>NC_064304.1:47306184-47906184 GCF_023373825.1 Bactrocera dorsalis | reverse complement strand
GACCATTATATACTCTATAAATCCTGTGGATGTTATATGTGGACTAGGGGAGGTGTGGAGCAATGTTTTCTATTTCTGAATACAAGCCATATTATTTCTAGAAATCGATGCTCTCTAACTTTCATTAAAGTACCTCACAGGTTGACCGATAAAAAGTGAGGGTGGCTACCATCTAACTTCACAGTAAATAAAGAAGTTTAACTTAATTTGGAGCTTAGTTATACCAATTTATATGTTTTCACTTAACGGCACTTTGTAGGCGTAGTAGTGGACCGAATCTACCCATTTGCCTTCAGCCCGATTAGGTTCGGGTGAAACAAACAGCCGTTAGGGGAACAAAACTGTAATACTTTGTAGCAGCATGTTACGAGAGTATAATGGACTAATATGATATAATTTATGCGAGAAAACAATAACAACAGCAATTCAGTTGCGGTAGGTTGTTGATTGTTTGTTTTGATTGTTTTCTACGTATTTTTGGCTCTTTTCTTTCGTACGATTTCCCATTGCTTACCCACCGAAACGCATGCTCTCTGCAGACTGGTGATGTTAACCCTTTCTGTAGCGTCGCATGTGCCCAGCTTGCACCTTGAGAAAACCCCAACATTCGGCCAGGTTGAGTTACACACCGCCGCAGCCTTGATGCTTTCATTCGAAGCCGTAGACGACGGAATGGCATTAATGCGACAATAAGCGGCGGTTCATCGAAAAACGTGTTCGTAGAGTATTAGCGGTGCGGCTGAGTCACCGCTAGGCGGGAAAATACCAAACGCATAGCCACAACGTCTACATATAGTACATACATACACACATGTGTACATGGAATTATGTAATCCATTCGACCGAAGCCGTACTACTAAAAACGCATTCATTGTTATTCATCAATTTGCTGTTTGTCTGAATCTCGGCTGGATGTTGTTGGCCTATGGTGAATAATCGCCAATTACTGTTACCGCATCGTACTGTGAGATTGTCTGCTTTCACATACACACTCACACATATCTCGTAACAAATTGCATGCTCGTCAGATGTCTCAAATTGAAATACATTTACTTTTTCCTCAGACAACTGGGTTCATTATCTCCTTCGGCCTTTTACCTTTACGTCTTCTACTTTGGTTCGCTTATGCCGAGATTAATGCCTTCTGGCTATTGCTTTTGCTCTCGATTGCTGCCGTTTGTCACAGCTGTTGCAACACACCCACTCGGTTCGTTAGCCATGTCCTCTGTTATTGGGGTTTTCATCGGTTTTCAAGTGGGTCCACTTGAATGCTGTTCAATGATTTACATATTTAAATATCGTAAGCTGTTATGGGTTTTTGCTTTTTGGGCAGTTATTGAACGCGTGACATTCAATCGGATGAGACTGAACTTTATCTGGGTCGCCCGCGGTCAAACTTTTTAAGTTTGAAGAATACATAAGCACACATTGAGACTAAGACAACAGCTGTGATAAACAAATTACATTTTCATTTGTTTATCATTTTTAATCTATTTTTATTTCATGTTGAAGATTAAAGTAAAAAACAAATGGTGAACAAGTAATGGTAATGACTGTGTCCATTTAACTTCGTCACGTCCACTAATTTTATTTACTCGACTAAAAATCTTTAAAAAATTTAATAGTCAAACGAGAGCTAGTTTTATATATTTTACCACAACTAAACACCTCCTTTGTGAACCGACCGATGACTCAAAACAATTATTACCAAATATTATTAAATACAACCGATGCGTCCAAATTTCTTCATTCGGCCCGGAAATTACAATTCGGTAATCCATGTCAGCGTTCAAGGTGAGAGAGCAGAAATTCGTCGGTGTTATGGTGCTCTACAGAATCAATGAATAAAATGTGCTTACTTAGGATATTGATCGTAGTTTACAAGATTTATAAGGCAGCAAACATTTTGGGAAAGCAATAATAATACTGATGAGAGATCCCCCTTTTGGTGACGACCCCTGAAAACGTGTTAAAGACTTTTCCGATCCGTTATCAGTAGTACTAGATTCCAGCATATAAAAGATTCATTAAACTTCGTGGCTGTCTTCGGATAGAAAAGATGTAAGACATGTCTCCCGTGTTTTAGATGTACCTACGCTCCGAAGTCCTAACTTGACTCGGACCACTTGTTGCAGCCAAGACACGCACTCGCCTCTTTGCAGCAAAAAAACGCATTTCAACCAACACAAGGACGATTCGACGTCGAGAAGCCGCCATCACAACAGTCAGATCTTCTACTCGAACTACACTCCTGCTCTTTGGGAGCACTCATCAGCAACTCGGTATAACGGAACTGTAAGACGACATTTCAAGTTCCTTACGTACAGCTGCAAACGAAACCGTTGGTTTTCGGAAAAGGCAAACCAACAGCTAGTACTATGAGGAGTGTCATGTCGCCGCGGATACCTCGTAACATTATAATCGAAGCGAGACGTACGAGTATTTGCATCAAAACAGAGAGAGGCCGAAATGCGTGAGTATGAAGAGCTTTAAAAGCTGGCCAAGAGGGGTAATACTCGAAATTTCTACGAAAAGATACGTCCACTAACAGAAGGTTTCAAGACCGCAATATATTCTTAAAGGATACTCAGTGGTGATTTAGTAAGTGATGCCCAGAACGTAAATTATAGAGGGAACACTTTCCAGCCTGCTGATCGGCAGTGAAAACATAAAGCCAGGAGAAGGCTAACCCGATTCCCCAATCGATGACGATGGAGCAGACGTTCCATTGCCCGACCATGAAGAAGTTCGAATAGCAATTACCCATCTGAACAATAATAAAGCGGCGGGGCCGAAGAATTGCCGACCGAGCTATTCAAACACGACCGCGAAGAACTGATAAGGAGGATGTAACAGTTTCTTTTTAGAATATTGTTGGACGAAACCATGCCCGACGATTGGATTTTAAGTGTACTCTGCCCGATCCACAAAAAGGGAGACCCCACAATCTGTTCGATTCCTTCAGAACATATAATTTGTATTTTTTTATATTTCTATCTTTTCCGAATATCTGCATTCAACATATATTAAACGAGCGTTTTTATTCGGAGGATTTTTAGATAAGGGGTCAGTAGGGTAATCTGGCCTGTGTTTTTGAAATTTTTTTTTTCAAAGAAATTTTTATTCTACAATAAGACTTTTTTCACATATCGTGGAGTATATAAACAAATTTTTTCAGAAATTTTTGATGACATCTGTCAGAGAAATGGCTGGGTGAATGAGATGCGTTTTTTCACTGGCGGACACGATTTCTATTCTTGGATCATCTGAAACACACAAACACAATAGGGATATTCAGACCAGTCTTGATAATTCGTTAGTCGTTATTCGGTAGTTTTTTACATGTATTTTGTTTTTGTAAAATTAACAGACTAGTTCTACCGAGTAACGAACTATCCATCTGGTAAGCTTGATAATTGCTTCGTTACTCGATAATATCACATCAGCTGTTCTCCTGCTCCTCTGTACATCAATTTAAAGTACTTACCAGTAGTAAATTTGATCTCCTCCACATAATTTTCAATTAAATGACTGACAATTTTTGATTTTTCACTTTGTTGAAGCATTTTTACTCTTTAATAAAATTGAATCAGCTGTTTCGGAATAAAATTTACCATACTACCAAGGTAGAACAAAAAGTATGTTCACAGTTAAGCCTTTTAACGAAGTATCAACTAACGAATTACCAAATTAACAGGCTTCGGTCTGAATACCCCTAATATATTATTAAAGAGTACGTGAATGGTTATCGTCCCTACTTGAATCATGAAAAAATGTTGATAAATAAAAAAGTAATTAATTTTTTTTTGTTAAATTTCCCTTTTGTTTTTTACATAAAATTGGTCATAACATTGTCAGTATATTATAAAAAATATAGAGACGATAGCCAGGCGTTTTTAAATTAAGCAAAACAGTTAAGTAGTTCGTCCTCAATCATGTTCGCCAGTTTAAAAAGTGTGTGTTTGAGAAAAACGCTTTTACAGTTTGAGGTGTGCACTCCGAGCGCTCCGAACGTCGAGCGGTATTATTGTTTTTGGGCCTTTGGGTTTTTACATTAATTCTAAAATTATAATGGAATAGAAAATGCAAAAAAAAACAAAAAAATTTAAAAAAGATTACCCTACTGACCCTTTAATCGGAACTTGCTGTTTTGCACTTATAAAGATTCTTCGTATCCTAATAATTTATACGAATATTTAAAAACCGATACATATACAATCATTGAAGCAATTAACTAATACTTCCTGTATGATATTTCCGTTAAGTTTTTACTAAATTTTATTGGCTATATATTATTATTAAAAAGCATAACAATGACAATCATAAATATAAACAATTTAATAGAACTGTAATGACTAAAACTTCGCCATCCAGGCTTCGCATTAAAGCTTAAAATACACAAATACGTGAGACGTTTTATTGGAAATTATTAAATATAAAATCAAATTCTAACCTTTCATATGTTATGTAGAAAGACATTTACTTGGAGCAAGTTCATTTAATTGCTTATATCTAAAAACTTATCCGATTTCATAAATATTGATAAGTTTTTGTTCGTTTTACGTTTAAAATCAAATAAAACGCTTTAATTAAGCTACAAGCACACATATACTTAAATTTTCTATTTCAAAGCCATTATAGCTTAAGGGCTATAGGTTAGAAGTTTTACGTGGCAATTATCCTGCCAAAAGGCTCGAGGTCATTCCGCTTTTAACACAATTACATGCAATTAAAGTGTAACTCAAGTTTCAAGCTGTATTTCATGTCGAAGTAATTCTATACAAGACTGATGTGTATATATAGACAGGTTTGCTACTTATGCCCAGAGCAAATGTTATAAATAATTTATTCAATAATTTTACTAACAGTATTTGTAGGTATTATATATGTATATATATGTATATGTAAATAAATAAATATAAATAAATAATTTAAGATTAATTAAGTAAATTAATTTAAAAATAAATATACTTATAACCGTAAATTTCATGCCAACTATTTACAATAATATTTTTTCATTCAGTGTGATCTATTTTTGCTATTATTATAATTTTTTATGATTAAATTCGTAAGGCATTCGTTTTGGGCACTTTAAGTCTTTGCAAACAGAGGGCAACAAAGTCGAGAATTTAATGATAATTTTAAAATAATATAATGCATATGAAATTGTCGTCTAAAATTTGTTGGCCAATGAATGAATGAATGGTTCACTTCTCGATTTATTTCCTTTTGCATTCTATGCAAACATATATTTAGTCCACACAGTACTTGTACGCCTTCAAGTCTGAGTTGTTAATGTCAGTGCCCTCAATTCTCGCTCGTTAATCATTTTCGTTTAGCTTATCCATTTCGTCTTCTTTTCTTTTGCCTGGTTCTCTTGCACTTCTGCTATTACTAACCCTATACCCAGAAGGCGGTTCACTCTCATCTACGCCAACTTTCGTGCTGATACCAATTTGTTGATGTCATGATATGTTGAGACCATGGCTGGATTCTCGAAATCCTTAAATTCCTGACAACGATCAAACGATTTTTCACAATCAATGCCATCCTGCCCGTCCTTGGCGGCGCGCATATACTTGAAGAATCTCAAAATATCTGGATTATCAGAAGTTGGTTTGCGCAGTTCATTCAACTCACTGCAAGATATCAAATGAAAAATGATAAGAAAAAGTTAAATCACAAAATTGCACATGTATTGTAAATAAATAAAAATTATAAAAGGATTTACTCATCAGTTTGTGCAGCCATTCGAGTAAATGATGTACAATATCTTGCTGTGAACTTTAACTTGAAAATCTCTTTGGAAGCGGCATTTGCGAATTCAACACACACACATTCTTACATACATATGTAGCTGAACTACCTTTCTACTGCCTAAAATATTATTGGCCATACTCACTTTGCTAACATTCTCTCATTCAGTTCTAAATGTTTGCCGTGACGTATGAGTAACCTTCTTTGATAGGCAGATATTCAGCACATCGTAAGTTTACTCTTTTTTTTTTGCTCTGTGATGGAAAAAGCCATCAGAAGACATTGTTACGTATATATATATACATGAGCATACATAAGCAATGCTTCTTGATCGTTTCTTGCACATTCCAGTGGCATTACAAATTCATAAAAGACGAGTACACAAGTGTGCTGATAAACTGGTTGGTTAAACGGCTTTGCCAAATTGCAAACGTAGAATGTAATCAAACAAAGGATTGGCTGAAGCTTATTATGTTGGATGAGCGCTGCTTAAATGCGAAACGAATATTTTATATGTACTCTTAAGGGTTCGCTTAAATCTTTCAACAAAACCATACTATTATTATCGCATTTTTAAACATTTTTGCGTATTTGTGATTTGATGTTTTATATATTTAATGGTTAATGAGGCGCTCTGCAACATAATATAATCTAGTAACAAATAAGTTGTGTAAAATAATAAACTGTGAATTTAAATAATATGAGCAATATTTATAATCTCATAAAATTATTTAATAAGAAACTAAAGTAATTTAACAAAAAAGACTCGGAATGAAATGTGTCTAATAAAATAGCAGAATCTCTTAAATTTATCACTCATGGTTCCTCTCCTGCGAAGGAGTTTTTAGAACCACTTTTTCAGTAGAAATTAGGATACATTATATATTGATAAAAAAATAAGGAAACAAACATATACATACATATATGTGTATTATGTTTAATATGCCTATGTACTATAAGCACTTAGTGTGCCCATGGTAAATTCTAAAAGACAACAACTGCCGTCGAGATTTTTGTCGCCACGCGTGGAAGCAAGATTCTTCGCGGATTTTTAACAAATGGAAAAATATTCTGATATTAGTTTATAAGAGAGAAATCGTACCTAATAAACATATATTTAGTTCAGATTGAAGCATTTGGAAACAAATGTTCATATAGACAAATAACACTTCCTAATACTTTTTTTTAATTTTGAAACGTCTGTTAAGTATTGAGTTTTCGTATAAAAAATCGTTAAAATTCTGATTTTTTTTTTGCTGTTACCCAATTTCTATTAAGCAATAGTATTTATGGGATACATTTAATATAAATATTTATCTAACAAATCCGTTGATCTAGTTTTATACTAATTCACAAGTACGATTCAACAACTATGTCCACGGCTATACTATATATACATATATAATTCATATGTACACCTAACCTTACTGGAGCTACCTGCCAACACTTGCAACTTTTGGTTAACAAATCACACAAGTAAATGGGGAGAGTGACGCATTTGCTTGTAGTATATTCAGATTTCTCCGCACCATCAAGTACGAAGTCGTGGTCTGATCAAACGGTAGCTATTAAAGATAAATGGTATTGCCTACTTTTAGGCATCGTCAATTATGATTCATACTCATACTCGTCATATGTGTTAATTTTCAGACAAAACTTACCGCGATAATTGCGCTGACACAAGGTTACTGTAGGGTGCGTATTTCGCTGGATTTGCATACATTAGACAAATCAGCTTTTCACGACAGTTCTCGTTGTCGGAATTTAATTTCAAATGCGCGAAAACAGAATCCAAACGTGAGAGCAGTGGACTGTAGAAGGGGTCGTAGTTGGAAAGTAGCAGCGACGAGGCTGGCACCTTTTGGAAAGTCTGGAAAGTGTTGGTGTTTGCTGGTGCAATTGGTTTTGTGCGCATTGGTGCGCCGAGGCCACCTCCGCCCAGACCTCCCCCCGAGAAACTGCCCGAGAGCGAACCGGAATTTTTAAACGACGCGGAACCGATGGTCTGTAATGCACTCAAATAGGTGTCTGGCATTTTGTTTTGCTGTTCAATGCGATTTATGCCCCCTGCTGCATTGTAGGTGTAGTGTGTTTGCGAGGCCTCTGCGGAAGACAGTTCATAGTGAAATAAGAAATAGATAAATTTTAGGTTAACTTACCCGCTTGATTGTAGGCATAGCCATCCTCTTTTGTGCCCTCCTCGACGGCGGCGAACTTGTCGTCATCGAAATTGATGGTATTATCACGGAAGTCTAGATCCTGAGGCGTGTCTGGCGGTCGTATGAAGAGCGGCGCAGAACCGGAGACAATGCCTAAAACACATTTCCATTTTATTTTATTATACAGACGACCAATTTTCGTAAATTTTCGCACTACTTTAATACAATATTTTCAGATCCAACTGATGTTATATATTGTTACATAAATACATACGAGGTTTGACAATTAAGTAATGACACTGATTTTATTGCCGAGCTTGTGGTAAACCTGTGACCATGAAATTCCTTTTTTTCCGGCATCCCTCCCCTCTTCATTGATATACTAGTACTAGTATAGTACGTACTGCCCCAGCTTGTTTAGTTCGCCTGATGCGTCAAGTTGAGTAGACGAGTGTTTGTAGTGCTCGTCACGAAAATGGAAAAACGAAATCAAGAGCAACGCCTCGCGATAAAATTTTGCGCCAGATTGAGCGAAACAGCTTCGGAACTTCGGAAACGTACGCTAAAATTGTAAGGCTGTATGGTGATAGTGCTCTTAGTTGTGCCAAAGCTCACAATGGTTGTCTCCGCGCGCCTCGCGCCCGAAAAAAGCTTGCATGAGCAAGTCGAAGGTGAAAACGATGATTATTGCCTTTTTTGATAGCCATGGAATCGTCCACAAAGAATTCGTTCCACCGGGGAAAACTGTGAATCAAGTCTACTATTGCCAAGTACTCGAAAGATTGCGAAAACGAGTCAACAGGGTGCGCCTAGACATCGCTCGTAACTGGATCCTTCATCACGACAACACGCCGTGCCACACCACCCTCACTGCCCAGTATTTGGCCTCTAAAGGGATCGCTGTGTTGCAACTGCCGCCTTATTCGCCCGACATGTCACCCTGTGACTTTTTTTTGTTTCTTAAAACAAAATCGGTGGTCATAGGAACCCATTTTGAGTCGATTACGGACATCCAGACGGCCGTGACGAGGGTACTCGCGTTCCAGAAATGTTACGAAGCATGGAAAACGCGCTGGAATCGCCCAAGGAGACTACTTTGAAGGGGATGACAGAGTTGTAGAATAATTTTCAAATATACGGTTTTTATGCAATCAGTCTCATTACTTAATTGTCATACCTCGTATATAGATATATTATATAATGTCAATGTCCTACGATATTGAGACATTTATGTCGAATCAACTCTTTACTTGAGATTATTGGAGAAATCCATATCTGGGTGTACTTGCTAGGGGTAATAAAACTTTTCTGACAACTTCGCTCGGAAATGTTTACTGAACCACCTGCAATAATAACTCTATTTACATGAACTCATTATCAGAAACCATAAAAATGACTGTACGACTAATGCATGGACTAGTAGCTAGCGTCTTACGGTGTCTGCACAGTAAATGCTCAAAGTCGAGATAGCGCAAAGCTTATAAATTCGAAAAATAACCGTCAAAACTGTGTGCGTACATATTCATCCGTCGATCAAGCAGCGCAGAGTGGAAGCGTAAAACTGGACGATTCGAAAAAGCAGGTTGGAGCGTTTTTCAGCGCCAACCCGCGCTGAAATAGCACATATATTATAAATTAAAAAAAAAACGGATATCATTTTAAAACAAATGGCGAAACTAATTAAATTTCATTCTGATTCTCTTATCCACTCTGCGGTACCTAAAATAGATCAGTGCTGATCAAAATCAGCTTTCACTCTGCAGGCACCCTTGAATTTCGTCAAAAGGCCAGAGCAAGTTAACACACGTCGAATCAGACAAGGTTTCACCAATATTCGCCATGCCACTTGAAAGGTCATGACAGCAGAACTAATTTATGATCGAAGAACTTTCAAGTCATACCATACAACGTTGTGACCCAACTAAATTGGTGCAGCAATTTCAAACGATACTTTGGTTTCTTGTCGCATTCAAACACAACATAAATACTTAATCAGGATTACTAATTTATGGGCCAATCGCACGTAAAGTTTTTCAAGATAAGGGTCAGAAAAAGACACTGATAGCAACGCATCTCCTAAAATATTCCATATCTCGTCTCTAAGTGATCACTAAAGTTAATCAATTCAAATACGTAAATGTAACCCAAGCATTTTTAACGATTCATTCAAATAGTCGTGCAATCCGATGTCGATCTCAAAAAATCCACTGTGGTTAATCGGACAGGAGATCTGCAGCATCAATGCAATCGTGAACAGTGGATAGGAAAATTTTAAAATTTTTGGCTATTTGAGTTCGATAATAAATTTGGCCTTGAATGTATAGTACATATAGCAATAAGAACTCTTACATTAATGCAAGTTAAGCCTTACTTAGAGCAAGTAGTTCAGTAAACGTCTGAGCTCACGCGAGGTCCATGGAGATTATAGATTCAATGCAAGAACGCAAGAGAACATCTGGACACCGGCTTGTTCTAGATATGTACCATAGAAAATTTCAATTTAAAAAGGGATGGCGAATGTCAAAGTCTTTATATTATGTAAACGATAATAACAAATAAACTTAAATATCAGATACGATACGATAATTTGGTTAAATATTTATCCAAAGACCGATGAAGCTAACTAAAATTTTAAACCTAACATTAAAATCAATCATCATCAATTAACTGTGTATCGTTTAGGTCAGCTGTTTTGCACATTAAAGCAATAACATTAATAAAGCTACTAATACGCGTAATTGCTCCAAGCATTTGCAATTTTGCATCATTTATTTAATTTTCGCTCGAATGCGCTGTTGTATACTTACCCTTGCCCAAGAATTTACTGAATGAGCCAATCAATACCGGCATAAACAAAGCCAAAAGCAGCGATTTCAGCACCTGCAAGCCGATATACACTGGCCATAATGCCTTTTTCAAACCTATAAAACGGAGTTAGCAGAAAAAATAAATAAATGAATTTTCGGAATGTATGCAAATAGCATATTGAAACGCACCTGAAAAGAAGAGCAACCTTCCCGATTCCAAGGCACGCGGAATATTTACACTCACATTGCCATCTGGCTTATGTACAACGGCTGGCAAGGAATGCTGGCGGTGGTGTAGGTGGTTGTGATGGTGATGGTGTGGGTTGGCATCGGCATGCCGTGTCGGACGCTCTTTGTGCGGGCCACCGACCATCGTGTGATTTTGTTGCAATGCATTTACTAGCTCACTGGAAGGCTCATATTGGGCTTTGTTAAAGAAATTCTCCGCATATTCGACCAACAAGGCCTCCAGCTCTTTTATATCACCGCCGACTGTATTTTGAGAGACATCCGCAAAGTCTGTTGTTGCTGTTGGATGCGGTTTTAAGTTTTCTTTCTGGACACTTGCTATCTTTCTTTCTTCTAAAGCTAGCTGCTCAGCATTAAAAGAGTTCGGCAATGCTTTGCTTTTGTGTACCATAACTGTTGCTGTTGCTGGGATGTTAGTTGATGCACCCACTTTGTGAAGTGTGTGTTCCGTTTGCTTTAGTGGCTTTTCGATTTTGTCAGCACTTAGGCTGAGCGTTGCTTTCTTCTCAGTCTCTTGTTGGCCATTTGTTTGTTCCTTCAACTTTGCCACCATTGCTCCTTCGGCTGTAGTTTTTATATTTTCGTCCGTAGCACTACTGATACCGCTCACTATGCGAATATTGTGCTGTGCGTTGGCGTTCACCTCCATGCTATCGACACTGTTTACCTTCTGACCCATTGTCATTTGGATGCGCAGGTCGCTATCTGTGGGCTCAAACACGCGATACTGACCTCCTTTCGTAAACACATTTTGTGCAATATATTCTGGACTAATGTCCTTCGGGATAATCGGCAGAAAGCTATTGTTATCTGGATTGTACATTCCCCCCTCAACGGTTAACGGTTGACTATATTGCGTCGCTCGCATTGCTCTGTGGCCAGCTGTATCAGAGTCAGTGTTGATTACTCCCCTGCTGAGAGGGTGTGGCGTTTGCACTGCTGTTGCGTTAACAATTGCGACGCTGTGACACATCAAGAATGCTGCCACTGTGAATAACTGTGGCATCCATAGCATCCTGACTTGTGCGCTGTTGCTGAACACATAACTCTTGTGGGTGGGACATGTGCCGCGGGAGGGTCGTTGTCGCTGTGGACCGTGTTTTCTATTATGCGCGATACTGCTTCGTTGTCGATGTTGTTGGTACCCGTATTTACCGTTACAAGTTGTGCTGGTAGGTATCACTGTTGTTATTGCTTTTTGTTTTGGGTGAAATGTGTGCGACATTTTTGCTAAATTATTCGGCCTCTGATCTTCTGTTGGCATCGCTATACTTGCCACTTGGGGTGCTATCGCTCGATTTATGCCTATTACCATCAAGCGCTGTATTTGCTAGGTTTCACCGGTATTCTTTCACCTAATTGACCTCAACGGCATTTTATCTATCACATCACGGAAGAATGCGGCTTGAGGAATAAATTTGCTGACTTTGACTTTGATTGTTTGTTCTCTTTATCGTTTGCCTTTGTTTGCGTTTCTTTAGTGTCCTGGATTTTGCAGTCCTTTGTTGTAGTTAATATCCGTATTTGTGTTTTACTAATGAAGAGTTATCTCCTGCGGCGATTTTCGTGTGAGTTTATATTAAGTCAATTTGTATCCTGAAATAATGAGAAGAAAAAAGAAGAAAAACTTGACTTAAATCACAAAATCAACAATAATGGCCAATGAGGCGACATATGCTCAACGTTAATTGTGTGAACAGTTAACTGAAAAATATAATACATCTTAAAATAAATTTAAATTAGCACAAATGGTTTCATTAACATTCCATATAACTTCAAAATTAAATTTTGCTTATGAGCTCGCATGTACGTGACGTTTAACAATTAATTAATCCTTGCAATTAGAAAATTTGCTGGTTTTCCTCTTAGAAGTTCCTAAATGAAATATTTCTCAACACTTTTCATTCAAAATGAACCCATGAACCGATTGGTCAAGGAACTGGCAGGGACATTTTTTTAGTTTTGATGCTGAGATAAACGAATTGAATATAATTAAATACACCGAAGACGTTAAGAAAAATTAATTTTCACTCAGGAATACGGTAATGTTGATTCCTATTGTGGATTGTCTAACGTAAACAGTTCATAGGTTTTCATATAGGTATTACCAGCTTGAATATTGGTAAACCAAGAAACATGTTAATTGACTTTTATGAAAAATATAAAGATCTTTATGTGGTTGTTTAAAATTGGGCAGTTTGCATGACAGTTATATGCTATATGGGTGCGATGTGAACAGTTTCTTCAGATTAATTGGTTATATCATCAAAGCAGGTATTAAATAAAAAGTATAAGTACTCCATCCTTCACTCTATAATAATAACAGTACTTTAAAGGATTTTGCTTTTATTTTGCATGTAATTTCTTTTCACCACATCAATCAAACGAAATGTACGCAGTAAAAATAACAAAATATTTGAACATATAATATTTATATAAATATATTTTTTGCTACAAGTCAAATGCGGACTACCATCTCTAGCTGGTACAGGGTGGTTCGATTATATTTTTACGTGTGTAGATTTTCTGCGCTCATTGAATCTGCTGAAGCACAGCAATAATTACACAGGTCTTTACAAAAATAGTTTACATTAAACCTATTAGAGAGCTAGACCATGCTCATTTTTTCAAAAATTTTGGCCCACAGGTGCCCCTTACTACTGCGATCTCCTGTGCCAGTACTATATCTTAATTTAATGCTTATTTATGATACTTTATAAGTTTTTTTTTAATATCGTTTTGTGGGAAGATGTGTACCAATTTGCAATTTTAGGGAAGACAAGCTTGCACAGACGATCGAACAGGAGTTACTCGGATTTCAACTCGCCTCGACATTCATTTATATATACATACATATAAAACCCTTTATATGTGCATATAACTCAACCGTTAGGTGAACAAAACTACATATGTATTAGGGTCTGTAGCAACATGTTGCAAGAGTATAAAAGTTTATTTTATCATAGTTTAGTTTTTTCTCAAGACGCTTTCAGTGAATTTATTCGAGACCTTGACCTTCAAAAAGAAGAAGATATTAGCACCTCGACTCTAAGGAATAAATAACATCGTGATAATTTATTTAATTTTCTCCATATATTTATGAAACATCAGAGCAAAAGCAGACGTAACGGTTGATAAGCTTTCTTATAAATTTATACTAACTTTTGTTTTATATTCAGAGATTTGGCCAAGAAATATACTTATGATGGCAAAAATATGATTTTTTTTCATGAATATTTGAATGATGTTTGTGCTTCCAATTTCGAGGAAACTTAAGAAATTATGTTCAGTAGAACCATTTTATTTTAATTTCGTTCGCAAAACCAAAACGATTTACTGCGAAAGTAAACTTTGCAGTGTAAGTGTTCTATGTCTAAAGTCAAATTATGCAACGCATCATGTTGCAATATGGTTTGACTTTGTATACCGACGACGTCTAAATTGGCAGTACTACGTTTTCCAAGTCAGCCTTTTTCATCAGTGTACTGTGCATATTTCAATCAGTTTTACATTTAGTGGTAACGAATTGAAATTTCCAAACGCAGTTCGCTAGACTAACACTTTACTTTGCAAAGCCTCAAAACCAGCTGACAAAATCAATCTATTTAGTCTACGAGTATGAACTACCCTTTGTGTTTGTATTCCATGAAGTGACAGCTTGGCAAAAACATTTAATACCAAAATATGTCACGACCATAGCACAGCAAGGGACTTTTTGCTCTTTTTACTTGCTATTGTTATCCACGTTACGACAATTTTTTAAACTTTGCAACTACAATGGCGATTATTCCGTTTTTATTATTACAACACTTTTTGTTGGAGTAAATGGAAAATACGTTATACGTATTTTTTTTGATATGCTCTGGAATCGAGTACTTTAACAAAGTGGAGGAGTTTTGTTATCCCAAAAACTGTTTGTAAGAATAAAGAGAGAAATGCAAGGTTATACACATGCATGTAGTTGTTTTTTAATGTATTCAACCACGAAGCAAAAATTGAAATGACACGGTCAAGAAACGTTATCCCTTTTTCGTCACAATACAATATTTCGTTTAAAATACAGTTACGTAAGAACTTAAAAATCGCGAAAAATAGGAAAGCTCGGACATCGAACACTTAGATTACTATGTACAGTCAGCTACCAGCTTGTTTTATTTCTATATTCGCTATTTCTCCTGGACGTCTGAAGGTATGGGATTCGGGGAGTTTTTGACTTGATCTGATAAAAGCGGAAGATTGAAGTAAAAAGTCTTCTTCCAAACAGCTAGAATCCGGTAAGATATTCAATCTTGCTGCACGAATCCCAATCGGAGAGTCTTGACGCCTTCACCTTTTCCTTATTTCTGACTTTTAGAATATGAGTCGTGTCTTGTGCAATGCCCAATCGCTAGTTGTACCACTCCTACAGGCCTTGTTAAAAAGCCGTCCACATGAAGCCCTGATTTCCGAAAGTTTCATTGTCCAACAGAAGGGTTGCCCCTGCCACTTGGTGATGTAATTGGGCAAGAGCTATCTGAGGATGCTTCACAAACGCTGTTGAACACTTCGACACACCTTTTCACCGCCTCTGAAGAGAGAAAGGATTTCTCCCCTAGCGCGTCTAGAACGCCTAGTCGGAGCTTCCTGCATTTAAGGTTTCAGTTCGTTTTTTCTAAAGTTCCTATAGGTTTTTCTAGACAGAGATGTTGCCCCTGTGCGTAGAGTATGTATAAGTAAAAGGTAAGTTCGAGGTTGTGTACCTCTTCCCTAATTACCGTACTAAAAATGGGTGATTTACCCTTGTAATATCTGAGATTAAGACAGGACATACATCTTTAGAGTCAGCGTTGATTGTTTAGTATGAAATTCTGCACACGGAATTATATTCGGAATTATATCGGAAAATAGTTAGTTATTTTCCACGTAGTATCATTTTGAATATATTCATACATATATAATCCGGCACATGCATTAAAAGCTCGTCGGTAATATCTAATCTAAATATTTTACTAATAGTCTGTATTGTAAATTAACTTGAAATTCTTCTGAACTGTTAATAAAATTTTGCTGGCAGGAATAAGGAACCTTCTCACAACGACCATAGTATTACGCAAGAAATTTGGATTTGAATAGGAATAAATATGAATTACTAATTAGCAGAAAGTATGCACTTATACATATGAAAGTACTGAATTATACTTAACAAAGGTTTTTGCTTGTAATATACGTACAAGATTTTGAAAGCAAATTTAAAATATTCCGTATTTTATACTCTTGCAACATGTTGCTACAGAGTACAACACTTTTCTTCAACTAAAGCTAACGCTGGTCAGCCAATACCCGGGGTGACTGAAGTCCTTTGGCTTCTTTTACTCCTTTCTGTGTTAGTTATGCGTTAGTATGTCAACTTGTGACCAGAAATTATCCAAATCCGAGTAAAACTGTTCAAGCTCCAGGTATCGAATATATTAACCACTTTTCCCATCGCGAAAATGTTATCGAAAATATCGAGCACTTTGTGAGTTATATTATAGAAACTTGGAGAGAATCCTTTCCTAATAACAGTCTGCCTTTCAAAAATTGGTTGAACCACCTTAGTACCAAATATAGCTTATTGAACCTAATGTAAAGTTTTTCAAACTTCCGGCTGACTTTACACCGCATATATCGGCCAATATATGAGTTATCTTAATAAAATTAAGAGAGCCAGTTTTTCTAATAACTGTGCATTTTTGTGCTTAAAATGGACAAATTGGGTATAAATATCCCTAATGTAATAAATTCCGATCCTTTAGTTGACATTTTCCACGTCAACTTACTACATAAAATTTAGCCTCTTCGGTTGAGTTTATTTCAGATATGTCTTATGTGAGGATATGATTTTCATATAATTTTAACTGACGCGAAGTGAAATATAGTAATAAAATCATGGTAATTCATTCACGATTTCGTCGAAAAATGGTTGTTGAATTCTTTCGTAACATTTTTAAAATTAAGTTTAACCTACACTTGACGATACTTTCCGGCTTTGATCCTGAAAAGTTGCAATGGTATGAAAAGTTCGTTTACATTCGAACATAGTCCTTCCTTACCTGTTTGTCACATATTATGCACCATATATGTTCAAGTATGTGTACATATTTCAATGTTACCAGATTATACCTCAAACTTACAGTAATTTACTGACTCAAACCAAACTTCGGTTGCACCGAAGCTTTAATACCCTTTACAGCAGAAAAAACAAATACATAGTAGTATGTATGACGGTTATATGCTATAGTAGTCGATCCGAACAATTTGAACGGAGATTGTACTCTGGCCATGGAAAATATTACATACCGAATTTCGTTAAGACATCTTTTCGAAACAAAAGGCTACATATCAGAATTTGATTTTTTCCGTTATGGACGGTTCCGACAAACGTGCAGATGAAAAAAAAAACATGCAGACAAGCGGAAATTGACACAACTCGGTAATCATTTAAATATTAGGTATGCTTTATAAGGTCTCTGACGATTTCTTCTGGTTTTACGTACAGTACTTTTATAGCAAACTTATTATATCGTGTTTAGGGTATAAGGATATAATACAGCAAGTAAGGAAGGCTTAATTTCGGGTACAACAACAACAAAGCCATATTAATATCGATTAGGTTTAGGTGAGACAAACAAACGGTAGGACAAAACTATTATACTCTGAGTAACATTTTGCAAGAGCATAAAAATGAATATGAAACATGACAAGGATGAGAGAAATGAAAAACAAAATTAAGCCAGAAGAAAATTGTCGGAAATTAAAAACACGCTTTAATGACATGGCAGAAGTGCTTTATTACGCGCATACATACCTACAAAACATAAGTATGAAATATTTGGCGCCAAAGCCTTAAAAACATTCTGCTGCATAAGGAAAAGAAAACGAAGAACTCAAGTGGAAGCAACGTAAGCGGCAACCTGAAAGTGTGCTCGAAGTCAAACTCAAAAGTACAGCTATGCACTTGCAAGTGTGTGTGTATGTGTTTACATAAAGTGAAGAGCGCACCTGCTTCTGTGTGGCGCGCTGCCGCTTGGGGCGTGTAGAGTGGCAAAATATGAGCTGCAATTAAGTTGATTATGAAGTGCGATTTATTTGCAAAAACAAAAAAAAGATGGAAATTAAAATACATGAGTGCTTCATTCATTTTAATGGAGTTTTTAGGTTGCAGCTTGAAAACATGAAAGAAAGTCACAAAAAGTAGAGAGCAAAATTTACGCTAATTATATTTAACTTTTTGGTAGGATTTATTTTTAATTTTTCGAGCTTCTTTTTTAGTTGCGTTTGTTGTTCATTATATTTTAAGCTCTTAAATGGGTAGATAATACAAATGTTGACACTCGGTTAAAAATGTTAACAATAAAAATAATTATACACCATATTATTCTAATTAGAAAAGGCGTAATTAAATCGGTTTAAAATTTTTATCAAAATTTCCTAGCAGAAATAATAATTTGGTTATGTTAATTTTCTAACGTCTTATTTATATAGAACTTAAATCTCTTTTATGGTTTTATAAAATAAATTTATAAAAAAAAATCCTAAAAACTATTCCATGGGCAATGAATCAGATTGCTTAATAACTCTAAGGAAATCACGTTTTGGTTTTAAATCTTATTGTAAATTTCGAAAGACCCCGAGTAGAAGTTGAGAGCATAAATCACTTACCCGAGTTTCGCAGTTAACTAATTCGTTAGGTTTGTCGTTTCATAACTGGAAAAACTGGAAAAAACAAATACTTCAACGCTTATATAAAAATGAGACGTAAAATTCTAATATACTGTTCTAAGAAATTTTATGGGTGATATGCTTTTGTTGACCATATTTCCAACGAAAATGATATTTATATAAAGAATTCTTTTACTTCTTATTAATAATTGATTAATTTTTCACTTGATACCTTTCCACGATCGCTCATACTGTGATTTAAAAGATGAAGAGAGCGAAGATGCCAGGCTCATAAAATTATTCGAATAACCTGAAAATCGATTATTCGGTTTGTAACGGTTCCTATAAATATTAACCGATTAATACTATTTGAATAGTTGCAATACTGCACTCAACTAGGCAATTATTGATTTTTTCTGCTTCACATTTAAATTTTCTCTGAGAGTTCATGAATATTCCAGAATTATTTAATATTTGTTCTCTTTAAATTTCAGTTGTCTATCTCTATCTCTTTTATGCTTATCTTTTATACTCTCACTGCACAGCAATTCCCAGACTGAAACTAATTTTTTGCTTCATGGACTTATTCCTATACACAAAGGCAGGCGATTTGTTCACCTTTCTTTCCTTCCACCTTTTGTGCCTTGCATTTTGGTGTTGTAATTTTCGTTTTATAACTTCTTCACATGTGTACATGTGATGTTCCCTCGGCGTAACTAAGCACTGCATTGCTGCATGCAATATTTGTGGCATTTACGCTTATGGTTGTTGTTATAATTAAATTTGCCAAAGAAAGTGAAAATTGGCGCGCTTCCACTCGGTTGGCGGGGCCATTCGCCTGCGGTGATAATGCTTTATTGTTTTTCATGCGCTTGTATTTATGATTTATTGCTGCTGTGTAATCGAGAAATGCTGACTATTTTTTGTTTATTTACTTATTTTTACCAAATTTGACTTTACAATGTTCGCCATAACTTACCTGCCGCTGAATCATTTCGCTTTCACGCTGCCAATTACACTGTCGACGTGTTGGCCTGCACGTGAAGTGTGTTACAAAAACCAACTTATGGTAATTGCATTAAAATTAATTTGATGCATATCACATGCCAATTGTGGATGTCATGTATGGGCGTGTGCGCTTGTGGTAGTGTTATATTATAATGTCGAGCTATTATGCAACAAAGCCGTTATCTGCCTCAACACATCATCCTCAGCGGAAGTACATGTAATATAATACTTATAAACCAAAGCATAATCTTATGCATATACATATCTATGTGTGTGTGTACACTTATGTATGTAGGTGTATTACCACCAGCATGATAGCGGGCTTCTAACATTAAATTTGCACGTTTAGTCCAACTGCTGTTATAAAGATGTCATCAACTTAATTGCCCACATTGTCAGTGCGCGTTTAAATTTAATTATTGCCGTATGTATGTGTGTTTGTATATTTATAGCTATTATAACCGCACTAAATAACTGAACTAATTTTTATAATTCACAAAATTGGTTTTGATTACGTAATATTTCAACGTATCTCAATATGGTGACATATTAATATGTATATACACACAACATACATGTATATATGATCCATTGAGTTATGTAGTCTTGGAACAATGCTATCTACCACTCGAGATTGGACTAAAACTACAAAGGAGCATAGGGAGATACAAACTTAAATATTTATAGCAATCCTATCTCTTTGTAAAAATCATGGAAATCACCTCCTTGGGAAAGATGTTGACAATTAACTTAATTTTTTTTTAATATGGACCATGATTCCACCGGCTTATAAACCATTCCAAACTGTTGTTTTTTCTAGATGAAATGACTGCTCTTGAATCTCTTCAGCTATACATACCCATTGAGTTAGAAATGGCATCGTCGCTTGGGAAGGTCACCCGTCTTCCCCCCCTTTAGAAAAATCGCGTTGAGAAAAGTTGGTCACTTGCATAAAATGAGTACTGCTTTATTCATTTTTTTAATTAAATACTGAAATCCTGCTAAATTATTCTTACGGGTGGTATATAGATGGTATAAGGGGCTCTATCGGAGCCGGTGTGAAAATTGGACAATGGGCGTAGGGCGTAACACCGCCCACTATCTGGTGAAATCCCATATCTCGGGACCCTACTGACCGATTTCGAAAAAATTTGGAACATAACATTCCTTTCGTATTCCTATGTCTCTCTGTGAAAATGAGCGAAATCGGACTACAACCTCGCCTATTTACTTCCCATATAACACAATTTAAAATTCCATTTGGTTCTTTTACTTTCCAGTACACAAATAAAAAATTAATTAATTAATTAATATAACGGAATTAAATTATGCGGTAATAATTCCCTTAAAGTAAGCCACCTTTTGACTAATAGTCCAAATCCAACCAAGTTCAAGCCCCTAGGTACCGAATATGTGGACCCGATACCAATAGTTGACTTTTGATCATAAATATCGTTCAAAGTGTGCTATATGAAATTGAAATTCACACCGAATACTTATCTGACAATAGTATTTCTTTTTGTCAAAAATGGGTTGAATCCGGTCAATACTTCCTTGAGCCCTCATATACCTAATATAAAGATTTTCGAACTTCTGCTGGATATATCCGCCAATATTTAAGTCATCTCAATGAAAATTGTAGAACATGTTTTATTCACAACAGTGTATTTTTGCGCCTCAAATAGATACAATTGCGCGAAAACTTGACCCCCCCATATAACTATTACCAAGATTTTCGGACATCCACTTGACCTTGCTCCATATGATTGGTGATTGATTGTATGTAAGGTACCTAAGTGAAACCGAGGGAAAATTTTTTTGAGTATGTGGCATATTAGTAGTACATGGGATGAGTAAAAATAGATAAAATTTGGTCGACACTACCACTTACTCAAATATATTCAATAAAAAATGTTCGGTTGCACCCGAACTTAGTCCTTCCTTACTTGTTTTAATTTAATATATTGCATTATTATATACAATCATGCATTTTAATCCATTTTCATTCAAAAAATCACTTTAAATAATTTTGTCCGGTTTTTGAGGCCAAATGCTCCTATGTGTGTCATTCCGAGTTGCTACGAACGGCGCCGCATCGACTCTTCGCGGTCTTAGTGTACACTCTCAGCTACGACTGCTATATTTTCTTCACTGCGTGCTGGACGTGGTCTATTTATTCGAATATTATGCAATAATGAATGCTGGGTGTCAAGACGGATGCTGGTGTTGCCAATGGTATACTCACTAGGTCGATTATGATTACCATATCTTGAGCGAAGTGCGCGAAACACATTCTTTAAAATCCTGAATTTTCGTAATAAATTAAAATGATTTGTGAATGTTGTTCAGGCGTAAGTCTCTACAAGATGAAAGCCAAACACTACTGAACAAAAATAAAAGTTGCTGCGTCGCGAACAGCTTTTACTCTTCCCAGAGGACTGACACTGAGTGCAGTCTAGCTTTTCACTGTTAAACTTACCTAGTTCTGTTTCTAAATTTTCCCTTATGTTTAGAAACGAAAGCAATGGAAAAACATGTGTTCAGAGTCTCCTATTAACTCCGTACACATCGAACAATACGGACATGACAGCTAGACACGACCCACGCGTAATTTGTCAAAAAAAAAGGCTATTGAAAGAAGTACCTCTTCTCGGATCACCCTTTATAACTGAATTTTGCAAAGTTATAATACCCATTATATGAAAAACTTTTCATCCAGAAAAATGCAAACATAACTTCGTATTAAAGGTGCCTGGTAAATAACTTATTCGAACTTTTTGGCTTAAAAACAAAACACTTTCTGGCGTCAGTAATGAAATACTTTGCTGTCTTTATAAAGCCGATATGTAAAGTACGTTGCATGTTTTTATCCTCTCGCAGTATGTTGCAACGAAGTATAATACTTTTATTTACCTTACGGTTGTTTGAAACACTAGACTTTACGTTATAGATATAGAGTTATATATATTTAAAAATGATCACGACTTCGCGACGAGTTGAGTTCCGAGCGACTGCTTGTCCGTGTAGCGGATAACCTAAGTAGATACTGATATATCTTTAAAGTAGTATAGCAAAGACTCAAATTAATATGGGAAATCGCATCGCAGTAAAGAGGGGTCTCATACAAGGTCCTACAACCACGCCTACTTTCCACATACCCGAATTTTAAAATGCATAAAATGTTCGGTTACACCGAAACATAGTCTTTCCCTACTTGTGTCGTATATTTGCGGAGATGTGTGTTCAATCTAAGCTCTGTTGCATATACTCATACACATTTCAGACAGCAAATAAGCTCCACGCACAGTCTCGCCGGCTTCTTCACGTTCACAAGTGCAAGGCAACAGAGCAAGTAAAAAGTATTTCGAAGAAAAAATAGAAGTGAAATTTCCATTTGCGAGAACAAAACTCCGCTAACATTGAGAAAAGTTTTTACATTAACATTTAAATAAATTTTGAAGTGACAAAGTTTGGCATGCTATGTTGACAACTGGATTGCGTTCTGCTTCATAAGTTGCCCGTGACAGACGACAAGTGCGCACCGGCGTTAGGCGGCAAATGGTAAGCCCTGTTATATTGTTTTTTGTGTTGGAATGATTTGCTTGCTATAATCCCCGAACTATCTGCTCGGAAATGGTCAATAGTACGCGCTCTTTTCACGTTTCTACAGCAATCACTTTTGTTTTCCTCCGGCGACTATTCAGTTGCCGACGCTGTGCTGAGTCGTGAGTATAAACTTTATTGTTGTGCGGAACGGCTATGACATTGTGTAACTAAAATTTGTCTTTCTGCATAATTTTGTGTTAATTGGCTTGCAACTTTGTCGTGTCTTGCTGTCTTGTTGATTTAATTACGAACAAAAGGGAGCATATGTAGTGGATTGTGAGAACATTAAACGAACATGAGAGACCGATGTTTCAAATTTTACAGTCCAACAAATGATCTTCTTTCAAGCTGAACTTTTATTCATTTTTAAAGCATGAACTTTTCATTCATTACACACAGAATTTTTATATAAAATATAGTAAGTGTGGGTTTCGTTAGTTAGTTTATCAGAATTATATTTGCCTATATATACAATAAATACATGTCAAAAGAATTTTTATTTTATGTCCGTTATTGCAAAATGCATTTCAGAAGCTTCTTCAACTGCTGATTTTAGCAGTTAACAGTTATTTTAAAACTACGTACATATTTCCGTTGCCTAGGCGACTGATCCACCCAGTTCCATACCGTTTACAGACAATAATTATTGCTTTGTAAAGCTTACAAGAATTTGTTTATAGTTCAACTACTTCTCAAGAATAATTCCAAATCCCATAATGTGTTATTAATGAGAAAAAACTCTCGTGAAAATCCATATCTCAACCGGTGCGACTTAAAACCCGAAAAATTGCACGTTTTTCGAATTATTTCAGAACAAAAGCAATTTGAAACGACAAATTTTTCGAGTATACTCGTATGCTGTCCATAGTAATACACAGGAATTATAATAAATAATTATAGCCGTTGCATAATCCTATCTTCTAATGGAGCTTACAGTTTCATATACAAGTATTTGTATAAACTGATACAAGAAATCTGTTTTTCTTTATTGCAAATATTTACATAACATAAAAGCAATTTTAAATTTAATCAGCTAATTTATATGCGTGTTTTTATACTCTCGCAACAAAGTTGCTAAAGAGAGTATTATAGTTTTGTTCACATAACGGTTGTTTGTAAGTCCTAAAACTAAAAGAGTCAGATATAGGGTTATATATACCAAAGTGATCAGGGTGACGAGTAGAGTTGAAATCCGGATGTCTGTCTGTCCGTCCGTCCGTCCGTCCGTCCGTCCGTGCAAGCTGTAACTTGAGTAAAAATTGAGATATCATGATGAAACTTGGTACACGTATTTCTTGGCTCCATAAGAAGGTTAAGTTCGAAGATGGGCAAAATCGGCCCACTGCCACGCCCACAAAATGGCGGTAACCGAAAACCTATAAAGTGTCATAACTAAGCCATAGATAAAGATATTAAAGTGAAATTTGGCACATAGGATCGCATTAGGGAGGGGCATATTTGGACGTAGTTTTTTTGGAAAAGTGGGCGTGGCCCCGCCCCCTACTAAGTTTTTTGTACATATCTCGGAAACTACTACAGCTATGTCAACCAAACTCTATAGGGTCGTTTCCTTTAGGCATTTCCATATACAGTTTAAAAATGGAAGAAATCGGATAATAACCACGCCCACCTCCCATACAAAGGTTATGTTGAAAATCACTAAAAGTGCGTTAACCGACTAACAAAAAACGTCAGAAACACAAAATTTTACGGAAAAAATGGCAGAGGGAAGCTGCACCTAGACTTTTTTCAAAAATTGAAAATGGGCGTGGCGTCGCCCACTTATGGACCAAAAAGCATATCTCAGGAACCGCTCGACCGATTTCAATGAAATTCGGTATATAATATTTTCTTAACACTCTGATGACATGTACGAAATATGGGTGAAATCGGTTCACAACCACGCCTTCTTCCCATATAACGCTATTTTGAATTCCATCTGATGCCTTCTCTGTATAATATATACATTAGGAACCAATGATGATAGCGGAATAAAACTTTACACAAATACGGTATTTGAGCTGAGGTATCCCTTGTGGAAAAATTGTCGTGATCGGACTATAACTTTTCAAGGTCCCTTATATCGAAAACGAAAAACTCAGTGCCTAACCTAACCTAACCTAATTTTTCACCGAAAATATCGGTAAATCTCTCAGAATTTAATTCTAAATAATTTTACAGCAAAATAAAAAAATATGTAAATGACGGATAATGAAATCTCGATTATCACTTTATTGTGCGAGAGTATAAAACGTTCGGTGACACCCGAACTTAGCCCTTCTTTACTTGTTAAAAGATGAAATTATTCGTCAGTTCTTGTTTTCGGCAAAGCTTAAAATTTTAGATTTGCATTTTTGAATATTCACTTTAGTATTTTGATAGCGAAGCTTAAAAGTACTGGCAATCCACACTGGAAATCATTGCTTGATCTTAAAACTGACTCATATATGAAAGTACTCTGTGTAATCTGCTTGTAGTATATAACATATTTTCTTCAGTCGTTTGTGTATTTCCATATCTGTGATTATACTCATGTTCACTGATAACGGTAAGCAAAGCGAAGTTGGTTAGATGCAATGCAAGGCAAATAATGGATGGGTGAAGAGCCTCGACCGACATAAAGACATTATTAGCCTAGTTACCCACTCTGGCGGCTAGGAGCCACCTACGATATGTAAATTTGAGTATATTGTATTCATACATAGACTTATAGCACTCTGTAGTTTGAGAGTAGAAGCAAGCTCAATTTGGGCAGCATTTGTAAATAATTATGCAGTAAGACAGCCAACCACATGAGTTTCCAGTTAGTGTTGGTTTCTTCATACTTAAGTAGTGATATTTTGTACGCCTTATATAATGAAGATATTATTTCTATGGTAAGGTTTACGACTGGGTTTGTGTAAATGTGTGCATTTGTTACTTCATCGTACGCTTAGCTTTATAAGGCCGTTATTCCTTTGTCCGCTTTGTGTACTAAAAATTACTGTCATTTGTCACTTAACAGTTCAAAGATAACCCTTAGAGTTCGTAACCATTTTAGCACCTAACCGGTTCTACTCAAAGTTAGTTGCAACATTGGCCAACGCTTAATGTGCTCGCAATCAAATCTGCTTTTGTGCATGGCAACGTTTAGATTGCTTTATTAGACTTTTTTACTTTCTTTACAACACAAAATTAAAATAATAATACCAACATTTTTGGAAGTCAAAAGCGGACATTATGTAATTTTCTGCTGGCGTTTGCTCGCATATTCGGGTCATTGTCATCTTTCAAGACACTACCACAAGTGAATAGCGGCACACTAATAACCGGCTCAGCTTTAGTTGATCAACAACGGGATTTGTCCATTATGGATTGAGCAGCAAAGTCAGTATTATAATTGCTTAGAATGTCGTTCTGCACCGATTGGCTTTCTGTTTTAGCCATACACATGCAGTCGAGTAGTTGCTAGCTGGACTAACTGTCCATCAGCGCAATGTATAATCAATGGATATGAAAGTGTATCAAATACCGCGCTTTTCTTAATACTCGTGGTTGAAGAAATAAGTAGGCAAAGAAGCGCTCTACGAGAATCTCTCTACTTAGCTTTCATACGCTGTACAGTTGTTGGATAAATATATAGAATTAAAGTTCATTTTATATTGCATTTTATTATGTATGTTCGTAGTTATGATCACATAACGGTTTTGTACATTTGTGAACTTGCATATGTCAACTGTGGTACAAATATGTCGACTCTGTCTGTTCTTTTGGATATAAAGTAAACAGCACAATATACTCTTGAAGGTAATTATTTACTCTAAATAGCTTTCATTAGGCTCAATATAAAAATACCTCGTTTGGAACTAAATATCAACTTGCGAGAGTATAGATTTTGCTTCGCCATATACAGGAATGTTGCGGGTATTTGAATGGCTGATATCCTCATAAAATGCTCCTTTCATGCTGGTTTTCAGTTTTGGGAATATAAAATAGTCATACGGTGATAGATCAGATAGGGTGCTTGATGAGAGAAATACGTTTTTTCGTCAAAAACTCGTTAGCTTTCTTGGTGTTCTTTTAATTTTTGTGGAACAAAACGTGCATAGCTATTTCTTTTACCCAAATTTGAAATTCGACAAATATTGTTTTTACTCGTATATAATCCCTCATAAAACATCATCACAATAAAATTTTTATCGAGTCCAAGAAAATAAGTAAGCAAGGGCTAAGTTCGGGTGTAATGGAACTTTTTATACTCTTGCAACTTGCAAGGACCAGAGTTCTAGAAAGGAGCTGGAAAAACTTTATATTAAGTATGGAGTTTAGTATTTTTTACATAGAGACGCGTACGAGTACAATTATCAGGAAGAGATTATATCTAAATTTCAATTGTATATCTCATATACAATCTTTTAGATGTTTTTAAAAGTATGGTGAGTAGACGTATACTTAAAGCTATTGCACTTTAGGTCCAAGATTCGTATGATTTCTCTCGATGCTTAAATATTTTCAAAAGTGCTATTTTTTTAACTTTTATTCAACATGCTTCATCATCAGCTCTAACAATAATCTTTATAACTGTTTAGGATATTTTTTCGTAACGGTTAAATTTCAGCAAAACCAATATCTACATACATATTTCAGCCATTATGGTGCCTCTATTCGAAATTGATATTCATCATTTCCATTTCTGATTTTACAAATGATTCCATGAAATGTAGATTTAATGCAATAAAAACAGTAAACAATTCTACTGCAATAAAAAGCACAATACACTACAAGCCAGGCAATAATACTTTAAGCGACTTAAGTGCGTAGCGCTATAATGACGGAGAAGAAGGCGATGAAAAAGAAGACGAAGAGGAAGCCATAACATTAAAAGTCACATGAAGGCCATGCACCGCATGAAAGGAAAATCAAGTTTAAGGTCAGAAAAAAAATTATGTGAAAAACGCCGAACTGTCATTGTGCATTGTAATTTAATAAATTCTCAGTTGTTTAGCTAATACATTAATGAGTGCCATTTAGTCAGAGCCACAAGCAAGTTGTATAATACAGGGATTAACACCGAAGCCAACTGCGCGTTGAGAGTCTAGCAGAAAATAGAAGAAAATGCGAAATGAACGGCTAAGCTTTGATGCGATTAAAAAACTTAGTGTTCTTCTTAATTCCGCGAATGAAAATAAAGCTCGTTTATGCTTATATGCACAAGTTAAACATTTGGACTTAAGCACACACTATTTGCCGAATGTCTCTTAATATGGAGCATTGGGAGCCGTGGAATAAGCCTATGAATATGACGGTGGGATCTTAAAGATAGGTGCGCTGTGATAACCTCTACAATGCTTTGCATAGCAGTAGCAGTTCTTTGGTCTGTCCACCATCAACATTACCCCACAGCTTTGTATTGCCTGTGTACCGAGATCAAGGTGCTTCTGTAGGGTCAAGTGGTTCAAACAACTCTTGAAGGAGATTAATTGTCTGGGTTAGCTTAAAGAACTGTATCTCCAACTGCCCCAAGCGGGTGGGCTCATCTGCGTTTTCATTTCCTTCTGTTATTATATGACCGAGTACCAGATGATATTATGCGAGTTATCAACTAAAACTCTAGTTTGTGCTTGCATAACCCAAGGCAATGAGACTTAGCATTGTCGATAATGACTTTAAATCCTGCTTGGCTATCCCACTTGGTACCTTCTTTTATGCCAACAATTTCGGCCTAAAACTCTGAATTGTAGTCTTTTACATTGAAGTTGTCTTCTCGGCCTAAAACCCTGAACTCTGTAGTCTTTTAGATTGAAGCTGCCTTCTGTGTATGGATTACTACAGAAGAAGCTAGCTTTGCTCCTGTTCCATCCTTTGATCCGTTAGTGAATGCGGAGTTAGAGTCGCCGTTGGAACTGTCGATCACAGAACCGTTGGTCCAGTCTTCTCTACTATGGAATGAAGACGAAGTGCTTAATTCCTCTATCTTTCTCGATCGTATTGCCAGCTTAACCCGACTTCATTAGCAGTGACGCCTATTCTGAATACAAAAAATCTTAAGTCTAAAATCATGAGGCAGGGGGAGGTTAGAGGTTTGAAGGTAAAAAAAGTCTTTTTTTGTGAATTTATTTCTCAAATCTGGATTGAGTAATTTTATTCGGACTTTTGTATATTATAGAGCACACTTTTGACAATGAAAGGTAATTTTTCCATGCAGAAATATTGACGAAATATTGAAAGATTATAAGATAAGACAAAAAAATAGATTTTTCGAAAGTGAAAACCCCTCCCCCCCTTAACAATATATCTGAGAAAATATTTTTCAAAATTAAAAATATTCTTGTAGATATTGGTACTTTGCTGAGTCGGCATCCAAACTAGTTTGGCCCGAACGGAAATTGTCAACGTGTTTTCCCGAAACTGTCTTTTTCAAAACGAAACCTCGATCTCAAGTGCAATCAATCGTAGATATGGTCACGCGCCAATTATTTAAGATCCATCACTTCATCAGCTGGTAATTTTTGAAATGTTTGAGTTTTCTATCTTGTTTCTGTATTTATTTAATATTATTAATAAACTAATAAAAAATGGATAGTAAAAATATGAATAACCCGAGCGTCATGCTTTTGAACTAATATAACGGGTGATTTTTTTGAGGTTAGGATTTTCATGCATTAGTATTTGACAGATCACGTGGGATTTCAGACATGGTGTCAAAGAGAAAGATGCTCAGTATGCTTTGACATTTCATCATGAATAGACTTACTAACGAGCAACGCTTGCAAATCATTGAATTTTATTACCAAAATCAGTGTTCGGTTCGAAATGTGTTTATCGACAAATTTTGTTCAGCGATGAGGCTCATTTCTGGTTGAATGGCTACGTAAATAAGCAAAATTGCCGCATTTGGGGTGAAGAGCAACCAGAAGCCGTTCAAGAACTGCCCATGCATCCCGAAAAATGCACTGTTTGGTGTGGTTTGTACGCTGGTGGAATCATTGGACCGTATTTTTTCAAAGATGCTGTTGGACGCAACGTTACGGTGAATGGCGATCGCTATCGTTCGATGCTAACAAACTTTTTGTTGCCAAAAATGGAAGAACTGAACTTGGTTGACATGTGGTTTCAACAAGATGGCGCTACATGCCACACAGCTCGCGATTCTATGGCCATTTTGAGGGAAAACTTCGGACAACAATTCATCTCAAGAAATGGACCCGTAAGTTGGCCACCAAGATCATGCGATTTAACGCCTTTAGACTATTTTTTGTGGGGCTACGTCAAGTCTAAAGTCTACAGAAATAAGCCAGCAACTATTCCAGCTTTGGAAGACAACATTTCCGAAGAAATTCGGGCTATTCCGGCCGAAATGCTCGAAAAAGTTGCCCAAAATTGGACTTTCCGAATGGACCACCTAAGACGCAGCCGCGGTCAACATTTAAATGAAATTATCTTCAAAAAGTAAATGTCATGAACCAATCTAACGTTTCAAATAAAGAACCGATGAGATTTTGCAAATTTTATGCGTTTTTTTTAAAAAAAAAGTTATCAAGCTCTTAAAAAATCACCCTTTACTTCCTTATCCCTTATTTTTTGTAATATACTTTATTACAACTTTATCAGTACTATAATCACTTAAGCCCACATTCTCGAAGCCTATTCTTTCTGCAAATCAAACACATGCATACATACTTGTATACTTGTGAGGCTCTAACGTGAATTTTTCGATTTTTACTATGTCTAAATTTATAGAACAAAGAAGTGCGATAATGCACCATCTCACACAGCATTGGTTATTCGTGATCATTTCGCCACATTTTCAACTAATACCACCGAATTCGCCTGATATTCAGCAAATTCACATGACCACTCCGAGGACACGTTTTGACTCAATTGAGGATATAAAAGCTGAATCGAAGAAGGTTCTGATGTCCATCATGACGGAGGATTTTTCCAAGTGCTATGATTACTGGAAAATTCGTTGACATAAGTGTATTGCAATGAGAGGGGATTACTTTGAAGGAGATGAAATGGACAAAATTCAACTTTCAATTTGATCACGGTAGTATAGTATATATACATTAAACAAATTCGAATAATCTCACACAATAAAAATTACAAATTTTTATATAAGTTAATATGTACATATCTTTTTCCTTGTGGTAATTTTTAACTAAAAAATAAAAATATTAAATTTTAGTAGAAAAGTTTTTGCTTAAAATCTCCCTTAAATATGTTCTCTTCTGGAGATAACTACGAGAAGCCAAGTAATACACGTACTCCAATCGCATACTCTTTCACAAGCCAAAATTTCTCTTTGAATTTGCGCACACAGTTTAGCGGTGCGCCATTTACCGGCAAATCCGGTGTTTCTCACTTGAATCAAAACAATTAAGTTTTCCCGCTTAACTTTACCAAACGCTCAGCTGAAGAGAGACACGCGCCGTTCAAAGCAAACACTAGCCCGAGAAATCCAAACACTGCTCATTGTTGTACAACAATTTCTTCAACAACTTTCACTTATAAGCCATAAATGCCTGAAATGGTTATTGGGGATTTCGTTCACTGTCATCTGCCGGTTCGATTATAGAGAATCGACTTTTTTGTTACATACGAGTACTACTATATGGCATACTACTAGCTTACAAAAAACGCAGACAGTCACTAACTATGGCATAACGTGTTTGTATGCGTATGAAATGAATAGCGCTCGTGAAATTTAATGTTTGTGTCGCGAATTGCAAACAATTTTAATAGTTTTGCAGCAGTTATTAATTTCATTTATTTTAAATCAAAAACAGAACCATTTTACAATGAAAAAGATGAATTCAGTTAATTCATTAAATTTATGGAAATATATTTAATTATTATGGAGATTAATATTCCTTGTATTGAACAGAATACAGGATGGGAGCGACTTATTGACAATTGAATAAGTTAAACAAGCGTATTTAGTGGTTATAGTAGGTTGAACATTAATTTCGGTTGCACGGAAGCTAGAACTCCATTCACAAATAAAGAAATTTATATACAAGAATTTAATTTTGCGAAAAAAGTATTCAATATAAAAATAAAAGGCCGATTTTTCTCAGATTTTCAATGAGATATACGTTAGATTTTTTCGAATTTTTTTTATAACAAAAGCTACATTTTTACGAAAAATAGTTGAAGATTGAAAACTTATTACGTAAGGTATTTTTAAAGCTACATTCTCAAATTTAGATAGTTGTAACTGAAAAGTCTAATGCACATTTTTTACAAAAGAAGTGAATTAAAATAGTTGTAAATTGAAATAAAATATATTTGTTATTTTTTAATCTATCTTTCGTTTACAAGAAAATTCATAGTACGTTTAACTCATTAGAATGCTTAGAAAAAAGCATAAATACTAGTCTGTCTAGTTATTTTTATAATTAAATACTTTTCTTCGTATTCACAAATAATTAAAGTTACTTTTATCGAGCGCTGAAATTTAAAAAATTTATAGCCAAATAAAAAAATACCTGACCAATATTTTGCCACAAGGAACACCAAAAAAATGTATTGTACGAAAAAAGTTGTTGAATGTTCGGAGGGAATGATCCATATATATATATACATATATATTTTATGGGGTATTCGATGTTTTCTTGTGACACTTATAATGTTCATGGCAAACTTCAGGGTATATTCACGGTCTAGACGATGCCAAATTTGAAGACAAATTTTGATTTATAACCGATTGCCCATACGTAGGGGAATGCTAACCTCCGACTGTATTTGCATTCATTAGCAGAATTTAGTTGAAGCGCAATCGTTAATTAAAGGGGTTTGGATACATGGGTAATGCTCGCTGTTATCACAGATAACTTCTAATTAAGCGTTCTTGTGCTCTTATGAAGAAATCAATGTGCGCTTTACAATCAAATCGATGTAAATATTTACCGCTTAAGAACCGCAAGTCAATGCGGTTTAGTACCTTGAAACTTAGCGAAAACATAAACAGCATTCGCCAGGCAAGAAATAGAAATCGATATCACATATTCGTAGATGCATTAATACTTACTTTGGCATTTGTGTCTATGCCAAGGTGTCGATTCGCGTATGACTTTTGTAAGCATTGGAGCCACTAATATATTTAAGTAATAAGATTTAATTCTCTTAAAAGCAGCTCTTCGAATTTTTAGATTCCCAAGTAATATTTTAGGTAAGGACGCCAATTTTAAGCCCGAAATTATTTAGTTATTATTCTTTTCCCCCTTTTTAAGATTGGATTTTGATTTTAAAGATTTAATGGAAGCCAGCTCTACTTCAATTAATAAGCTTAACTTAATATTTATTTTAAAATATTTTTATTAGATTTTTCTAAAGCTGTATTATATTAATACCAAGAACAGAACAAATTAAACAGTTTACATAAACCCCTGTAATTAATATTAATAACGGTTTTCCCTTTACCTGGATTTATTCCTCCTTGTTCTTAGTAAAATTTAGCCAGTTTACTAAAAAACATACGAGTTTTGTTTTAAAATTTCCCTACTTGTTTCTATTAGGTTTACTAATCGAATATATGAGATGGGGTTAAACTTATAAGATTGGTGTAGATAGCAATTATAAGGCTGTTTTGTTCCAAAATATCAAGTTTTTGACTACTGTTTCATCCCACATAAACAATTGATTTCGTTAGTTACGAAACTGTCGATGAATTAAAAAAATATTGTTCAAGTGTGTTCGGGCGAATGATACAACAAATTTCAAAACTCAATAATATTTCCTCTTCTGATTCTATTCTAGTTAATCTTATTCTTAAGAACCCGTATTTGGAATTTAGTTGCTATTGATAATGTAAATTTTGTATTATACAAAAACATTGAAACATTTACCATATACTTATTATATATGTAAGTATATGTACGTTATATATCATTTTAGAAATTTAAAAAGTCGCTCCCATATAACATTAAGTAAAAATATACTTTTATAGCGCAATGTACCAAATCAAAGTGAGTGATTCACTAAATTGCTCAGTGGGATATATAAAAGCTGCGACAATTGATATACGTACAAGTATAAATAGATAACTGAGAGGATTAAATTCCTGTGGCATGTTTGTTTGGTTGTTGCGGTCAGAAAGGCAGATTAAAACTGTTTGTACCGTAATTCAGTTCTACTTATGTAAATAAATTTAATATTATTGCTTCTACGTACATCAGTTTACAAAATTGCTAAAAATTTTAAGACGCTAACGGATCCTTAAGTGAATAATAGATATTAAATTTCAATCTCGAATATATTATATTTTGAAGTAGCTTAAGAATTGTCAATTAAACAAGAGAGCCTGTCAAAATTACCAAGTTTCTTAACAATTATAACAGTTGCCATCCCGAAAAAATCGCACTTTTGGGTATTTAAACAGAAGCACCAAGCATTTCCTGCGCTAAAGCAAGAATTTCAAAATAAAATATTTAATTAGACATATTTAGTCAACAAAAAAGTAAAAATGTATCCAATTAGAGTAATATTTATAAAAATGCGCTTCTTGTGAAACTTATTTTGAACAAATTAATGTAAATTGTCACCCAGTATTTCTAATTAATAAATGTTTTTGTCATTCGCATTAGATAATTTTTTCTGAAGGTGTAGACCAATAACTTTTCTTTTATACATTAATTGACCGACGTGACAAGCTTCGTCGATTTAACTATGTCCGTCTCTCTGTCGATATCGATCTGAAATTTTGTACACGCTCTTTTCTCCCCAAAAAATTGCTAATTTATACTGTTTTTCCAGTCAATCCATCATCAAAATATCTTGTCTGAACCAATCAAGTGACGAAATCGAAAGTGATTTACACTCACAATTGCTAAGGGCAATAAAAATGACTATATCTTGCTGCCTGCTTATTTCGAAAAAAAAAAACTTCATATAAGGTGATATTCATTTCGAGGTACCCTAAAGTAAATGGGGAGTGTTAATTATCATTCGAAAGAACAGTCTTTGGTATTTATTCTTCTAAGCTACGTCTCAGACTGCTCATCTGTTGAGTCTAATTTCCAATGACTCTTTCGAGCATTTCGACAGGGAACTGGCGAATGACACGCGAGATATTTTGCTCCAAGGCCTGAATGGAAGCGCGATTGCCCGCAAAGACATTAGACTTTTCATATCCCCACAGGAAAAAGTCTAAAGATGTGATATCACATGATCTTGGTGACCAATCGACCGGCCCAAATCGTGAACTTATCTGTTAAACAAAGTGTTACCTCAATAAATCCATTGATTGGGCGCGATGTGTGAGAAGTGGTGCCTTCTTGTTGAAACCAAATGTCAAAACGATTATGAACTTCAATTTCAGGCATCAAATAGTCGGCGTGATAACGGTCGTCATTGACGTTACATTCTCACTGGCATCATTTTTGAAGAAATGTGGACCGGTGGAATCATCACACCACCACAGCACACCAAAACGTTTTCTGAATCAAATGGCAGTTCCAGAATCTCTTCATGTTGCTCTTCGTTAAGACAAGAACATAGATAGATAGCTGTATTTTTTACGCTTTCAATTTAAGATCTCGACGTAAAATGCATCAAATCGTACCACATGTCAGTCCGAGTTGCTACGGACGGCGTCGATTCGACTCTCCGCGGTCTTCGTATACACTTTCAGCAACGGCTGATCTATTTCCTTCTCTGCATGGTGGAAGTGGTCTATTCCGTCGAATATTATCCAATAATGAGTGCTGGGCCGCAAGATTTATGATGTGTTGCGAATGGTACATACAGTAGACCGATTATGTTGACCATGAGTTGAACGAAGAGCACGAAACACATTCTTTACAAAACGTGAATTTTCGTAATAAAGTTGAACGACTTGTTGAGGCGTAAGTCTTTCCATGATGAAATGCCAAACAATACTGAACAAAAAAAACATGGCAGCTGTTGAAAAAGTATCTCTACTTGGATAACATGTTATAAGTTACAATTATATTCTAAAAAAATCATTTTATGGTTCAGAATATAATTTGATTAAGTGACATGTGAGTGCATCGATTTCGAAATTATATACTATACGTAAGTAAAATATCTTAACCCTTAAATTCGTTCTAAAAATTGAAAATTTTGCATTGAATTTTTGAAGCATAAAATTAGATATTCATACTCGATATCATATTAATTTCTTTATATATTTTTCTCATGTCTGAGTCAACAAGCAATATTCAACTACAGTTATTGTGCAATGGTGCTTGGTACCTGCTTTTATGTTGCAATTCTCCTTTTAATTGCTTTTAAGTATATATTTCGCTGAACAAAACACTAACAACCCATTTGAAAAATCAAATCGAATTTATTCTTTATTCCTTTGATGGTTTGATGCGGGAAGGAACTTTAACTGCAGCTGTGCAAAAGTACCCGCTTTTTGGTTCCATTCAATTAAAGTTTCACCAGAGTAAAGCTTTTATGGCTGCTATGTGTACATAAGACCATCTATATGGATGTAACTGGATGTAACGATTGCATACCCAAGCATTTATTAAACACCTATTTCGGCACTCTATATATAAGTATGTATATATACTCAAGTATTTCCGCATTTTCTTCCATTAGCTTTAAAACTATGTAACTGCTTTATTAATCCCCTTAAAAGTAAAAAGGAAATCGGAACAATCATCGCACCAATACATCAAAGTATCTTTAACGAGTCTTTAAACCCAGACTCGTTAGTGGGTTAAAGTGATAAATATCAGTCAATGAAAAAGTAATTTTGCGGGGTATGCTCTTGCACTTGCACATATTCATGACTATAGTTTCGTCCGTTGCAATGCAAAATATTTTCACTCTGTCAATAACAAGTATTTTGTCTTCTCCATAAAATGTCGCTTGAAATTTTAACTCCAAAAACCACTTCAGCAGCGCTACCGGCTTTGCTAATTTTAGCACGGTACGAGTACGGTTTGTTATGTCTTTGAGTTTTCTTTTATGAGATTTCTGTTTAATTCAATCGGTTTAAAAAGGATAATTTTTTAGGAAATATTTTGGAGAGAAGTTTTTTGTTTAGCTCAAGATAAATTTAAAAGCTTTTCTAAACAAACATTTGCATTTATATCTTCCGATAGTTTGTAAGTAAGCAAGTTGAAGATGCCTATTCAGGTAGCGGAAGAAGAAAGATTTCATCTATTCGTAGGGTATTTTTTACATACATATATGGAAGAAATTAAAGTCACGACAATCGACTTATAATTATATAAGGATGAGTTGGAGTAGTGGGCCAATCGAAACCAATAATAAATTGGGTATTTAGCGAGATTCAATAATGATTTCAACATGGAGCCGTTATAATTATTCAGTACATGGTCAATATAAATACATGAGGTAAAATTTTGCAATCAAGAATCCTATTTTTTGGATGTCATTTAATATTCACTCCTCCAAGATGAAAACAGAAAATATTATTATTTATCATTTCACACTCGTCGCTCTTAAGTCAACTCATATACTTATTTATTTTCATACGCATATAGTACATATACATATACAATATCATTTCTATGCATCAACAACTTAAAGTGGCAACACCAAGAGTATTTTTAAAGTGGTTGTGAGAAGGATGACTGATTTGTTTTTGTTGTCAATTCACTTCATGGCTTTCATTCATTTGTTGCATTACTCAGCACACTTTCCGGTATACGGCTGAAAGCATTTATATTCGTTTAGAATGCGTAAAAGTTCGTAGATAAGTAATTTCAGCTAAAAATATTTGCTGTGAATCTCCATCGGTGTGAGATGGGGAAAATAAGTGAACTTCATTGTTGCTGAAGTAAGACAAGTTCAATTGTGCTTTGGAAGACTAGATATACAAGTATATAACAATATATTCTTATCGGGTGAAAATGAATTTTACTTGACTGTGATATGCATATAATTTATGAACTAGAGATATTGGGTTGCTAGATGGCATAATAGACATGTACGTTGATTATAAAAATTCGTAAATTTTAGGACACAACGTAAATGGAACCACTTTCTTAAAAATGATGAGATGCTAACGACAAATCATCAGAGCGTACGTTCAAGTTTGGACCTTACTCTGACTATTTATTCCGCACGAATTTTAAGCGTTGACCGTGGCGACTTTCATCGCACAGGATATCTATTCATTCATTCATTCCAGGTATTGAGTAAATTTTTAATGCCGATTATATTAAGAATCTTTATTTGTCCGAAGGAGGATGTAACATGTCACAATTGTCAACCCTATGGCTATCAAGGACACCATGCACTGCCGTTCCAGGCTGTTTTCTACTCATTGTTAAGGTACTTACAAAGGTTCCAGCTTATATTTTTGCCACTGAAAGCGTTGAAAAAAATGTTCAAATATTTGAAAGCTTTGGACTCATGAATGAGAGCCTTTTCAGTATGCCATTGGGGCATTAATATAGTTTTAGGATAGATAATTGCTTCTCATTTAACATTGCACTTTTTCATTTCGTAATCGGTACATGCCGCCCATGTCTAACAGGACTATTTCGTAGATCCACTTTATCTTCCAGTCAAAAAACACAAGCCTCTATTAACTTCCCTCAGGAAATTCATGTATTTCATTGCCGTCGATAGCATTTTAGTACTGTCGCAATTTTTTTTATATGTACATACATACGATATGTTCAAATAGAATTGATGGCGAATTGTTCGTATTTAAAACAAGTAAACAAACAAATTTTCTTGAGCTATCAATATCTTTCCCGTTATGACAAAAACAGAGTCCACCTTCCTTACTAAAAAAAACAAGAAAATTTTTCATGTCATTTCATTAAGTAACGCGCTAAAAAATTAATTTTTGTTGACCTATGTCAACAGCTATTTACGGTTATTATCAAGATGAAAATTTTAAATTTGTCAGTGCAATTCTGACGTGAGAAAAATAAAGTGTAATGCTCTGATTACGGTATTATTTAAACGGTAATCAATTACTTTAATTTCCTGTGAGTTGACTAAAGGCGAGTAAATCACATTCCAGAAAAAGTCTGCGCATTTTTTTGTTATTCGATTCCTAACCTCAGTCTTTATTCAATCACACAGTCATAAAATATTCATAAAATTAATTTCATTGCCTTCCAACTCACATCCCATCGCTGCAAGCCCTGACGACCGGTGACGACTTTATAATTAACAGCTCTGTGCATATTAAATGAAAACTTTTCACTCTGCTGCACACAGCTGGAGCGGGGCAATGAAACACTTACACATACATATACTTGGAAGTGTGCATATGTATGCACAACAAGTTGGAAAGGTTGGTTGTCTTGTTTTGTTGTGGTTGTTGAATTTAGTTGGGATTGTATGATTGTTTATGCTACAGCTGGAGATTTTGCTGTGTATGAACTTGAGCTTGGGTGAAGAGCGTCTTGCTTCTTTTTATTTTGGTTTTTTAGCGCTGCTATTTTGGTGAATTCGGATGACTTTTTGTTTTGTGTTTCAACTTTTCGGTTTCACAACCACGCGATTTAGTAATTTTGAATAAAAGAAAGTGTCATCAGTGGTCGAGTGCGTGGTCAACATAAAAGATTATACAATATAAAACAATGGAAATGCTTTCAATATCTTAACTCGACAAAGTGGTTAATATCAAAGCAGATGTGATTAAGAAATTATTCCGCGAGGCATGGACCCTTTCATATTGCATTTTCGTATTTTTATTTTTATTGAAAAGTTTTCAGTGGAGAGTTTGAGAGACTGGGTAGTAAACGATGCAAAGATATTAACACGAAACGGGTTGTGAAGGCGACAAAAGTTTTTCAAATTGCTCATTAAAAAGACATTTGGCTTAAGATATTATGTAAAACCGAAGTTGTTTTAATTTTTTCTTTAAAAAGTAAAATTTCCTGGAAAGTCAATTTACCTTTCATTTAAGAGTTTTATATATTCTAGTATTTTTTTTTTTGGAAACATGAAGGTTATTTTATATCTTATATTTATATCAAACAAAACAACGCTACTTTGGTGCACAGAAATACAAAAGATTCCATATGCGAACTCGACTTTAATTGATCAGTTTGTGCATCATGTCTTATTTATATCTCGAAAACTGAGAGACTACTTCGCTTATATACAGATAGACGGATATGACAAAATCACTCAGCTCGCCAGGCCGATCATTTACATAAACATATCTTTATAAGGTCTCCGACGTTTCCTTCTGGGTGTTACAAACTTCATGGAAACTTAATATACCATGTTTAGGGCATAAAAATATATATGTTGTGCACTTAGATTCGATTATGTGAAAGCATATATTATATATAAAAGGTATTTTTAGAAATTATACACACGTTATTTATTATACCAACAAAACCGTTTCAATGTTAACGTGATCATATATATTATGTTATAATATATACGTATTACATTTATTTAAAACCTCTCAGGAATAGTTCAAACGAACCCCGTTATCAACTGTCGGGTAGTCATCTTCAATTATTGTCTGCTAACGTACTCTTTCTTAGTAAGGCATCTCTGCGAGAAGATCAATACGCGTCTTCAGTTAAAATATTATTTGTAAGATCCAAAATATCGTAGAAATAATGATAGGCAAAAGCAGGTCGTCTTTAATAGGGGGAAAGAAAATACTAGCTGCAATTGTAGTGAACGAACAACAAAACTGCAGACTTTCTCTAGTTATAGGTTTCAACCGATCATTGTTCAATCGGTTAAAATCTTATCGCACATCAGTCGTTAGATAGATTCATCTCAGTACTTCCCTCTTTATTGTTCCGCTTTTGCGACATGAGGATTAATATACCTTGCATCTCACCTTTAGGTATTCAGGAGGACTAGCTGGAATAGCAGAATCCTTAAGTTTTTTCTGTTATCACAAACGGTTGTCTTTAGCTGCTGGGGTATGATCCCCATTCGAGCCACATAACTTTACCCGTCGATATAATATTTCATTTTCAAATTTGAGTTTATGTCAATCTAAAGACTTTTCCTTCTTTACTGACGTAGTCGGCAGTTATAGCCGAGTTAACAAAAGCGCGCCATTCGTTTCTATTTTTCGCTACGTGGCGCCAATTGGAGATTCCAACCGAAGCCGGGTCCTTTTCCACCTGGTTCCTCTAACGGAGTGGAGGTCTTCCTCTTACCCTTCTTCCCCCGGGGGGTACTGCGTATAATACTTTCAGAGCTGGAGAGTTTTCATCCATTCGAACGACATGACCTAGCCAGCCTAGGCGCTGTCTTTTAATTCGCTCAACTATGTCAATGCCGTCGTATGAATATCTCATACAGCTCATTGTTCCATCGAATGCGATATTCGCCGTGGCTAACGCGCAAAGGACCATAAATCTTTCTCTCGAAAACTCGCAACGTCGACTCATCGGTTTTTGTCATCGTCCAAGCTTCTGCACCATATAGCAGGACGGGAATTATGAGCGACTTATAGAGTTTGGCTTTTGTTCGTCGAGAGAGGACTTTACTTCTCAATTGCCCAATTAGTCGGAAGTAGCACCTGCTGGCAAGAGATATCCTGAGTTGGATTTCCAAACATTGTTGGTGGTGTTTACACTGGTTCCAAGGTAGACGAAATTCATCTTGTCAAGCTCTTCGTACTCACGCCTTTCGCCTTCTCTCTTCATCATGGCATCAATCCCATCCCGCACGTGTTGTGGTCGATCGTATAGTTGCGAGGTAGGCAGTCTGTTTGCTCTCCGCTGCGACACGGCACTCCTCGCCGTACCAGCTGTTCTTTTGCATTTTCCGAAAACCAATGCTTTCGGTTGCAGCTGTACGTAAGGAGCTTGAAATATCGTCCCACAGTTCTCTTGTGCCGAGTTGTTGACGAGTGCTCTCAAAAAGCAGAGGTGCAAGTCGAGTCGGAAATCATTCGACTGTCTGCTGTGATTGCAGCTTCTCGACGTCGAACCTTCCTGTCTACAGACTGCCGTGGGTAATAGACTTTCTTACATTCGTGCCTAATAATACAGATTAACTGTGTTATTATCTCGACTGTAATCTGTACAAGCTACTTGGTGTATGTATGTACAGGAAATGAGAAGACTTAAGATCATGAATACATGATCAAAAACCCCTAATTTGTTTCGTTAGATGAAGTCACATAAGAAGTCAAAGTTTAAACAATAGCTGATCAAGTTAATGATTTTATAGTACATGACGAATTCGCCATAACTTGTCATAAGCTGATAAGCACAAATAAATACCAAAATATGCAAAATATTTGCGCACATCGTTTGGAATTTAACAATTTCTAGGGATAATTATACATATGTATATATATATATTGGGCTTACTTACCACTACTGCTTTTCGGAGGCACATCACTTTCTCCTTGGCAATTCCTTACAACCTTGCACTTTCGGTTGAATAATGAAATTCGTTACGCTTCTTCTTGAAGCACATTGATAGGGAGTGAAATATCAGAAGCTGTTATCTTTCGAATTCTCTTCTCCAAAGATTTCACCATTTAAGCAGAGGCATTTTGTGAACACTTTTTACGTTTTTCTGTGTATATATACTTTTGTATGTACATATGTATGTAATTTTTCTTCACAGCACTTAAATTTTTTTACTTTTTCACTTTTAACAACACACGCACACACATCAGTACGTAAAAATAACTGTAAAATACATGGAGAAAAAATTGAATATAATTTAGCTCAGGCGTCCACTTGATGCTGCAACTGCATTTGTCTGCCACTAAACCAACAAAACAAGTTAACAAGTGGAAAAGGATGCAGCTTCACGTCAGTAAGCAAATGTAACGTTGTTGCTGCTGTTGTGGCGATTTCCAGTGCATTTAACTCCTTTCACTCGAGCCAAATGCGGCACGCAAGAAATAATGCCTTTTATTTTCGCAGAGCAAAACAGTTGGGTGTATGTGTTTGTGTATGCGAGCACCTAAAATTTTGTTTTTAAATAATGACATTCCTTATTTTGATGGCACACTGATTTATTACTGATAATATCATCTATTTTTTGTTGCTAACTGCCTCAATATAGTTTCATTTTATTTCTGACAACTTCTGAAAGTCTTTAATGTAATTGTTTGAGAAGTTTCATTAACCCTTGCCACCATATCGTTTTTGGATATTATTGTTTTTGTTTGCGCATTTTCATAGTAATTAAATTAGTTGGCATGTAATCTACTTATTTAGAAAGTCCAATTAACAGTTAGCAAATACGAATAGTATTAAGCAAATTGATAAATTCGCCAATTTCTACAAATTTGTACCCAAACAAGCCGGAAGCCACAGCAGCGGCACGAAGGGCGCTTGAAATGGAAATTAGAGTGATTACTTTCGAGCTATCGAATAGTTGAGGCGCCGCTTGCTCACCCATGCACACGTACACACACACAAACGCAACCGTTAAGCTCGTTTAGCAACAGGTTTTTGGCATGTTTTCAAGTAGATTTCCGCTTGTTGCCACCGTTGCTGCAACTTAACTCACACTGAACTTGTACCAAGCGCCGAAAAACAAAAACAAAATAAACCGAAGTTCAAGGCAAATCGAAAGGTAAAGTTTCTACTTCGTTACACGAATTTTAGCTAGCACTTTGCTTTCCGCACACGCGACTGTTATCTTTCAAGTGAGTTCGTTAACTGATCACTTTAAGCCGTCTTTAGTGCCGCGGACTTGGCTGAGAAGAGCCTTATTTTTGTCGTTTGCTACTAAAGACACGCCACATGCACGCGCGTTGTAACCAAAGAGCTGTTTCAAGCGCTGAGCTTCACTCTTTTCACACCAGTAAGCTCTCTTATCCTCTACTGCCAATTCTCTCTTCCACTGCTCTTGATATTGGCTTGGTGCATGTTTGCTTATTTTTTCTCGCGTTACGTTTTTGGTGCAAAATCGTCGTTTCTATTTATTATTCCGCATTTGTCAACCTGCCACCAGCACTTAGCCATTGTCTGCTGCTGGCCAAACTGAAGTGACAAAGTGTGTCGGGTTTTTGTTAGATTCGCCACCGCTGCTAGTGGGGGTTTTCATATGCAGCCGTTTGGAAAATTTGTCACTAGAAAGTTTTGCCAGACACGCATTGTTCCCAGATGAATAAACACACATATGCTGTTTCTGAAGCCAGGCTCTTGACGTTTGATGTAAAAAATGTCTTAAAAATCAACTGAATTTGTGTAACAATCTTATGAATGTTATATTGTACATACATACACTTTTATAAATATTACTAATATTATATGAATGTCGTTATTGCACATAATGAATAAACTTAATCATATTTAATCACCTCCATTATGGAAAATATGTTCAGAACACCCACACAAACTAAAAACAACTTCGTTCCGTTCCCTGTGCAACGTATACAACCCTTATAAGGCCTGTCTGACATAGTTCATAAAGATAACTAGTTCATAAAAGGAACATGTTTGTAAAAAGAATGTCGACGCCCACTAATCTACTATAGTCTCTGTTGTACGGTGTGCTCAAACTCTATTTAGGATGAATGGGAGTATATCTCTTAAAGAAATTAAAAAGATATTATAAGTTAAGATACAGCTTCGATCAGAGAACTATGGAAGTTGACATATGCAGCTTAATTCATCCCATCCGGTAGCCATCTTATTTGAGTACACCTAAAATCCAATGAAATTTGTTCAAATTTTAAAATTACCTTTTGATGAGTCTCGAGGATTTTTTGAAGAATGAGATGACTAAAATATGTGGAGGACGAATTATTGAAATAGACCTTACGTCAGTTCCGTCCATTACTTTATTCCGAATGCGTCTGACGATAACATTAGGCGAGTTTGAGAGTTGGTTTCAGTTATGACATGTACTGAAAATGGTGAGAAAAGTCGTGTCCATTTTGATTTCTCTTGGTTAGCAGTTTTGCCAGTGGTCGTTTGGTATTAGTTTCGCTGCTCTGCGTGCAAATAGAAATAATAGATAAGAACGAAAAGAAACAGGTCAGAAAGGGCAAACAAGGAAATACCTTGGTGTTAAATGTCAACCAGCCGATTGGAATCCAAGCAATTTTATATATACATATACTAAAGGTTGATCCATGTAGACGTACTTTTTTGAACATACTCGTAATTTTTTGTCAGATCACACGTTGGAATCATCGGTACGTATTTCTTCAAAAATTAAGCAAGTGAAAACTTGACCGTCAATGACTTCCGTCATCCCGCCATGATAACTGACTATTTGATGAGCTCGTGAATGCGGTGACACTTGGTTTCAACAAGACGGGCCTACGAGCTACACAACTGTCATTGGTATTTAGCAATAAACCAGACTCTCTTCAAGTTTTAGACGTCAATATTTAACATACATGATATACGGCTTGATTTTGTGGAAAAAGAAAATTGGGTTTATCGATTCCGGATTTCAACTTCTCTCGTCATCCTCAATATTTATATATATACAATAGTTATAACGCCATATCTATCTCGTGATGATACTATTAATCGTTAGGCGAACAAAACAATTATACTCTTGCATCTTGTTGCTACAGAATAAATATGTACTAGAACAAAATGCGGATTTTGCAGCTTTAAAATGCTCCATGCAAGTGGTGAACACAGTGCAATATGGATGATTCCATCTGTTTGTCTTTTCATAAACATACATAAATATTAGATTTTTAAAGCTTTTTACTATTTTGCATTCGAATAAAATTGGGCTTTAGTCTTACCATTCGCAAATACGCTCTAAGCTCAGCGAACTGACAGCTTTAAAGTCAACATTTAACGGTATGAATAGTGCCAGATGTCTTTGCAATTATTCCATTTGAGACAACACAATCCAATTTCACACAATGGTTATACTCGTATATATAGCACAACTCGAAAGTCACTCAAGCAAGATGACAATGGTAACTGTACTTGAATTTGCTTGGCAATAGTTTTAAAAAATTAAAATGAAGAAATAAAATTATTTAACTGCTTACAAAATGGTCTTAAGACTGTCCTTGATGGCTTTGAAGAAGAAGTAAGACTAATTCCTTAACATGACGGCATCAGTACAGATTTAATTTACCTCCATTATATTTGGTGTACAGAATATTAGAACATATATACTGATGGTTGAATATACTATATCTCTACAAAAAATGGAAAATTTTAAGACTATTTTTTTTTATCCTTTATATGTTTACTTTTTGTGATTAATTTGCTAAACCTCTATTACTTGGTATTACGTTATTATATCGGGTATAAGATATAAGGGAAGCAGATGCATTTATTTTAACCATTCTGGCAACAAAATGCATTGTGTTGACTCTATCACACACGCTTCAAAGAAGAACAACAATGTCGATTCAGAATAGGAAATTTGGATTTAAATGAAGCACAAAGCTCTGGAAAGCCAATTGTCGAAAATATCTATAAATTAATAGAAAACCACTCGGATTGGCGCAGAAAAACCTCGTGAACCAAGTTTCCAATATTGATCCATGATTTTAGTGATAAAAAATTCGCTTGTGAAATCGACTGCCCCATTATTTTTCTTACAGAGACAAAGGCTTTTACGCGAGTGGCATTAGTCAATTATATTCAAACATAAGACGTGTATAAAATCTTTCAATGTAATGCAAAAATAATGGCTTTTTTTACTATACCTTATATAGATATACATATATCTAAAACTAAATTTTAATTTGCATTTGCACATTCTATCATTTAGCCTTCCTAGCTAACATTGTTAATCGGCATAAACCAACAAACTCCCTCCTAAATGAATAAAATCTTTTTTAGCAAATAATTAGTAACGGCATTCGGTAGAAATAATTGGAAAGCCAAGTGATTAATGCGCCCAAATAAATAAAAGAAGCTTAAATTTATGCCCGCCATGCCATAGATGTCTTCACGTTGATGAAGTCACAATTACACGCGTTAATGGCTGTAACGTGACATTGACGCTTAACTGGGTGTTTACCGAAGCGAAGCTCTTTCGAAATACTTTGCACATATGGAAATAGTGTTTTTTAAACTAATGAAAATGCAATATACTGCTTGGTGTAATCTTTTGTGTTATTTTATGAATAAAATGTTTCTTTTTCATTTAGAATTTCATTGAAATCGTGTGTAATCAAATCCCTGAACGGCTTCGCCTTTGCGTGAATATTATTTGAATTGAATAATTTGATCTCACCTCCCGATAGTGCCAATATACATATGTAAGAAAAATTTATGGTCGGCGGTTCGAGTATGTTTTGTGAAAGGAAATCGGGCATTGATTAAAGTCAAAGAGCGCTTGGAGGCTGTACGCGACTCTTCTTCTTCAATAGGAACTATCAAAAATTGATTTAACGAGTCCACACCAGGTGCTTCGAAAAAGACTTCCACAGAGCGCATGGTGACAAAAGTGTAGGATCTCGATTGGCAGATAATTGAAGGTGCGAGATGGAGGTAGCGGGCATCTCAAAAGACCGCATAGGTGAAAATCTTTTATAAATATTGCCAAATATGTCGAAGAAAAAAATGCTTTTCAGTCATTTCAACAAAATGGCTTACACCTGCTTAGAAGCAACAGCAAAACAAAGAACACTACGACCTGCTGCTGTACTATTCAGACCCCCAAACGTATTTTTTAGATGGGCCAGAGAAGTTGGAGAATATGTTAATATGTATGAACATATTTATAATGTATGCCACTTACCGTGAATAAAACAATACACCATTACTTCTTAATCATAAGTAAATGCTTATCCCCTCTTTTTCATTATTCCCTGAACAGAATATGTACATTGAGTCGGCCACGAAATTCGAAACACCTAGAAGAAAACGTCGGTGACCATGTAAATTATATACATATTTACATATATTGTACTACATATATACGCATGTATAAATGGGCAGCATGATGAGTCTTTCTTTATCTTTTACTTCTGAATTTTTTTTGTGTACACAATTCTTTAGTATATTTTATTGGTGTTATCTCAGGCATATTGGCTTTATATGTCACTTCAGTGTTTGTTCCGTTATTTGCGAAATATTAGTGTGCCTAGAATATTTCATAGTAAATTATTATTATTCAATTTTGGAAACAGTTTAACCCTCGTCGAGACCAACGGGTCTGGCCAGGCATATTTTGTTTTTAAATGTTATTTAAATATATTTAGAGTGTAGCAAACGACTTGCGCTTCCAGGTAGCTTCCTAGAATTTTATTGTCTGTAGAATTCAGAAAAAAAATTCAAGGATATCGTATCGAAAAGGACGAAAAAAGGATATTATAATATTACACCTTAGTCGAGACCAATGGTGCTTGGCTAGACCCCATATATTTTGTATGAAAATATATGAACTTTGGTATGTTTCTATCACTTCGTACGGTTGATTTATCTGTTTTCATGTTCGTTTTAAAAGGTTAAGAAAAAATGTATTTTTTCTCAAAATGTTACATTTTTTGTGAACGCTATTGCCACGCCAAGCGTGAACAAGGCAGTCAATTTGATTTCAATCAAATCGAGAGGTAAGAAATTTCAAAAATGTATCTATATTGTACATATATGTAGCGTAAATACAACACGTATTTCCATACAAATGTATGTAAACACATAGGGGCCTAGCCAAGCACCATTGGTCTCGACTAAGTGTATCAGACCGTTGGTCTCGACCAGGGTTAAACATTGTTAATAAAAATAAACAAGTTGTGATATCAGCCGTGAATAAGAAATTGTGAAATATGGTTAGATTATATTCGATATTTTTGTCTTAAGTTAATATGCCACTAGAAATAAGTCTATCCCAATATGAACTGGGACAAATACTTCGACTGCGTGAAGGTGGCTTTAACAATAAAGAAGGCACATCAAGCGCTTAGCAGTGGGTGTAGGGTGGAGTAGTGGAAAAATTAAACATCATATGGATCTGAAAGGAGAAGTCGTATTATTCAAATTATCCACGAGAATGTAGAATACCTTCTATGGTACCTTCACCAGAGCTTTTGCCACGACATTTAAATGCAAGACTGGCGTCCGCTCATAAGTACCAATATTGGGATGCAAAGTTGAGAAACGTTGTGTTTAACGACGAAAAGAAATTTAATTTCGACAGTCGTGATTGCTCGAAGAAATATTGGCGGCAAATGAACCATCAAAGACGCACCTGCCACCGCTGTGACAGATTTAGGGCGATAACTGGACTTTTCAGCAAGAGACAGTGCCTATTCACAGTGCAAAATATACCATAGAGTTTTTCAACTCGAGAAATATATCGTTACGGACTGGGAAAGAGCCCAGATTTAAACCCTATCGAAGATATCTGGGGTAAACTTTTGGCATCAGTTTTCAAGAACGGCAGACAATTCGAGACCGTCAAACAGTTAAAAGAAGCAAGAAGAAGAACAGTTTGGTTAACTCAATGCCATTTCGTCTATATCAGAAAGTAATTCAAAGAGGAAAGCATATTAAATACTAAAATTACAACTTTTTACGACAAAATTACCAAAAGCACAAATAACCAAAAATGCTCATATCATTCAAATTTCAATTAAATAGAATGTTTGTTTCTTATATTTTATTATTTATGACCGAAAAAAAGTTAAAATTCACATGTACAATGAAAAAAATTGCCATATGCCCATATTTGCATTTGTATTAGGAAGGACTGTTCACTCTTTACATCTAGTATTGGAAATTTTTCGTTAAAAAATTGTTGTCATTTTACGAGTTCAGTAGTAGCAACTGATTTAATAAAATATAATAAGTACTTCTTTGAACTAAATAAAACAATTTAATGTGAGAACTATAAGATTCAGTCATTTATTATTGCTACTTTTTGAAAAAGTGTGCCCATTCCACGGAAATCGTTAGATGTTAGTAACCAACATGGTATTTTATAACAATAAAATATATGCTTTGAAACCGAACAAAATACCAATATTTAACTTCATTATTGGTGCACAAAGCAAATGGTCAACCACACGCTGCCAATAATTGCTGAAAGTAAATAACGAGGTACGAGATAAATTATAAAAACCGCAAACAAAAAGGTGACAATAAAAAAAAACAACAAAAGAAAAGTATCAATAACATCAATACTTACCTGTTGAAGAAGTTAGCATTACTGACACAATTCACATTGTGGACTTGCTTCACGACATACTCGAAGTACTTGTCCGACGAATAAAATACGAAAGTAAAAATTGTTATTATTGTTGTGAACTACTTAGTATGAAATTGACCGCGAAAACCAGCAAAACAAATAAAACGCTGAGCAACTGATGGCTAACGACCCACAACCAACAACTGGAAACCAATAATCAATGGCATTATGCTTTAAAAACTGGCTCACATGTAATTTTGTAACTAATATGTATTGTACCTACAAATGCTAATGAAAAAGAGAGAAATTGCTTATTATAATATTCAAAAACGGTAACGGTAAACGGTGTTGTGCGAGAGTTGATGAGCACAAAATTAAAATAATTCAATATAATATAGAAACAGCTGCTATACCGGCAACAGAAATCGATTCTTATAGAACTATGGCCAACTCGCAAGGATATAATCCTGCTACTATTCAACATTCATTATTCAAATATTAACATTATCTCGAATAAAAACTAAATGCTTGTGACATCTGGTGGACGTCTACTCATGACTAAAGATGATTGAGAGTACGCTGTACGACGATCCGTACAGAAGCATGGTAAAGAAAATCAAAACCTGATGGAATGAACTACCTGGTTGCAAAACTGCAAAAGTCATGTAAACGTTATGTTGGAAGTACACGACATTCTTATTGGCAGCCGATAGAAGAGACTGTTGAAACGTAATCGGAATACTAGCTGGCCACTGTTTGGTGGTGGCACACGACCGCAGAATGGGGACAGATCGAGAAGACTGCAGGGAATGTTTAGAGCAAGGCACCAGGGAAACAATGGATCATCTCTTGTATACTTGTCCTGTAATGGTAAGACTATGCTGTAAGCATCTGTAGGCCCCACAGTATGGTATATTATAGGAAGTATCGATGTGGAAACCACAGAGTCTGTTGAAATTCGCGACAAGAATAGGCATCCCAAATGATGACTACTCCGTATGGCCCTAGTAACTGAATTCCATCTGGTATCCAAAAAACCAAAACTGGGGTATGCGTAGCTCATTGTACTACCAGACTAAACTAATCTAACCTAACCTAAGGAGTATTATGATTACGATGTCAATAATATGCCCATTTCCATCCTGCAATTGAAGTGATAACAAATTATAAGCCAGACATTTGCTAGTACTGGGCGAGTTTGTGAAATGTTCTATTCTAACCTCTCTTCGTATCACCCTCTTTTTGAAAAACATGTTTTCCAAATTATCCACTTCAACGGTTAGTATGCATATGGCGTTTGCTCAGTCATTGTCGCAAATTGAGTTATGAAACATCCACTGAACTTTGAAACAAAAGTACAAAGCCGAAATAAAACAAAATATGCGATAAGCAAAGGCAATGTTGATAACAATCAATCCACTCACCCATCCATTGGGGGTGCTGCGAGTGCGCCGACAATCCTCTACATAACTAATGGTTCACTTGAAATATGTGGGTTTTGTGCGTCGTCGTATTTAGATATGTATGTATGTATGTACGTGATAATGTACTTATATCAGATATGAGTGTGCGCTACAAAACTCATCGTCAACTTCACAAGTCTGGGATAAAATTATGAATTGAAGAATTTATGTAAAAGCAAATGATTCTAAAAATAGCATCCACTTTCTTCCAAAGCGAAATTGAAATATTTCTGGCTACACAATTTTACTGTTCACTGGATAACTGTAATTTAACTAATGCATACACCCATAAACATATACACCTTGGCATATGCAAACACTCATTTAACGCTGTTGTTTTTGATTTGGCTACCTCAATTGACATGTCTGGCATTTTTCACGTTTTCGCTTTACATACATACGAACACATATATACATACATACGCACATACACTTGTCTGTATGTATGTGTGGTATACATGTATATCAAAAACTTTTATTAGTGACTATGACATGTGAAAGTGTTCGTTCATGCATGGCACGTTTCCGACTGGGCGACCGGCATTATTATCCACCATTTCTGGACACAGAGTCTATATACATACATAGATACATATTAATATTTAGGAGACTCCCGTCACATGTTGCTGTAAAATATAATAGTTTTGCTCACCTAACGGTTGTTTGTAATACCTTAATCTGAATAAGTCCGCATGAGTTATCTTTATAGAATTGCGTGGAAACTAAATCTTCATTATATTTGTATAGTGCCACAAATTAATGCAATTAGTCCAGAACTCTCCGCATTCACCAATTTAATTTCACATATAATGATTTCCGTTTTTCGTGTTGACTATTTCCTTATACATATACCCAATATTTTCAATATATTATATAATACTGACTTTATACCATACACTTATATCTCATACTAGTTAAGTTGATTCATTTCAATGTAAATATTGCGGTCCTGAAGCAAAATAAAGCAAGTCACTGTTTGGTGTGCTCTATGGGCAAAGGGAAGCATTGTTAGTAATGGAATTGAAGAATTTTGAAGTGGACGACATCAATAAAAATACGTTACATGCCATACATCCAACGAAAAAATTGATTTATTGAAGGAAACTTTTTGTGAGCGCATTATCTCGTGTTGTGGGCCTGTGGTATGTCTTCCAAGATCTTGCGATTTAACACCGCTGAACTATTTTTTGTGGGGTTATGTGAAGTCGCTTGTCAATGCAGACAATGCCGAGATGATTGACGCCTTGAAAGAGTCAAAAGTTAGATCCCTTGACTGGAATTTATTCGAGCCAGCAGCGGCGTTCACTTGCTCAACATCATTTTAAAGCGTAATGACCCTTATCTTTATAAAAAACTAAATTCTTGGTCATCACATTAAATTATAAACCTTTAACATCTTCTTGTAACCTCTTGTCTAAAAAAATACCCTTTATAAGTTAATAAAATACCAAATAAGATTGTAATACTGTAATACACGGTTTCGTAGAATAATAAAGGTTGAATTCCATAATATTTATAAAGTTTTGTCAACACCTGAAGTTATTTCCCCGGCTTTGATTCTTGCAACGGTATAAAATGTACGGTTGCACCCTTCCAAACTTGTTAAGACAATAAAGATTTGTTACAGTCTTTCGGCACCTTAGGTTTTTTTTTTCATTTTATTGCCGGGTGCATAACTAGGAAACAACACCTGGGTGAATGGTAGTTATTTAGGAACAGCTTACCCCAAATATCAAAAAGTGGTGTAATAAATTTTTGTTTGGGTTTAATGCTTCCCATTTGAAATTCTCGTCTCGCAATTGTTACGCAGAGATTGCTTAATAAAAGTTCAACCGCATGCCAACGCGTCTGCGAAGCTCTTTTGCATGACTCTTTTAGTATAGATGTACATACATATGGTACTGCAGCTTCCCAACGCCATGCTTGAGATTTTAATACAAAATATGATAATCACTTCGACTCATCACTTCTTGCACAGACTGAGAGCAACAACTCCCATGTGTTTGGATTCATCATTTGGGCTTACCCATGTTGAGATACGTTCGGTAATGGCACAAATTGGCATTTACGGCGTTTGCGTCGGCTCTGTCCATTCAACCAGTTTGCAGGTCACGTCAACAAAAGTTAACAGAGGCACTCAGTCGTTCACTCAGTGCGTCGGAAGCATTCGGTGCGTTTAAGGTTGCTACTAAAAGCATCCGTCGTTGCTGTTGTTGCGATGATGAGCTCTTTATTTGAGGCCGCCATTTGAGTTTATCTCTTCCTTGATTGTCTTATATTTGACTGATTGTTAGCACGACGAGACTTGAAGTTATTTTTTTCAATGCCTGAGGAGGAAAATCAGTATTAACAGCGGTGGAAATGGCTTTTGGTTTGGAATATCTAAATTTCGTGTTAGTTAGTATGTGATTTCTCATTTACATTGTTCGAGCAAGGGTGTGTGCTCAGAATAAATTTAGCAAAGAGCGTTGGTTGTTTGAAACGCAAATCATTTACCTTACTTTAAGGATATCTTCTGAAGTCTCTGAAGGATTTAAGTATGCACTGTACTTCAAAGAACTTATCGTTAAATCTAAGCAATTTAAGTCAATATGTATATGTATTACTGACATATTTCATGTTTGATGACAGTTAATAAATTTTTGCTTCATATAGTCAACTTATAAGTTGTTTAACAATTAAAGGTTACTAACTAACTCTAAGAATTAGAGTTACAGTACTTACAAATAAGACCTAAACCTAGAGAGGTATGTATTGTTTTGGTGCAGTTAGTTGAAAGAAAAAGATATTAGCTTAGTGAATATAATCACGGAGAGATCAATCAATAAAAGAGTAGTTAATAAATATGAAGAAGATTTACAAGCAAATAACTAGTAAGAGTAAGAAGGGAAAGAGAGAATCAACCAAAAACGTAGTTCACATCCAACGGCTATAACGATCACTATTAATAAAACTTATGTAATCTGTGCGCGTCAGTCTATAATAGTGAAGATCTATACCCATCGTTTCTTTAGCTTCGTTTAAGTATATACATAAGTTACTTACATAATCTTCGAATTGGTTACGAATTGGTTATTTAGAGCTCTTTGCATGTGCATTTGTTGTCTTCACTGTAAGTATGCCACTGAGGCACTTACGTTCACTGTACAAACAAATATGTATGTACGTACATATTACCTCTTAGACGGCTTTCTTCTGTCGCCTCTACTTTTTATTTATTTCTCAATTGGTAAATATTTGCAAAAAGTTTTGTATTGATTTCACTTTTACTCATAAATATGCTAATAAAAAGTTCACGCTCACAAGCCTCACAGCGACACACACAAGCGCGTGTGATTGGCATTACAAGCCCAAGCCGGTACACATATATGTATATACATATGTATGTGTGAGTATCCACAAGCGCACAATGCACATACTGATGGAAGTAAACGCCTGAACCAAATACTTAAGTCAGTCAATTCAATTTCGCTTTCAATAAAAAAGCGTAAACTGCACACAAACGCACAACAACAATCGTAACGCAACATAACAACAACAACATTATGCGTAAATTACTTATGATTCAGTCATCAGCATTCCCATGTGAACTTGCGGCGTTTGTTTTACTTTTTCGAACCTCACTTTCTTTCCTTCACTTTTGCCATGAATAGTTTACCTTTGATTTTGCTTTTCAGAATTCAGATGTGAAATGTTCGCTTTGATTACATAAGCATTACGAGAAAGTTTCGCAGAAGTTTGATTTTGTCATTATCGCACACGCACACATGAAAGACTCACACAATTATCTCAATTTAGCATTACAAAAAATTTTTCCTTAACAAACCAGTTTCGATACTGTATTTTGTGGTAATCTCAGCTTGGTATTATCTGTAAAAATTTCAAATATTGCTTTGTTCCTTCTGATTTTCAATCTGTGCAAAGAGAAACTTATCGAATTTGGCATACCAATTCCGGTTCAAATATGTATATTAGTTAAATAGATAGATATCGTAATGTAACTTCGGATATATGTACGTTCCGTGGAAAAAAGTAAATACGAGTTCGTAGATGGGCGTAATCAGACCATCAAATGAAAACCGGTAAAGTCCCATAACTATGCACTAAATAGAAATATGGAACTGTAATTTGGCACAGAGGATCGCAGTAGCGAGGGTCACCTGTGTGCTAAAGATTTTGAAAAAGTGGGCGTGGCCTCGACCACTAAAACCGCGATAAGTGAACAACGAAAAATTCCAGAGATAGCAAATTCTACCACCAAGATGGTATTCCTTTTGTGAGAGCACGGGTCAAAATTGGAACATGGGAGTGGCATTGCCCTCTTTCTCAGAATTCGGTACAAAATCATTTTTTAATATTCTTAGGTCTAAGTGTGAAAATAAGCGAACTCGGACTGTAGCATGGTGCCTACTTATCATATAATACAATTTTTAACTTTTCTAATTCTTTCACTTTCTGGTATACAAATCAATTAATATAAGGAGATAAAACTTGGCACGAATAGTACCTTTGAACTATGCCACCAAAAATTGTACCGAATATGCGGACCCCACCACCTCTATTTTAACAGAAAATATCGGTCAATGTGTGAGATTTACATAAGTATTACTGAAATTCAGAAAAATTTCTCTCTTGATAATGGAATGTTTGTGTATCAAAAATGGTTTGAATCCGATCAATACTTCTCTTAGTATCTTAATATGAAGATTTTCGAACTTCCGGTTGACTTTATACCACATATAACGGCCGATATATTAGTTATCTTAATAAAATAGAGAGACCATGCTTTACTCATAACAGCACATCATTGTAACCAATATGGATAAAATTGATCGAAAACTTGACCCAGCCCCAATATAACCAATAACATGATTTTCGAATACCAGATTGACTTTACTCCATATGATTGGTGATTGTGTGTGAGGAACGTAGATGAAACAGGGTTAGCGGCAACATTGTCCCCTTGCATCGCAGGGGCGTAAAAACTGAAATACCGCGACCGTTAAAAAACGGAGTTGCGGGATTCGAAGCCGTGGTCCGGTTAACGCTAATCTGACCGAGAAAGTGAAGAGGCGGCGGCTCCGCCCAAACCGCGAAATCATAATTCCACAAGAGCCACCAAACTTCAAAAGGCAAAAAGTCAACTGTGCTCAGGTGGCTGGAAGCCAGCTTTAGCACCAAATCAAGTAAAGGGGCAGCGGAGACTTTGTAGTCGGAGGGGCTTACCGCTCTTCAAGATCTCTTCATGGAAGAGATATATAGTGGGTATTCATCTAGTATCCTTCCATGTGGTGTATTTTATGGGTGGTATGTTGCAGGGGGATTGTAAGGGTGAGAGGAGTGTTAACTAGCTAAGGGAGATCGCTCCCAAACTGGCACACTCCGTTCACTCATGGTGTTCCTCCCAAATGTGGAAGCATGCCTTACGAATTTGCTCTTGGGCTCGCCAGGAAATTAACACCGCCGTCTGGTGAGTGGTTCACAGTAAAGGTGAGGATTCCGGATAGGCCTGAATCTCTTCGTAGACGATGAGTCCTACAAACTCGTCCGGACCAAAAGGTCTGAATGACAACACGTGGGACAACGAGGATGAAAACCTGTTTCTCATGGATCACGCGGCGTTAGTCATCGCGAGCAGGTTCATGTCGGATAACCTGGGCATCCTGCTGATACGGGGCCATAAAGCAAAAGTCAGGGTCTCAACATAGATTCGAGCAAAATAATTTTGAATCTCCCTAGCGAGAGACCCAGAACTTGTATAGTAATTACGAACACAGTTGATTTCTTTTGTATTTTAGAGTTTCTAGCACAGGAAATGTTCGCTGCGCAGACCAAGAACAACGAAAGTACATACTTTGTCCTGTCAGCGGGCTACTTTCCGAGGGAAACATCAGGAACACCCCCAGAGGCTGTACAGAGCCTAGTAGAGTACTGCAGTAGTAAAAAGTTATCCCTGATCTTGGGATGTGACGTAAACGTCCATCATATAGAATGGAGCACCACGAACTGCAGCACACGGTGAGTCTCTCTTGGAATTCATTATTAGTAGTAATCTAAGTGTTGAGAATATGGGTTGTGAATCTACTTTTGCTGCAAGAAATAAAAGAGAGGCATGCCATGTCGCACTTATTGGATAAGTGCAAGACAGATATTTTATACAGGAGGGCAGACGGCATCTTTCCAGCACTTTTGCAACAGGAAAGCAAATTCTTCTGATCTACCTTGTTCGGCTGATGAGAGAGAGACGTATATCCCGGAACCATTGTGTGTATCCCAGAACCCCGATTTTAATACACAAGGTAAGAAGGAAGGCTATTCATTGGCGAAATCCTTTAGGTCAATAAGTACACCAGTATTACTGAAGCCATAGTAGTAGGGATACTAGGATTCGTCTCGGCACCACCAGAAGCTGTCCACAGGGAGCAGTGCTATCCCCCCTCTTATGGTGCCTGGTCGTGAATTCACCCTGCGGTGTAAGTAGCATGTGGATCTGACCCTAGTCAAAGCTAAATGTGTGCAATCGCCTAACGGAGAAATCCAGGGGCCGCAAGAAAATGGATTATCAGGTGGATGTACACCATGATCGAGTGACCAATTATTAGGTATAGAGCGGTGGCTTGGGCCTCAAAAGCATCGCATATTAATGGTACACCGACAGTTTGAAAACGTCGGAGGAAATTGGTGAAAGAGTCGCAGGACTACGTACCAAACTCTCTATACCTATCCTCCGATCTTCATTTAATTGTAACTTTTAGAGCTTTTGGGGCAGCGAAAAAGCCAATAGTCCAATTGTTTGGCTTATTCTACCTCAAGGCACAGTGTTAGTCTTAAAGTCCTGCCCTCAGACGCACCGTAACCGTATGTAGAGGAATAGCTTCATTGCGCAACTTATCAGACTTCTTTGCAAACTTCTTGCAGCTGCGTTGAGTCATCTTTTTTCATATCTTTTGGCCTTTTTCATTGCTTTGGCATTAAGTGAATATACGTAGCCCTTCACCGACACCACCCTCCCCCCACATCCCTCATCAGGCCTGATAGTAGCAAAGTAATGTTATGACGACAACAGTGTTGAGCACGTGAACAAATTATACGCCAGAAGTCAGTAGGTAAGCAAAAATGAGAAAACGTAGAAAAGCATCAACAGGAGTGGTTAAAGTGACGAATAAGTTTCTATAGAGCAAATATTTAATTAACTCATGCTCCTTTGATGGATATTGCTTTCTACATCATTACGTCTTTGCAATGAATTAATTTGATGTTACATTGTGGTTGTTAGGATTGCTTTTACGCATTAGCCGGAACCGCAAGTTTCAATTTGGCAACCAGATTCTGGGCAATAGGGTTTGATTTGAGAAGCGCAAAACTTGTTTTAAATACGTACAACATACACAATATATAGCACAATATAACAATTGATACACTTATTTGTACGTAAGTTGTCTTTTATAGTTCGGGATTTAGCAACACTAGTTTCGCAATCTGGATAAAGTTTTGATATACGAGCGCTATTTGTGTTGTTTACAGTTACTTAAAATATTCTTCTCCGTAAAAAAATGGAATTAAATCTTGAACATTTTTGAGCGATTATTTTTAGCAACTTTCGTCGTGGATTAACTTATCCATAGAGCATTCATGAACTCAATTCAATTAACGATGAATGTATGGTGAATTTAATCGAGATCATACATAAATCCAAGACGAGTTTCGAGAAGGTCATATAGGTACTAGCATACATTCAATATAGCATGAACATTTGACCGTTAAAAAACTTGTTCACGTTCGGTCCCACACAATTTGTCAATCACTCAAAAAAGGCTAGTGTCGATAAAGCGTGAGAAATATTAACATAAAACGATAGCGGTGCTTCGAAACACGTCTACTTGTATGATGGGCATTTCAAGATGAGACGAGTCCAACAAAAGCTGTTTCCGCACGAAACATGTCCAAGAAAATGGTTGGCTGTTTTTTTGGAAAAACTGGGCAAGTCGCAGCTACACCACTGGAACAACGCAGAACAGTAAATTCTGAGTGGTATACAACCATTTGTTTACCAGTTGTCTTTCAAGAAATTAGATAAACCAACCACCGAAGACTCTTCCCCACCACAATACTTTTTTGAACACTCAAAACATCGATTTGATGGGTCATGCTCCATATAGTCCTGGCTTGGCTACGCATGACTTCATTTTATTCCCGTGCGTACAAAATAAAGTAAGATATCAACGTTTTTCTATCCCTGAAGAGGCGGTTCATGCGTTCATGTGTTCACATGTTTTGGCAATAGTTCAATCAGAGAGTCATGAAGAATATTTTGAAAAGCTATAAAGCGATTTTCGATGATTAAAATTTGTTTTTGTTTTCAAATCCCGAAATAAAAAAGCCATCCTACGTATTTGGTACACGTTCAAACTATGCAAAAGAATTTCTCTGTTGAATCCAAGCAAGAGTTAGTAAAATTTCTAAGTGAACGGTGTACTATTTCATTCGAAAGATATATGTATGTATAAAGTTTTGTATATGGGTGATGGCTAATGAAGAAGAATTTGCGAACATTTTAATGACAATTTTCGTTGGTGTCATAAATTGCGAGACATCACCATATGTAAAAAGGACTGTAAAACTATAAGGTGAAGGAGGTTTTTCTTTGGGAATTCTATGAAGAATAGCCTGTATGCTTAATTTCATACACTCTTTAGAGCAAAGCTCACGATCTCGCCAATGACACGCCGTTGGTACGATTCCTACTGGTAATTTGTAGAGGGTTGGTGGTTGTTTTTATCACAAAAATTAAAAAAAGTACAAAAAACTGAAATCATCGAATAAAACATGGCATCAAACTGCCTCGGTCCGAAAAGCTTTGTTGGCACTTCAATTACGTAATTCGCTTATTTAGTTTGACAGATGGATTTGATCCTTCCGTCCGTCTATTTATACGTGAAGTAGTTCCGCGAAGTGAAGTAGTTGCGATATCGAGCTCAAATTGCACATTACACATCCTTTTTACTATAGCATATAGCGACATGTGTAAATTATTGTAGCTTGCCTGCTGCCGCGAAGTATTAAAAATTACAAATTAAAAAACAAATATTTTCGTAGGAAATATTACATCATTTTAAAATAATATTTGTACAATTTAACTTTTACTAGAAGAGTTTTCCATTAAAAGGCTTTAATAAAACCAACGGTCTTATCATAATATACTTACATACATATGTGGTATATACTATGTGCATATGAAAATGTTACATACATTTTCTCTTTTATTAAAATGTCAAGTTACTGCGGTTGGTGTCTCTATTTGGACGCTTCTGTCCGCAATTTCATACGAATTCTCTTTTTACTACAATGCATCTCGAAAGCATACGCATTCATATTTACAAGCATATGAAGATTTAACTGTATGTACAAGATTCTGAAAATAAGTGTGATATAAGGTGATCAAATATGGAAAGCTCCAATTCGGGTTGAACCAAAGAACTGGTCTATAGTATTTATTTAAAATGTTAGTACTTAAAGATTTTTAGTCGCTTTAAAAGGGGAGTTGTGAAAGACAGAGTTTCGTGAGTTTTTTCTTGGGTAGGAACAATTTACTAACCAACAATTTTTTGTACGATAGTAAATTTGGAGTAAATTATTGCTATTGCCATTCCACGATCCGATTTAAAGTATTGTAAAATTTTTTTCAGATTTTAACAACCAGTACTGAGTAGTATGTGTATTTTGTATATCAATATATTTTATATAATTATACATATGTATATCCGCTTTATATATCTCCAAACAAAATATAGCACTAAAAAGCCCAACAAGTTTTGCACGGGTATAAAAATGTCAGACCGGTCATGTGATAAATTACCTCTGCTTACGCGTGACTTAAGGAGTGATGTGCTAACAATACAAGACTTGTAATGTGACAGTGATGTATATGAGCTTTATTTTATATGAGCTTGTGAGCAGAGAAATGGCAATAATAAACTTTATAAAATAAACCGCAACACATATTTTGTTATTTTGACACAATGAAAGGTTCAAACTATTTTCTAATCACGAAATATGATTTATGTAAGCGCAGATTGTTTCGTTTTTTTTTAACAGAAATTCACAATGATTTAGCCTTTAGTTTTGAAGAAGAAAAGTACCAAAGGTATTTTCAAATTTTCATTTTGTTACCAAACAATGCCTGCTATACAACATTATGTCAACTAATGTCAAAAAATACATTTTCAACGGCCATCGTTTCTTTTCAAGCGAGCGGTTTTTTGCCTGAAAAATGTTTGTTCGTGAAATTCATTAGCATTGTTCATTAATTGTTCCAGTAGTGGATAGACTAACGACATTCATTATGTAGGCGAAGCTTAGCTAGAGATCGTTCAAATTAGTTTTTGTTTGATACACAAAGTTTTTATCTTGAATATCTTTTCGGCTTAATTTGTTTGCCACCATGATATCGGCAGACAACACATAACAATAATAAATATTCGTTAATTTCTCTATGAAAAGTTAAAATCATACTGATAGTAAGGCTATTCCCCAGGATGCCTTAAAGCTATCAACACAAGTGTTTACGCAGAGCAAAATGCTATAAAACATGGCCAAGTCTCATTCATTCAACATACACACATATAACAACAACAAGTGTGGACGGCATTATAAGAATATATGAATATGGTGAATATGGCAGTTTTTCTTACAAATAAGTTTGTGAATTTGTGCCGGTACTCTGTTGCTGCTGCCATACAGAAGAACCCAGTTAGTCTTTAACCTTTCATGAGTCTTTTATTGTTCCCTGCTGTGCTCCTTGTTTTTACACATACACGCATATAAGTGTAAACGTACATAACATATTAATAGAGATGCAAAAGAACATACTTCTTTCTTTTTATTTTGTCTATTTATTTAGTTTTCCTTGTTCGTGTCAACAGAACATAAATGTTCAACAATACAACACAAGTAAACTACAAGTGAGGAAGTCGTGAGCTCTCAGGATAATTGTAAATGCTTTTTATGGAATTGTTTTACAGATGTGGGTATTTCTAGCTGCTTTCTTTAAAACTGAATATTGGTTTTGACCATTTTTAACATTCTTGAGGAGTTTGAGTAGTGTAAAATAAACAGTATCTCCAAACTATTTCTCACTTTCTTGCCTGGAAGTATTACACTGGGGAACACAATTTTTGTTGACTTCGATTTAATACTTGTTTCTGAGTCACTTTTGGCCTCTGAATCTAAAAATAACCTCGTTTTTTGTCTAGCACATCAAGTTTTTAAGCTACAGAATACTCTCTTTCTCCCAATAGTCATATAAAATATCCTTACGAAACAAAGTAAAGATGAAAAATTATACTGAATATACTGTTCACAAATTGTAATTTAATTTGAACAAATGCTATTAAATCACATTTTTTGTAAAGAGAAATTGTCATTGTAGAAGGGATAACATGGTTTCCTCAAACCCGACATCAATATTACGGTAAATATTTCTCTTATAACTCTTTCTGGAGTGTTCAGTTTGTGGACAATCTCGCTTGATGCTCCAACAATAGTCAGCCATCATGTGCTCATCCCATCTTCTCTGATACCGAGCCTCCATGGTTTGCAGGTCTTGGTGGAAACGCTTTCCCTGCTCATCACTGACTGCACCAAGGTTTGTGGGGAAATTGGCGAGATGACTATGTAGAAAATGAAATTTGATGCTCATATTACAACCTAGCCTTTTGAAACTCTCCAAGAGTTGGTTGACAATGTCAATGTAGTTCTCTGCCCTAGTATTTCCAAGAAAATCTTTGATAATGGTTTTGAATGCCAACCAAGCGTTCTTTAACGAGTTGCCGAATCTGTAGACCATTAAATACACCAGCCTTTATCTTTTCAAAAGACAGTCCAGGAAATGTCAAAACTTATCACTTGTTCCCTTAGTCCACATTCGTAAACTCTCGACACACTGCTTGCACACCTTGTGAGAGGCCCAAGTTTTATACTGATCACCGATTTTCATTTTAAAATACGCTAAATAGGCTTGTCTGACAAATGGACTAATGTTTCTCCTTTGACTTGGAATAGTAAAACTGCCACAAATATACCAAAACGGGTCAGCACTGTTTATACACCTTCGACGTGAAATGCCAGAGACAGACATGATCTAAAGGAAAGAGAAGTTGTTCTCAGAAATAAATGTAAAAAAAAATCCTTGTTTAAAAAACCGGACGTAACGTATGAGCACAAACAACGTCTCACCACACAATCTCGCGCGAAACTGAACTTCCTCGTATGGGAAGAAGAGAATGACGCCGTAGGTCACCAACGACAGGTTCATACATGTCCCAACTACCGTCTAGACGATTGTCGTCACAAGCATGAACCTGCTGCTGTTCTCCTACAGCGATATTCACTTATTCCAAATAAAAAAAATTAAACTTCCTTCTATAGAAGAGCGTACCCAGTTTTATGATCTAAGCAGCACACTGCAGGGAGTGGTCCCATTACTATAAGCTGTAGCAAAAAAACTTGACGTGATAGAAGAAAACTGACTTCGGATTTGAATTTAACATGCCTAAATAACTCTAAAATAGCTGTAAAATCGAAAGCAACAAAAATTTTGTTTCACATTGTTCCCCAGTGTTATCTATGTGTTAAAACCCTTTGCTTAAAGTTTTGTCAATCCATTGAAATTCACGCTCATCCATCGGAATATGTTAAAATATCAGACAACTAAGTTATTCTAAAATATGTATTTACAACATTCACAAATAAAACGAGGTCATTCGTTGCATTAACACAGCTGTTTATATAAAATGTTAGGGGTGAAAAAAATTCTCGTCAGTTCCAATGAGAACTATAAGTGTGTAGAACAGCCTGTTAAAATTTGAAAGCAATAGATTAAGTAGAAAAGAAGTTAGGACTCGGGCCGACCAGAAAAACGATGTTTTGAGAAAAACGCGTTTAAAGACGCTCTAGGAAACTCGTTATAACTCCCGAAATATTTCGAATTTCTGTTTGAAATTTTCCACAGTATATTTTCAAGACATTGTACTTTCAAATTAAGGAATACAAATTTTTTCGATTTTTTGAACCCATGTTACCAGACTACTACCTTAAATGAAGCTATTTAGTTAACTAAAATTAGATACACATATATATGTGATATATTTATACTAAATACTTACCCAAAAATCATAAATTTAGTATATTGCGTATGTGAGGAAATATAAGTCTGGACTCAAGTGTACTCGAGATTATGCCTCCTCACAATTTTATGAAGTTGATTCACACATTGATCAACATATTCGGCATAAAATTGCAAGAATATTGAAAGTTACCAAATGTATATTGGGTATGAGAGTGTTAGCGGTATCATTTTATCCATTTTAGTCATTAAGACATATCATTCTCAGACACAAACGCTCTCTGAATTTCATTATGATAATTCATATATTGTAGAAAGTCAGCCATAGACACTGGGGTTCTCATACGCAAATTATCACAAGTTTGATATACAGAAAACGGCAGAACATATTATGTGAGATGTGATTGGATTTGATGGAATGGTTCTAGAGGTATTATTATTTTTCGTATAACGGTTGCTCTAGAAAGAAAGTGAAGAACTCATTAGCTGTTTGGTTTTTAAAATATCGCTCTCACACAACCGAAGTTTCTTTTAAAGAGCTTCTAGTTTTACCACATAGATTAATCTCAGCACAAATGATTTATGTGAGTAATGATGTGAACACTCTGACAATTTGCTGAGTAATTCAATGAAAGTTTGATCAAATACAACGCTGTTGTATAACAACTGCCCAACATTAAATCTGATGAGGAGTCTGTTCTAAGTTATTGCTACACGAAACAGTAATGAGGCGAAGTTTTGCGCCAATCTGTTATCAACGGAAGCGCATCTTAAAATAGGCACATTAAGCTGACAAAAACGTAATTTGCTAACGAACAGTTTGTGTTTGAAAATCAGCAATAAATTGCCACATAAAACTGTTGAAATAACGTTTTGTCGATAAAAGTAATCATTTACTATGCCGAACATGGAGGCGTTGCGTAAAAACTTGCAATTTGTGCGATGCCGAGAAACATTGTGGACAGCACAAACAACTTTCGCCACTAACCTCTGCCTTGACGCATCCTAAATGTAAAGAAAAATGTCTTTGTAATATGCGAGTATTTCGGTCATGTCATTGTTAAGAGGATTTTTGCTTCTATATTTGGCGTGTAAATAAATCAGAAGACGGCAATGACGATAGTTCACTTGCTTGTATCTTTACTTATTTGTAGTTATAGAAAGCTAGGCCCATTGGATGTTAGTCTGATTTTCTTTGATTTCAAATCGAATCGGTGAATGGAAATTCTCGATAAAATAACAAAATATCAATAACAACAAAACATAAATATACTTGTAAATCTGCTTCTACAATATATATACATATGTTGTCTGTGGTTATATTTGAAAACGGAGATGCATAGGAAGTACTAAAGAGTGGTTTTTAGACGTATGATTTTCAGTGAGACCATATTATTACTAATATAGTGGTTCGGTCGACATATTCAGTCGACATAATCGCTCAGCAATTCAAGCAATCATTGATCGGTTCACGTTTACTCTAGTGAATATGCATACATGCTTTGAGACGACGTGCAGTGCGAACTGAAGACGATATTGCTGCTGTGGAATAGAATATCGAAGGATTAAACGAATTAAATTAATAATTAATTACGCAGGAGACTTTAAATTCTACACCAAGATGGTATAAGAGGGCTATATGGGATATATTTGGAGTGATCGACCGACTAAATTTAGGACGTCCCATTCTTCTATATGCCTATGTCACGCTACGAAAATGGGCGAATTCGGACAACCACGCCTGTTTCCCATATAACACAGTTTTATATTCCGGAATAAAATAACGGGATATACATTTGAACTAACACTTCTTCTAAAGTATGCCACTTTATGAGGCCTTATGTACTGAATATTTGGACCTCAGTATCTATAATTGATGTTTGATCAAAAATATCGATAACTATGTAATAAATATAACTGAATTTGAAGAAAACTCTTTCCTGGTAATCACTGTGTATCAAAAATGGTTTGAATCGGGTCAATAATACAATATAAAAAATAATACTGGTTGTCAAAAAAGTCTTGCGGTATTTTCGCTAGTTGGCGCTGAAAGCGCGCAGTTCTAGTTTTATTCGTCCCATCGGGTCATGCTATACCTTTTTGGAAAGCTCATTTCACGCGCTAACACGTGTTTGATTGATTGTCGTTTCTTTTAAGTCGTTCGTGAGTTATAGCGTCGCAAAAATGGAGAAAAATAAAGAGAAAATACGGCATATTTTACAGTACTACCACGATAAAGGCAAAAATGCATCTCAAGCCACGAATCCCACACCAAACTTGCGCTCCTTTACATGGCCACTGTAGTAAATGCCACAAGGACCTACTTGTCTCAGTCCTTGTCCCGTCCATCGCCTTTCGTTGACGGCGGTGATGTCATCCTTTATTTTCACGAGGACATCAACCAGCTCGGCAGCGACACCTTTCCAATTAAGGTACCGGACATTCCAGGTGCAAGCCCTCAAATCATAGTCCTTATTTCATTTGCCATGGTCGTCATAAAAGTGGGGTCTCTCATCCGAGGCTGATTGTTAGTTTTCATTGGGGGTGTTTTTTTACGTGGCGGGTCCTAAACCCAGCGCACAACCCTATGTAGTTCGCTTTCAAACGGATATTCTTAGGCTACCCAGAGGATACTTGGTCAAAGACCGGAAGTCGTATCGTTTCTGGCCACTCCCAAGTGAATGGCAATCAGAGAACTTTTCTCACTTGCGTGAACTACTACACATGATCCCATCCTCCAATTCTATTCGGTGGAATATTATTCAATAATGGAGGCTGGGTCTCAAGATGGGTGATAATGTTGCGAATAGTACGCTCAATAGGCCGATTACGTTGACAATAAGTTGAGCGAAACGCGCGAACACACATTCCTTACAGAACGTGAATTTTCGTAATAAAGTTGACCGATTTGTAAACGTAGTTGATACGTTCATCTTTCCGTGATGAAATCCAAATGTTCAGTATAGTAAAAAAAACAACATTTCTCACTCGAGATCTGAAAAGGTAGTTGCAAAACTTCATATCGAAAATCTGAGGGACTAATTTACATACAGATGGACGGACAAACAGACGGACATCGCTAACTCGACTCATTTCACATTTAAATACATACTTTATAGTGTCTCTAACGTTTCCTTTTGGGAACTATAAACATCGAGGCATACTAGAGATACCCTGTTCAGGATATAACAACTAAAATACACACTTTTAAAGCATTTCTACTAAAGAGTGAAAAATAATTCCTAAAGTGAACTGACTGATAAATACTTGTATTGTTGTGAGAAAAGTGTACTATGATCGATATATGGCACATAGCGTACAACGGTCACTATTAGTGTCAGTTTATATCAAAAACTATTTTTATATAATAGTTTGGGGTAAAATATGGGAATAATGCGATAAAAATGAAAATGTTCGTCCCGCCAGTTCGGTATTTTTAGAACAATATAGATCTAGATATTAAAAGTACGAGTATTCGAACTATGGCGTATTTGTAAAAAACAATAAAAAATTAAACTTGATTTCTAATTATAATTCCGTTATTAGTGCACAAAAACATTATTATCTGATACAATGCAGAGGAGATGACCACCTACCAAGTCAATCAAATGTGCGACGAGCTATCTCTCGCTCTAGCCATTCTGATAAATATAACAGTCGTAAAACGAGATATTTTTTGAAGTAATTGGAATCGAGATCATTACAATTAAGAGCTCGTACTTGGAGGGATTTCCTTAGAAAAAATATAATCGGTATTTTGACCAACTTTAATATACATAAGTACATAACCCGAATCAAAAATATATATATAAACTCTTCAACTGTCTATATTGGCAGCTAGAAATGTTTGAAAACATAATTCCCAGATACAACAGTCATTAACAGGTATTCAAATGCCTTGAATTTATAAATCTGGGATTCTAACACATACCTTCGTTTGATCATACTCCATTATTCAACGATACACCTTTGGTCATCACAAAGTTCACCCGAAATGTTTTTAAAGGATATTATCTTATGGAGCGTGTATGCTATTGATACCATTTGAATTTACGGTTCTATTCAGAAGGCTACGACTTCACATTCGTTTAGCTACGTGTATCACCATGCCTATAAATATCACTTTGCTTCAAGACCAAACAATGTTCATTGGCTATTTACTTTTGGCAAATCCAAGTTTTATTTATTTAACTTCTTATGTTGTTTTACGCCTAATACAATATAATCGGCTATAACGTTTTCGTTTCTACGCGAAAAAGTATTTTCATTGTGGTAAAAAGGTTTATTTTTGTAACGCTGTGATCCAATAACAGATGGCGCCACAGAAAATATTTTAGGTGTTAAATTTGTTGGGAACATAAGGTTTTCTGCATTTCCATGAAGGAGAAATCTAAATTTACTTACCATTTATATTACACATTTTTAGATTTCGTTGGAGAAGAAACAATTAGGACTCAATCAATCAACTCGCCTAACTGAAATCTCTCAGTTGAACCGAATGGAAATAAATAACAATTTTGCACTTACCATGCGTGCTCTAATGCAATCCAAAAATGAATGCTTTTAACTTCCGACTGGAAGCAGCAGAATTCAGTTTTTAATATTATAATAATAAAATATTTTTTTTCTTTTTACATAGCTAGAAGGATAGTTGCGAAATTTAATAAACAGTAGAATCCGCTAGACCTAAATATGTCAAAAAATAGGAACAAAAAAAGGTATTTTTTTGATATTTATTATTTTTCACAGATATTCAAAAAGCACAACATAATTTAACATTCGATCAAACATATGCATCTGTATATATCCTATTAAATAGTCTACAAGAAGTCAGCAAATAAGTGCACATTAACACCCAAATAGTTTACGTGCGAAAATCTCACAGAATCTTCAATAAAATCTAAATAGGTTGCCATAACATAACTGTACAGTTATTTTGGTAGTAATGTTTTCTTGTACTTGAATTAATACACAAATATTTACAATATTCAACTTTAATTCTATTCAACTTAATATTTATGATTCAACGCTTAACTGTGCACTTAAATAACGTATACTTTTGCTCTTTACTTTAAAGTTAACAATTATTATTTAGGTTTAGGTTGTTATACAAATTCCGTACAAATAATGACTTTCCATTTATTTAAGAATTAGTTTATATTTTTGAGATTACTTAGCTAAAATAAATAATTCTATATACTTACATAACATATTAATATGTATGTACATATAGTCAATTTATAGTTTATTATACAACTCTACTAGCATAATTAAATCATCTTAAATTCAAATAACTTTCTTTTAATATGTGTTATTCATCGTGTATAAATATATTTATATTACATAATTTCAGTTTTACATATTTTCACTATTTAAATATAGGACTCACTATTCACTTTCATTGAACATTTCAATTTAAATATTTTTTGATAATGCAATTGAACTTCTTCACACCACATTGTTTTCAACATGCATTAAATAATTTATCCTGAAAATGTTATTTAAAACCAATTCATCACTGCTATTAATAGAATTAATAGCAACTTGATGGATTATTGTTATTGTTATTATTGGATACACATAAGCCTCGTTAGCGAAATTATTTGCGAGAATTCCTGCGATACGGAATAATGAATACTTTACTATAAATATGGCTGACTTCGAAAACGTACGAGTACTACTGCAAAGTAGCGAGACGATACTCGTATGACTGCAGTATCATTACATCGTCTGTATGGAACATTAAACAACATTGGAAAATAAAGCGTTACTTAATTTGATGTTATAGAACACTTTGACGGCAAAGTTTACTTTTGCAGAAAACTGTTTTGTTATTGCAAGCGTACAAAGGTAAAAAAATATCAAATTAAAATCAAATAGCTTTATTATAAATAAATTATTTCGTTTCAACGAAATTGGAATCACTAACATCATTCAAAAAATATATTATATTCATGAAAATATGGTACGGAGGTTTACGAAGTCAGTCTATATAACCGACTTACCAAACGATAGGGAATTTGTGAAGTTTACAGAACACGAAAGACTTTATTTCAAGAGAGATCTAAACATATGTGCACTCTTTTAAGTAGGAATTTGGAACATTTTTGGTTAAGTATACTAGCTCACAATATTTCTTTTTATTTCACATTTTCACAATGTCATTAGCAAGAAGTAATGAAGAGCTGCTATAGGGTGTATCCGAACATTTCTTCTCGCAATGTCCAAAAATCAAAGCCGAGGGCTTACTTTCAGGTGTTGGCAAATTTTTATATTAAACAAGTAAGGAAGGGCTAAGTTCGGGTGTCACCGAACATTTTATACTCTCGCATGATAAAGTGATAATCGAGATTTCATTATCCGTCATTTACATATTTTTTTTATTTTGCTGTAAAATTAATTAGAATTAAATTCTGAGAGATTTACCGATATTTTCGGTGAAAAATTAGGTTAGGTTAGGTTAGGCACTGAGTTCTTCGTGTTCGATATCAGGGACCTTGAAAAGTTATAGTCCGATCACGACAATATTTCCACAAGGGATACATCAGCTCAAATACCGTATTTGTGTAAAGTTTTATTCCGCTACCATCATTGGTTCCTAATGTATGTATTATACAGAGAAGGCATCAGATGGAATTGAAAATAGCGTTATATTGGAAGAAGGCGTGGTTGAGAACCGATTTCACCCATATTTCGTACAAGTCATCAGGGTGTTAAGGAAATATTATATACCGAATTTCATTGAAATCGCTCCAGTAGTTCCTGAGATATGGTTTTTGATCCATAAGTGGGCGACGCCACGCCCATTTTCAATTTTAAAAAAAAAGTCTGGGTGCATCTTCCTTCTGCCATTTCTTCCGTAGAATTTAGTGTTTCTGACGTTTTCTGTTAGTCGGTTACCGCACTTTTAGTGATTTTCAACATAACCTTTTTTTTGAACTGTATATGGAAATGCCTGAAGGAAACGATCCTGTAGAGTTTGGTTGACATAGCTATAGTAGTTTCCGAGATATGTACAAAAAACTTAGAATGGGGCGGGGCCACGCCCACTTTTCTAAAAAAATTACGTCCAAATATGCCCCTCCCTAATGTGATCCTTTGTGCCAAATTTCACTTTAATATCTTTATTTATAACTTAGTTATGACACTTTATAGGGTTTCGGTTTCCGCCATTTTGTGGGCGTGGCAGTGGGCCGATTTTGCCCATCTTCGAACTTAACCTTCTTATGGAGCCAAGAAATACGTGTACCAAGTTTCATCATGATATCTCAATTCTTACTCAAGTTACAGCTTGCACGGACGGACGGACGGACAGACATTAAAAAAACAGAGCAAGTGGTTTTTTTGGCAAAGTCAATTTATTTTATTCAAAATAGTCACGGTCCAAAAGCATGTCGAACGAGTGTTTTAGCTCGTTGGTGCGTATGGCCGCCAGTATGCCGGTACAAGCCTTTTGAATGGCCTCTATGTCTGCATAACTCTTTCCTTTCATGGGCAAATGCATTTTTCCGAAAGGAAGAAGTCGCACGGTGCCATATTAGGTGAGTACGGGGAGTGGTTAATGGTTAAAATGTTGGATTCTGAGCAATTTTTGGTCGTCAGTCAATTTGTGCGAAACAAACCGTGCACACACCTTTCGTAAGCCCAAATGTTCGGTCAAAATGCAATAAATCGATGAATCGAATTCCATTTCCATGAATTTCAATGAAGATTTCGGATGACTTTTGATGAATTCACGCACAGTTTCGATGGAATTTCCGGTGATCACGAATTTTGATTGGCCCACATGTTGATCGTCATTTATGTCCTCACGACCACTTAGTAAACGTTGAAACCAGTCGTGCACTCTGCTACGGGATAGGCAACTTGTTTCATCAATTGAAACGTTTCGGAAAAAGTTTTACCAATTTTAAAACAAAATTTAATGTTGGCTCTTTGTTCGAAACTCATTTTCGCACCGATACACAAACATACTGACACTTAAAACGCAATAACTTCACTTCCAATCGATGAAATGTCATTGTCACTGAACAATCGATAAATATAGCAGATTCTAACGCACTAGTCGACATATAGATGGCGCCACCAGGGACGCTAGATTCAAAAAGTCCTGTTTACTTTGAAACGCATATTGTAAATGATATCTGGGGGCTTGTAAAGTTATGGTCCGATTTCGACAGTTCTTAGTTGTTAAATGCTTTGCTACTAATACACTCTTTTTACAAAGTGTTATTCCGATAACTTCTTTTGTACTTGACTGTAAAATAAAAGTATTACATGGAAATTAATAATCTAATTTCGCCCATTTTCGTCTCATATTCATATACATACATAAATATATCTGACTATATATCTATCTCGGTTAGTTCTAGGCGTGCCGTTTGGAGGAAAGAACATTATGGACCGACTATACACATTTTATGCATTAAACTATGGTATACACAAGATCAAACTTAATAAGATAACTAAGATAGCATAAGGCTTGAAAACATGATATAATTTTGAAAATTTTTGGACTAAAAATGCAAATTTTTGTTTGTGCAAATTTCTCTCTCAATATCTTCACTGGTATTTATATATTTTATAGTGATATGAGGAATGGACGTGGTTATTGTTTTCACGCAGTACGAGGATGGGCTAGCCAAACTTGTCCTCAGCAGACTTGGTGGATTAAGCTTTAATGGTTTAAGAGATATATATAATATTTTAAACCTATTACAGGACGAAGTCGCGTCCACTTTTTAACAAGCCACATACCCAGCCCCTCCTACAGCGATTCATTATACCAAATTACAGTGTAGTATCTAAATTATGACATTTTGAAGATTTCTGTTAACGACAAAGAAAGAACACATTCTAGTGCCCATTTTGACGCAAGTTTGATTAAGATATTTAAATTTTTACTTAAGTTATCTCCTCAATAGGAAGACGGACAAACAGTCACTAGGATTTCAACTAGTCTTGTTATCCTTATCATATACAACTATATCTATCTCGATTTGTTTTATAAGTGGTTATAAACAATGGTTAGGTAAAGAAATTGTTATATTCCGTGGCAACATTTTGCGGGTGTGTAAAAATAATGTGGCGGTTCGTGTTCTAAAGTCTTAGCTCCGACATGCCTGTCTATATATTGGAAGTTAACCAAAATCGAATGCTAATGTTGACGCCATTTTTAAAGCCTTACCGAACTTTCCGAGTTGGCATAGTTTCCAACCCGTTATGCGGAGTTAGGTAACGCATTTGAAGGTCGAACCGCATCTTCTTTAATTTTAATAGGAATATACTATAAATAATATTTTCTTATCAACTCTTTATTGTATTTTAAAATTTTCTTTTTAAGTAATGTTCTTTCATATTATAAAAATAAATACATAAATGTATAATTATGTACTATAAGTGTACATATATGTATATGATGAGTGCATGCAATAATAAATTTGACACAAAATTTAGTCAACATATAATTTTTTTTTTAAATACTTATAATTGACTAGTCTATACATATATATTTGTATTTACAATCTTAGTGCATAGAAATCAGAGCCCTAGCAGATATCACTCAAATTTTTTTTTGTGTTTCATTGTACAATTACATTTTGCCTTTTTATTTGTGTTTTGCTGTACAGTTTTCTGCTAAAGTGTATTCTTTCATTCGTTAATGTTATGTACATGTCAGGTTTACATACATATGTACAGAATTTAGCAGAAATGCTTTCCTTATAACATCACATGCACACCAGATACAATATTATATTACAGTACATCCACCGAATTCAGCATATATTGTTCCTGGAAAATATGTTTTATGCCATTTGCATGTAAAGAGAAAAAGAGAACGTGGAAATAAAATGTAAAACATATATTATATTAACATGGAATGCTTTGCATAATACATTTGTATATTTCACCGAAACTGTCAGAAACTACTAGTTGTCATTTTGGAATTAGATAAGCAAACGTTAACTACTAATTAGGAAAGTATTACTTTATATTTAAAAAATGTTGCCCACAACATTTAAAAAAACTATGACTACATACGTATAAGTGTATGTGTATATGGTGTATATATGAAATAGCAAATTTAATCCACATATCATTTTTCTCAAAAATGCTAACAATTAGTCTGTAAATGAAATTTTTCAACGTTTTACCAGCTATCGTCATATAGTCGTACTTGTAAAGAAGAGGATAACGAGGAGATACATATTAGGTTGTCAAATATCTCCCTTCCGCCTTTTTGTTTTCTGAATTTCGCGGCTATGTATAAAACGTTACAGAGCTTATATCTAGCAATACTATACATCTTTGAAAGCTCTTGACATAACCTACAAAACGACGCTATGCATGATTCTGATATTCTGAAGTTGCTGTCTAGATGGACACAGATTAACGAACCAAATGGCGCATATTGGATTAAATCCGATCACTGTAACACTTTTTATAAAGCATTGAATAAAGTGTAAAAAGGTGGAAGGGAGATATTTGACAACCTAATATAACGATCGATAATTGTGATTCTCGTTAACAAATTTTTCCGTTCCAACTTACCCCATATAAAATAAGTATTTCTGTAGGTTTGTTCGATTTAGTTATAGAATGACGTAATTTTTTTCGCTATTAAAAAGAGTTTCAACCTCCGATTGCTCGTGAAGAAATTTTCCTATGTTTTTCCGTGCTATTACTTTAACAAAGCTCAACATCACGTCGCAAAGTCAAATACATTGATTTGTCTGTCGACGTAATGACGAATTGCTTACTATCCATATTATGACATGTATGCTTGCAAATATACCTCTTGATTTCCCGATATATATCTGACTGTCTATGCCAGCGACAAGTGGACTAAAAATACACCTGAGACTTTAAGTTTTACACCTAGGGTGATAAAATAGGACTTTATAGAAGCCGGGGTCAATATTGGATTTCGATGAAACTCCTTATTAGGTCCTGAGATATCGACCGATATCGACCGTACAACGTAACATTTACATTCCTACGCTCCAGTGTGAAAACGAGCGAAAACTGACTACAACCGAAATTTTAAATTCTATCTGATTTTTTGATTTTCCAGTATGCAAATCAAGCACTATTGAATGTATTGGGATGAAAATTGCCCGAATAGTGCACTTAAGGTAGGCTACCTTATGACCGAATAAGTGTCCAAATCGTACCAAAACTATTAATGCCCGCAGATACCGAATATGAGGATCAAAGTTTCAATTGCGAACCTTTTATCGAAAATATCGGTCAATCTGTAAGGAGAGAGAGAGTGTGTATTTTCCAAATTTTAACGTAAGCTTGTTTCAGAAATTATTTGAGGCACGTCAATACTTCCCATAGATATATGGCGGACTTAATAGAAAAATTTTCAAACTTCCAGTCGACTTTATACCGCATATGTCGGCAAATGTGTGAGTTTTTTTAATAACTATGCACATTTGTGCTTAGAATATCGGTGAAAACTTGACGTACCCCGCATAAAATTTACAAATCTTATGGACCTGAAGGTATTCCCGGTTTTGATCCTGGCAATCTGCAAGAGTTTAAAATATTCGCCTACACCCGAACTTGACCCTTCCTTACTTGTTTATATTAGTTTGATGGCGATAGTTTAGCATTGGCAGAGAAAAATTTAAATTCCATCAACAAATTAGTTGAAATGTCATGAGCTTGAATTTACAGCTGGTTGTGTATGCCACCGCCAATTCAGTGGCATCCTCGGGACTACTCCAACTTTAAATTTATGAGAGATAATTGCTAATCTCTTTGATTATTTAAAATACATACATTTTCGTACTGGACAAATATTCTGGCCAAGTACTGAGCTATAGTTAGATATGTGTATGTTATATACAAGTCTGCAGAATAAGAGAAGTGTGAAAACGAGAGCAAAAAATTACGCCGTCGGTCTATGTATACACAAATATTTTAATTATAAAATAGTATGTTCAGTAGTAAAGAAGAAAACTTTTAAACTGAAATAATTGATCCTTGAAATCACTAGCATTAGAAAATATAAAATTAATTATATCAAACTTGAAATAGTTTCAAACTCATGCATACATATTTTAAAAAGTCTACTTATTTCTGCTACAAATTGGCATTTAAATTTTATATACATAAATTACATTTGTGCATCTCTTAATTAAATACTTATTATACAGTTAAAACCATGCTTTCTTGCCTATTATTATTACAAGTGTGTTGTGCTTTTTGTTGTCGGTGCTTTTGTTTTAGTTGTCAATTTACCGCAGTCAGAGTTGTCACTTCAATGGAAATTGGATTTTCTGTCAGCGCTATCGACTCGGTCGCGGCACTTCGTAAGCCAACGCCATTGTTGTTGGGCAACAACTTCAAATCACCTTTGGATATTTCGGCGTGCTTTCGTCTCCGACGTGTCTGTCCACTGCCTGTCGTGTGACCATTAAGAGCAACATTAGTGTTTTCTTTAGAACCACATATTAATTCTCTAAATTCTTTACGGAAATTGTCATTCAGCCATCCATAGAGCAGAGGATTCGTGCAAGCGGAACTCATGCCGAGCATGTGGCAACAAGCATATATGACAAGCATGTGTTCCGTCACCGCCATTGGACTCCGCATATCCGCATATAAATTGTAAACATTCAAGGGCATCCATGATATGCCGAAAATCAGTGCAATCGTTATCAATAAGCAATTTGTCCGTTGCATACGACGGCCACGTTCCGCGTTGCGTTGTGGCGTTTGCATTGCCACCACCGTTGTGCGACTTCGTAGTTTTTTATAGATGCCGAAATATGCACCGGATACGATCAGTATTGGCACCAAGTATTGCACGCAGAGCGAAAATATTGAATAATAGAATCGTCCATGACTCACGGGCCAATCTTCGACGCAGAAGCATACACCATGGATGCCTAAGGATTCCAGTAGTGGCGGTATTTCTGCCTGTTCCAGGCGTTTGTAGATGAAGAGAGGGCTGGCCAACAGCACTGCGAACAGCCATATGCCAGCAAGAATGGCTATGACACCACCAACCTGAAGGCTTTCCCGTGTCGGATATACAATTAGCTGGAAATTAAGAATAAAGATAGTGTTTTATGAAGCAACGTGGGAGATAATAATGTTGTTTTACTACGAAAAGAAAATTAAATAAACGCTAAACTGGTTAAACCCTTGGCTCATCTAATCAATGCTTGAAAACCCCATTATTGAGGGGAAATACCTTAGTTGTTAGTAAATAAACTGTGCAGCTTGAAACACAGTGCAGTGCTAAATTTATTAGTTGATATTCTGCCACCGGTTTACCAATCTGGAACACGCTAGGGCTTCAGGTGAATACGGTGGTTGCTCGTTGCACAATCGTACTATTTTTGAAAAAAAAAACTCGTTTTTATCGGGACGAGTCAAGCAAGAATCCAAAATCATTCAAACGGACTCGCGAGAGATGTTGGACGCTCTTTCCATCACTCTAACGATTTTGAAGCCCCATATCCTTTACTTTTTAATATTTTCATCAGTTTAGGTGGACATCCAACGAGGCATGTCTTCAACGGTCTCTCGACAGTCTTTGAAGGCTTTACCTCGTAGGCTGATGTTTTTAATAAAACTGAATCACCGTAAGCCTTTTGTATATTTGTAATAGTAATGAAAGAGTGCCCTATCAACCTAGAAAAATACATGTTTTATCCGGGGAATTTAATTACAATTTCCGTCTGCTTGTTTGTCTCAAGGTTTCTTTAGAAAATCATATAAAATAAAGGTTTAGTATAAAAAACGGATTTTGGATCAAAATTCAATTCCATTATTCATTATTGGTCATACATCCATTATAGGGATGTTTCCATTTTTCGATAACATTTATTTCTCTTCGATAAAGGTTTTAGTCTCGGTGATTCCATTGCAGGGGCATTCTGTTAAAATTTGATCTGTTTTGGATGCGGAATAAATAATTTGCTGGACTTCTTAATTTCTTTTGGCCGTCTGTCACGATAACCTGTACGGTTTTGAAGAAATCACTTACGAATATTTCCTTTCAGCAGAGTACTGACAACACTCATCAAGTCACTTCCTGATATTCAAGTGTTTTATCTTCCATCGATAACTATTCCTATCCTTAAATTTGTCAAGCGAGTTAAAAAGGAACTAGATATTATTGTATCAAATAACTGTGTTTCAGAGATAAAAAAAGAGATATCTTAAAACTATAGACTATCATTCAATCGAGAGCGTAAAATCATTTAAAATCTCTCTGTTGAGACCCACGCACTGACGTACGTTTGCTTTTGCATAATTATACAAGGTGCGTTCCAAAGTAAACAGGACTTAAAAAAAAAAACAGAACAAATGGCTTTTTCGGCAAAATCAATTTATTTTATTCAAAATAGTCTCCTTCTGCTTCAATACAGCTTTTTGCACGGTCCAAAAGCATGTCGAAGGAGTGTTTTATCTCGGACGCCTCCTTTGAATTCACGCACAGTTTCGATGGAATTTCGGCGATCACGGATTTTGATTTGCCCACATGTTGATCGTCATTTATGTCTTCACAACTAATTTGAAAACATTGAAACCACTCGTGCAATCTGCTACGGGATAGGAAATCATCGCTATAAAATTGTTTCATCAATTGAAATGTTTCGGTAAAAGTTTTATCAATTTTAAAACAAAATTTAATGTTGGCTTTTTGTTCGAAGCTCATTTTCGCACCGATACACAAACATACTGACACTTAAAACGCAATAACTTCACTTCTAATAGATAAAATGTCATGAAATTCTCACCGGATAATCGATAAAGATAGGAGATTCTAACGCACTAGTCAACATATAGATGGCTAGATTCAAAAAGTCCAGTTTACTTTGGAATGCACCTCGTATGTTTTCTGTAGCACGTAATATTATATAAAAACAACATTGCACGGAAACTCACCTGATACCTGTCAAAGGCAATGGCTGTTATGGAAATGGTCGAGACGAAAATGCTCACCGCCTGCAGCATGGCAACTAATTTGCATATTACTTCCAACATCCCGAAGGGCCAGTATTTTGAGAGGATTTCCAACAACGTTATAGGCATTGTTATTACACATAACAGTAGATCTGAAATTATTGCAGTTCGAAGAGCGACTTATCAAATGCAAATAACAATATTAATAACGGTAAATATAACGCGGCAAACAAACAAATCGATATAAGCATGCAAGTGCATAAAAATACACATATATATTGGGAAACATATATATTGCAATTCAAGGAACTTCTCAATTCAAAGATAAGTTAAATGCAAGTTTACACTCACCAGAAATAGCCAAATTCAGTATGAATAAGTTGCGCGCGGTGCGCATTATGGGTTTTCTCACTACCGCCATCACGACGAATATGTTGCCGACAGTACCAAATATAATCATACCCAAGTATATGCTTATGAGTGCGTAATGCCAGTGATCGCTGACGGCGCGATTTCTTGAAAACCGGTCAACGAGATTCTTTCCCTGCGTCACGAATAAACTTGAATTCGGCTGGGCGGTTAAATTGCTCATATCTACTTCCATGTAGTCTGCCAAAGGAGTGCCCTCTCCATTTGCAGTTGTGATGGAATTAAACAATTCCATTCCTGAGGCAGTAGAGGGAACACCTGCGTCCAGTGCCGGTTCTAAGTGCGTTATATTTATTATCTGTAATAATAAGAAAACGGAATTTCTATAATTCGGTACACGGAACCAAAAATTAAGTTTAACAACCAACTTATTAAATTATTTGTACAAGTATATTAGTTGCTTTCGAAATTGTGTTATATATGTACATACATATGTATATACTTTCTATAATATTACTATGGTTTGTTTCCAGTAATGGTTGTTTCAAACACCTAAAATGAAAGGGAAACTAAATGCGAAGAGATGAAAAAGGTGCACTTCCACCTTGACACCTCCGTTATTGACCCGAGCGAGTTGGTCGAACTATGCTACAAACTTCGGCTGTCCAGATTTGACATTGCGCGACTTCATTTTGTTTCCACAGTTGAGAATATCTCTCGAAAGGAAGATCTACAAAAAATGTACTTTTCAGACGGTGGCTGTGTTTTTCCAAAATATGTGTTTCTCCTTTGTTAGCTACAGATTTATCGGTCCGCTTTCGTATACAGTGGATATAGAGAAATCTGACATTGACCCTCCCACAACCGAAGGTTATATAAAAAGCTTAATAGCTAAAGGAAGTATTGATTCAATTCATCACATTTTTAACAGAAGGTTATGCATATTATTATGACGGAAAAAATTTTCCGAATATCAGTAATATATCTCACAGTTTGACAGAAAGATTAGCATACGAACGGGAGACCGCATATTTGGCGTCTGGCTTCTTGAAAAGTTATATTTCGATTTCGACAAGATGAAATACCTTTAGGACACTTTTTGTGCAAAGCTGGATACATTGATGGGTTTGTATAATGGAAAATGAAAGAATCAGATAGCAACTATTAAAAATTATATTATGTGGAAAGTAGGCGTGGTCTGGATAATGTAACATTCCGAGTTAAGGTATGGATTTTCATTTAAATGGGGACGATGCTATATTTATTCTTTTCAGATATACAATATTTATTGGTGCTTGGGTTTCTTACTGGAAATTCTAGAATCAGATGATCAAGACTGATTACACTTAAATGTGAGCGGTTCACTTCCGACATCAACTCTTATTACTCCCCTTGTGCCATCCTGGATGTAAAATTAACTGTCTCTGACGCATTTAGTTATTGAATTATCACACTTGTAGTAAATTTTAACAATATTGTTATAAGGAGACTGCTCGGGGTTATCTTCCAAAGTCACTTATTTTCACAATGTCGGTTATGGTGATTAAGTTATTTATCCTTAGCGAATTTGGATATTATAGCTTCAACGGTCTCAGCCATGCCCACATTTTCAAAATGTTTTGCCCACAGGTGCCCCTAGCTACTCAAGTTTCATTAAGATATCACAATTTTGATTCACGTTACAGCTTGCACAGACGGTCGGCCACACAAAAAGTCAACCGGATTTCGACACGTTTCGTCATCCGGATCATTTATGTATATAACCCTATATCTACCTCGTTTAGTTTTAGGTGATACATACAAACGTTAGGTGAACAAAACTATTATACTATGTAGCAACACGTTGCTAGGGTATAAAAATAACACGCTCTAATGTGCATGTGTGTGTTTGAACGAATTTGAATTAAATTCTAGATTGCATTTCCACTCTTTGTTTGTGCTAAATATTGGGAAAGAGAGTTTGACCGGAATTTCGTTCACTTTGCCGGTGTGTTAGTACAGTTTTAATTTAAAGGAATTCAAAATCTTGCACTATAAATTTTTAAGAAATTTTATATTTCTGATTTCAAAAACATTTTTTGTTCAAATTTATGTTTAGTTTTTCAATAAGGTTTGCTTTTACATAACAAAATATGCCACTCGCATATATGTGCAATTCATGAATTCCTTTTAAAATATTTTTATTAATTAAAAGCTTACTGTCCTTCGCCTAACATTACTTTCAGAGAATTTGCCAACAATTATGTTGAAATATATTCTTGTGTAGATATATTACTTATGTATTTACACCTATATATGTATTTGACACACAATTTGACAAACAAATAAACACGGATTTCAGTGATTAACTCAACGCAATCCCCCAGCACCCATATTCAGCAATATAGTAATATGTCACTGTCAAAGCAACACCCTGCTGACATAGTGCCGTACGTTTGAGTATCATGTCACCGATAACAGCAATGCGTCTGTCAACGCACACATACAAACGGGTGTCAGTTCTTAGTACTCCTGTGGCGCATGTAGACTTATTCGCATGAGTAGATCCCTATTAAAAATGTATGATGGTATGTACCATTTAAAATTTATTACAGCAAATTTTAGTATGAGATACAACTTTTTTATATCACTATCTACCAACAATATTTGCGTTGAATATAGATTGAGTATAAATTCGAAATATATTTTTTCATAAACTGACAATATGCCCATTGTATTTAATACATTTCCAATGCACATACCTTGGTGTATAATATAATATATAAGATCTCATCCCTTTTGTGACATCATTCAAATAATGAATAAGCTTAGTGGGAGGTTCAATATCTCGAGCACAAAAAGCGATGAAATCATTGGAAATTTTAAATTAAAATATTTTGCTGTGTACGTGTTTATCTCATATGTGTGTGTGTGGACGTGTGTACGTGTATGGGATATATTGCTAAGGACTACTTTCTTTAATATGACTCTATTTAATTTTAGAGTAAAGCAAATTTTTTGTCGTGAAATTTGACGTTATTATTTCGCTTAGGAGTTATCGAGACCAGCTATATCTACTGAAGTACCTTTTAATTATGTATGGCAATTAATCTCATTATTGCCGTATTGATTCATACAAAGGTTCTCAAACTGCTCAAATTTCTTTTTGTAGGTAGATTACAATTATTTCAATTAATATCAAACCTAATAGAGAAGAAAGTGACAAGATGATTCTAACTCGCCTTCCTCCATACAGCTTTGTCAAGGAAAGTATTATTTAGCCGCACCGCGTGTGTGACTCCAATCGGAGTCCGACTTCCAATCGGATGAAATTACCAACGATCCTGCTATGACCAGGTATCCATACAAGTCTACTTCGGAAGAAACTTAAAGCAATTGTTAATGATCTTCTTGACTAGTTTTGAGCACACAGTCAGAGAACTTAAAGCCAGTATAGCCGCTCGGCTATCGAAGTGAAAGAATACTTCTCTAAACGAAGCTGCACTTCGAAGCAGTGCATATACTCGCATTGCCACCAGCCTCCTACGCTTGAAAGGCGCTGCAGTAATATTGAAGCACGAAAGTAGAGTTGGTGGAGAGCTTCCAACAGAAGTCTCTACCTCCGACCCTTCATTTTATTTTAGATTTATTCATGAAATTGTGGATAATTTCAGTTTGTGCATATCCGGGCCCCTCATATACCCAGTTTTCCTAAGTCTTGTAACACTCTTCGCTTCAAAGCACTTATCAGCTATATAGTATTTGCAAATCCACCGTGTGAAGAATAGGTGCTTCTAACGAGGGAAGAGTTGCATAATATTTATGTATAACGGCTCCCTCAAGCCCTGATCTACTAAGTGCAAGGCAATATCGACAATTTCAACCTTTTTGTAGGGATTTTAAGCACATAACAGCTCGTTTCCTGGACATCGAACCCAAATTTACAGCTCAATGAGTGTCTAGACTTTTCAATAGTTGCAAAGGGAAATTGATAGCCCTGAGGTCCTTAGACTATGACAGCTTTTACCAGCCATCGGTACGAGGGCGACTCTAACCAGCCTCTAAGACACCGGAATGACACCTGACGCAGTCAGGGAGCTTTTTAACACAAAATTACTCTGGAACCGCTACTAAAATCTGGCAAATAACATCTCCTAAGAGCAAACGCAAATACTTGTTGACAGTTAGGTTGGTCTTACAATGGTTGTAAATAGGTTAAATTGATTTCTGAGTGCTTTGACGTATTTGAATATGTCGAATGCAAAATACTAGTAGTGTTTTTCCGGTTCTACTTCACAATGCCTCAACGCAATCGGTAAGCAGATCCCATTTCGCGCTTGAATGAGTCAATGCTTCCTTTCCAGAGCTACTTATACAAAATATCATAAAATGAATTTCAATACCTCGTATCTATGTGTGTATTTTATTTCCTTTTCATGATGTTCGAGACTTTAATATAGGCGAGGTTAGTTAAAGTCAAGCGGGAGTAACGGAAATTAATGTCGTCGGAATTTTTCTTTTACCTTGGCAAGAAGCACAACACATTACATAGCAACCGAGAAGGCACGTGGAACTTTTATGACAGTAAATAAGCTCAATATGCTCAAATTACTTACATATATCTATTTGCACATATACATAGATAGAAAAATAAGGCTTTTCCGTAAGCGATATAATCCGCCTTTTGAAATTAGGCTTCCAAAAATTTAAAATTCAACCCACGATTTTTACGCGGGCTTAAAATTTGCGTACTGAAAGCGATGTGTTCGCATCGCGGTGAAGAGCAGAGCTTTGCAACATTCCAATTTATAACATATGTATGTATAATATAAATATATACAATAGTATGTAGGCAAGCTCGTCGTATTGGAATGTCGCGTGTATCTTTGGGTTGCTCGGGGCAACAAATTTAATTTTCTATTACGCTTTTTGCGCCTAAGCGACACATAAGCGGCACAAAGAGTTGTCAAATAATTTAAATTACTGCCCATGCTCCTCCAAAAAGGGATTGTCTGTGTTGATTAACACGTGGCGTAGCAAGCATATGCGCTACAATCGAAATAATTTGCTTTGACACGGAAGTAAAAGTACTCCCACATAAACAAACTTTGCGGGCTGTCAGCGTTTGTTGCATAAACATCCTTGCATTCGTGCCATATGTAGTGTTTGAAATACCATTTATATGTGCAAATAAAGGCCGTATAAGTGGCGTTCCGGGCAGAATGCTTTGCGAAATACTGTTGAGCTAGTATTATGGCATACCGTACAATACTCAGTGGCTTATTGTAGATCCCAAAGGTTTATTTATAACAAAATTAAAAATAAAACGATTACAGTGCGTGAAAACTGTAGGCAGGCTGTATGAAACTAGATTTTTTTTCACCAAAGTTGCTTTTTTATATGGTATGATAGGTCATCAGCCTCAGTTTTGACGATTTCTTTTCAGCGACCATTCCTTTGGAGCCGAGATTTCACATGTACAAAAATTAAAATATTACCGGTTCCCCATTTTGTCTTCAAAGTATAATCCATTTTATGGAAGTCAAATCTTTTGTGAATTTTTATCACAAGTTTTCCGTTAAGAGTTTCATTAAGACATGCAAATTCTTTTTGAATAATTTTTTACAAACAAACAAAAATTCACGCCACTTAAAATGCTAAATCTCTGGAAGTGTCTTTGGATTTCTCTTTTGGAGAACCAGGCCATTTAATGATGGTGTGAATCTCTAATCGAAATGTTGCCAACATTTAAAGCCGTCTGCTTATACACCAGTACCAGCAGAGTTAAATTACCAAATATATGCATGTACTTGTATATATTTATAATATATATATATACATATATATATAGCTACAATTGGTATAAACTGCTGACAATTTTGTGTCATAATTTTATTAATTATTCTGAGTTTTAGTTAAGTACAGAAGCAAAAACAAATATTTAATGTTATAAAAAGAGGGACGTTATATGAATTATTAAGCCATCAATAATATAAACTCTTCTTAAATATAGAGAATATTTAGATATCTGTATATTTCAGTCTCCCACACAAGCTCTCGCTAAACTTACTTATATTACCCCTAAGTTGGTTATGTTAAATGTAATAGATAAATCTCATAAGTACAGCTACATCACTTATATGCTGAATGGAGAGTCCTTGGCTCTGCATAATATTCAAATAACATTATTTTCTCTTTGCCCTCAGCTTAAGTTATGACATTTATTCATAAAGTTTGTTGCGCCAATGTTGCCACGACAATTTGTTTGATGATAAATATTTGATTCTTTCTAAGTAGATTCGGACGCATATGGCTTTTAGAAGACACTCAACGCACATGTGCCGACAAGTAAAAGCGTGTGCTTGTAGACTACGAGTAATAAAAATGAAATGATAAGACGCTTGCATCAAAGAAAGTCCAATAACAGCTTTTCTGGCTGGAAGGACATTAATACTTATGTCAACATGAAATAGCATAAGCCTTCCACATATGAATACAGGCAAAGAAATTGTGTGCGAGCTTTTGAGCTACTAAAACTTCGACAAACAAAATAATGATTATCATGCAGGGATATTAAGAAAAGAAGGGGTTTTAAGGGGCTTCCGCGAAATCCTTATGTTCGCATTTAATTTTGATTATGTTCCCATATTGTCTTTAACATGACAATGCAAAGAAATGAGTGTGGCTTAAAACAAAAACGAACTTTTGAAAAGCAAATCTGCCATATTTTCACCAAGTACAATGAATACTTGTGACCCTATGTTCCACCTAGAAACTACGGGGGAAAAAAACATATATATATATACAATAAATACTTAGAAATTCAAGAGTAAGCTAAGAACAGCCAAGAAATCCAAAATAGGCCTCATATACACAAATACAACAACTCAGCCGTTAACTTACACACATTGTTAAACTGGCGTGTGTGTGTGCAAAGCCAATATCTGCTTCATGATCTTAAATAGCTGTGGTTATGCACACATTTTACGCTAAATGTTGTAACAGTGCAAAATCTTTGGCATCGCAGGCTTCTTCATTTGACTTTAATATGATTCTGTCATTATAATAAGCAACTTTAATAAAGCAGCCTTAATCCTTATAGGAGTGAGCTTGATTTTTTATTAAAAGGATATGCAATTCTTGAAATGGTAAGAGGTGCTTAATTATACATAACAGCCATTTGTTGGTATACTAATGCATAGTTTAATATACAAATTCTGCCCATTGTGCATTATTTTCGACGTATTAATGATTCCTTTGAGTGTTTAGAGTATTAAAGGAAAAAACCAGATCACTGCCGCACCCATAAACGATGTCATTGGAAAAAGCAAAATGTGGTATAACTGAGTTAAATTTGGCATAAGAGGTCATAGCAGTGAGGGTCACGTGAAGCGTTATAGCGTTTAAAAGGTAGGTGACTGTAAACTGTTTAATGCAAGAATTTCATAGATAACTATAGCTTGAAACAACTAAACTTGTCAAGTAAACGGTGTTGATTTCACGGTCCTATTTAAGGTGACAAAAGTTTTTTGCTTTGTAAAGAATAATATAATTCCAAAATTGTTTAAAAGGTGGTGAGAGAGAAATGACTTTGCAGAACTTTCGAGTAACTAAAGTATTGTGGAGAGCGAATAAACGATTGTCATGGAAAAGGTTCGATAATTGGAAAAACTTGAAAACACTGTGAAACCTATTTAGCGATTATAAGTATGTTTCCAGTTTTCAATAAACTTGCATAATTTAACAAATTTGATTTTAATACCTTGAACAAAGTATATTAGGATTGCCACCCAAAAAGATAACGTCGGCGGCCCTGCTTATACGGAATACTTTATACCTTGATGAGGATTCTTCTCGAAATTTGGCGTAGAGTTTTATTAAAGACATCACTTTAGCCTCGGAAAAAATTGTTTGGATTGGTTGAACGATCAAGCTCAAGCCCTTCAACGGAAAAATCTTTTATATGTCGAGGTGTCTTTATGAAATTTGGCATATATCATCAGATTGGAGATTATATGCCATAAAATACCGCTGCATGAAGGGTAGGCTTCGAAAGTTAACATTTTTTGTTGTTTTAGTTTTATTAAACTTCCAATGCAACCAACAGAGTGTCATAAATCAATACATTATTAATGAGTGAACGAATAAGTTGCTGCAAAACGGCACATCAGGTGTTAATAATTCCTATCTTTATAAAAGCTGTGAAATGAGTTCGAAAGAAACCATACTCAATGGCTGTTTAGCTTTCCCACTATATTCAGTAGTAAACACATGTAAGTCCTCACGCAAAGGCTCTTTGCAGTTGTTGGTAGCAGGACTACACTTTCAATTTATAGCTTTGAGGCAATCAACAACATATGCATTCATATTACTTCTGCTGCTAGTTCGCTATGGGAACGCAAATTTCATAAAGCCTCGATTTTAATAGTTCTATTTCAGCAAAGGATTTGTCCAGCAGTCGATTTTTCTTTCTGTTAACCCTTTACGAGTAACAGAAAAATGTTATTGGTATTGCTTGCTCTAGAAGCAATAACTTTAGTCAGCAGCTCTGTCACGCACTGTTTGCTGTTGCACTCCACTGACCTATTGTTTTTTTTGTTAGAAGTTGTTTCCAGCAAATATTTACAATGCTGGTATACGTATGTAGTGTATGAAATGGCGCACATGGCGTATACGTAACATTAACGCAAAGCTAGTTTCAACTTCTTTTCTTCACCTAACGATTGTATATAACACCTAAACGTAATCGAGATAGATATAGGTTTATATAAATATTTGGTAGTCGAAAAAGTCTATTCGTATTTCTAATAAAACTTCAACTTTTTTTACTTTTATTTATAATAATAAATAAATAAACAAAAAAAATATTTTTTTTTTTGTTTAAATCAAGCTTAAATCTCTCTTTTACAATACTATATGATACGACATAATGTGATTGGTAGCGACGATTGCCACCTATTAACAAAATATGAAAGAAGTTTTTCGACTACCCAATATATTACATAAATTATCAGGATGACGAAAAGTTGAAATCAGGGTAACATTTCACTTAAGTAAAAATTAAATATCTTGATGAAACTTGGTACGCGCGATCTTTAGGCGATATCGGACTACAACCACGCCTACTTCCCATATAACATATTTTAAAATTTTATTTGATTATTTAACTTTCGAGTACACAAACCAAAAAGCAATTTTTATATAGCGGGATACAACTTTGGGTGAATATTGCCCTTATGGTATGGCACCATATGGCCAAAAATTGTCCATATCCAACAGAAACTGTTCAAGCCTCTAGATACCGAATATTTGGACCCTAATACCTATAGTTTTACCCTTTTACCGAAAATATTGGTCAATGTCCAGTTTTATAATTGAATTTCAGAGAGAATCCTTTCCTAAGAGCTGTATGTCTGTATGCCGAAAATGAGTTGAATCAGGTCAACACTTCCTTTAGCTCCATATACCTAACGTAAAGATTTCGAACTTGACTTTACCTCAGGCAACGTGTGAGTTATCTTAATAAAATTGGGAATAAAATCGGGTGAAAACTCTCCCTAGACCCACATAACTAACAGGCCTTATGCACCTTAACGTACTTCCCTAGCTTTATATCTTGCAAGTTGCAAGAGGATGAAATGTACGGTTATATCCGAACTTAGTTCTTCCTTACTTGTACATATTATCAATTGAAATGTTTAGTTACTGTTACTTTCATATTACACAAGTTTTGCATTTATAAAATTACCTCTCATACTTTGAAAAATATGCTGTGGAATTCAATAGCTGCAATACAATTATTATAGTGCAGGCTTCTTTAGTTATTCTTAAAACTAGTTGTTATAGTAGTACTATCGATTTGCTAGTCAAACTAGAAGATTTGAAGAAACAAATTCAGGCAAATCAAATATCTAAAATGGCAGCCAATTAAATCTTAAACTCGAACTGACGTACATAAACAGGAAATAAATTCAATAAATTGAAATCTTCTCAAATATATTTCTATATCAATATATCAATTTTCTCGCGTACTTTGATCTCATTCCAATGGATTACAAGGTGGCCAAGCCTGGCCTTCGAGGTCCTTCTGAAACAGATAAGAGATCTAGTAAGCTTTTCGCTCTCAGTAGTTCTAACTGAACTCTATCTGATCGGGATTCATGCAAAAAATTTGAAAATTTCCCAGGATGCCAGTTGCATAGTCCGATTTGAAGAGAACGAGATGATCCGGTCTTAAGAAAAATATCCTTTATGGAGGAAAAATACTTTGTTTACACAAATAAAAGAAAAAATATCTTTAAAATCATATAGTCCGTGCATAATTAAACTTTTACATCAAGCTGATAGAGATAATTTTCAGGCGAATTATAGTGTTCTTTAATTAAAAATGCAAATATGTTGGAAGTAATGTGATTTTCATATGACAATAAATATTTCTACGAGTATTTTATCGCGTGCGGAAAGTAAACACAAATTAGGCTAGAATTTCTTTAAATTAAAGGTTTGTATCGAATTGATTTTTGTCTTTTTACCATTAGACTCTAAAAGAAAAAAATATATATATATTATTCTGCCTCATCGCATCATAAGGACTTTCGTAGCTTCATCTTATAATATTTTAAAACGTTTTCCTTCTCCTTATTTTGATGAATTTTAAAATCGAAAGCTTTACTACTATAAGGATGGGATTTCTCTTAAGACAGTAAGATTTCCACTTGTATTCATGCATATTTTTCACACAGGTGGCATAAAAAATATGTTTCTTTTGAATATTTTATAGTTTATGGGAAGATGTGTCCCTACGAACGTTGAAACTTAAAATAGTCGCAACTTCAGTTACATGGGGAGCAAAAGTGATTCCATGATCAACATTTTCATGTTTGAGCGCGCATAAAAAATAAACGAATGAAGTAAATGACAAAAACTTTTTTTTTCTTGAATATCTAGTTTATTTGTAACAATTAGGCGTAAATAGCAAAATAGTAACAGAAGCAATGGCACAGTTATAAATCAAAAACAAAAAAAAACGGCATGTACTCAGTTTTGCACCATCCGTTATTCGCACATATTTTTGCTGTTCTTACTTTCTTATCAGCAATTGACCTGCAGATTTACTGTTATATGTATTTTTGTATTCATTATTCGTTGTCATAATTCAAAGAATCACTCTTTTCCACAAGTTTGTAGTCATTTTATTGAATTTGGAAATTAGTCTCTAAATTGTTCTTGAAAAATGAAGAAGCTGTCTCCAGATAAAGAAAATAGTATTGTTTCCCTGACTAAGAGTGGCTGTTCGACACGCACTATTGCTGACAAACTGCAAGTTAGTCAATCAGTGGTAGTCAAGGTGCAAAAAAGAAAAAATGTTTGTGTTGAAAACATGTTGAATGGTCGCCGCCGCCTTCTAACAGACTCTGACGCTCGACTTATGATGTCCAAAATGAGGAAAGATAAGCTTTTAACGCCAGCAGAGGCTTCCAAGAAAATAAATAAAGGAGTAAGTCGATGGACAGCTAGAAGAGCGCTGGCTAGGATTGGTTACGTCGCAGCTGTGAAAAAAAACAAACCAGCTTTATCCGAGAAAAATGTTAAGGCACGACTAAAATTCGCAAAGGTACACAGAAACTGGACAGTTGAAGACTGGAAACGTGTTATCTGGTCGGACGAATCCAAGTTTAACCGTTTTCAATCGGATGGAAAACAGTACTGTTGGCGTAGACCCGGTGACAAGCTTCAAAGGCATCACGTGAAGCAAACAGTGAAACATGGAGGAGGCAACATAATGGCTTGGGGGTGCTTCACGTTTTGGAATGTGGGACCGTTGCACAAAATAGACGGGATTATGCGTAAGGAAGATTATTTAAGTATTTTGCAAACACAGCTTCCCAATTTTCTTGACCAGTGTGCGTATTCAGAGCATGAAATCACTTTTCAGCAAGATGGGGATCCCAAGCACACTGCGAAAATTGTAAAAGAATGGCTGGGAAACCAAAATTTTAAGGTGATGGAATGGCCAGCGCAAAGTCCCGACCTCAATCCAATTGAAAACCTATGGTCAATTGTGAAGCGACGGCTCGGACAGTATCAATCAGCCCCATCCGACCTAAACGATCTTTGGGGACGTGTTGAACTAGAGTGGAATAATATTCCGAAAACAATTGTTGAAAATCTAGTTGCGAGCATGCCACAACGTATAAAAAAGGTCATAGAAAATAAGGGTCTATGGACAAAATATTAATAATGCATTTCTTTCATTTTTTCACGGATGGTGCAAAACTGAGTACATGCCGTTTTTTTTTTGTTTTTGATTTATAACTGTGCCATTGCTTCTGTTACTATTTTGCTATTTACGCCTAATTGTTACAAATAAACTAGATATTCAAGAAAAAAAAAGTTTTTGTCATTTACTTCATTCGTCTATTTTTTATGCGCGCTCAAACATGAAAATGTTGATCGTGGTATTACTTTTGCTCCCCACTGTACATATAATACATTGAATATATATGCCATATGGTGATATTTATACCCTCGCTCTCCCTATAAGTAACACATAGACACACTAATTTAATTCCCTCGAAAGATGCAAAAATATGGCGACAACAACCTACAAACGTAGCGCTATTTCGTTAATGACAAAGGATCCCCTTCCTTTCTAGTGGATAAAAATGTAGTAGATATATGACTTTTCCGTAGCTAATTTTTTGATGTGTTTGCACAATATTTTCGTGGTTAATTAGATTTCATTAGTTTGTTTAGTCTTCTCCAAGCATAAATTACGTCTAGTCAGTTGTCATTCCTAATTAATGTGGACATTATATAATTAGCATCTACGCTCAGTTCGTTAAATATATTATACTTAAGCATAAAGCAACCTTACACACAAATATTCGCACATAAATTATAATTGGCTTACAAGTTTTCGGATAATAATATGGAATTATTTTGTGAACACTTAGGAAGCTTATGGTCAAGCGCATATTGCCCTAAGCGGAACCTAATTTCATTTGGATGTGGTATGAGTTAATGGAGAAGCGAACTATTATTATACTTATGTATGTATAAAATATTTTAATGCTTTACACACTAAGCCTCGAATCAAAAAGTGTATTACCAATAGCATCAAACTGCTTCCGCATTATTAATAGTATATACAACAAGATGTGATATACGAATATTTCAATAGTACGCTTTCTTGCACGAAATTCATCCGATTGAAACGAGTCGGGTCCCCGTTATTCTCTTACAGCCTAGCGCTGGAGCGATGAACATACCGTGAGCTCGACAAGTCCTGTCCAACAATCAAAAGAGAGTGAACCGTTAGAGGTGTTTTGAAATACCTACCCTTGCATTCTCGCCGCAATTGTAAATGTTCCGACTGAATACTGCCTAAAAGGCTCACCCGCGATACGGATAACTGTTGCTTCAGTCGCTACTTGTCAAAATTGTACGAGTATGGAAAAAGGCGATGTGAAATATTCTACGCACTTTCCCCTTTACTGCCCAGAAGGATGAAGCACACAGTAGTTTTTTATATTGTTGCAAAAGAGATATATTTTCATGGATGCTGCTTTGTAAAGTCACAGTCACTATACAGACAGAACGTGACACATTCCGAGCACATTCCTCTGAAATGTATGTGAGTAGAGCGGCGTCGCTGGGTCAAAGATGCAGTCAGCTTTTTGAGGATGTATCGAAAAATTAAAGGGAGACTTTTTCGTGAGTTCTCTGTAATATCTTTCAAGCAGAAGCGACAACCAACCAGACATCAGTAGGTGCGCCTTTTTTTAGGGCATACACTCCGATAACAGAGCTGATATTCTTCCATATTAAACTTCTCCACATCGGAATCGTCGGAAACTATAAAGCCGATGTCAAACTCTATCAGGATGGAAACGAGCAAAATCTATGGAATTCGGGCGAGTTTAGTAACGTCACCAAGGTAAGTCTGAAGTATCTCGGTTGCCATAATTTTTATGAATCCGGCGAATTGGCTGGAATTAATGTTAGCCTCCTCAATAAAATTTTAGCAGACTCCAGACATTTTGTCGATATGCGTTAGGTGAACAAAAGTATTATACTCTGAAGCAACATACATACATACTTATAATTTTACAATATTTGATTCATGTCCTTTAACATGTTAATAAACTCGCGCAACTTACAAAATTGTCCCATCTTGTTCTTACACATAGATATAAGGTATCGCACAATTAATGACCTAAAAACAGACAGTAATAAGAAATCTTAATAAAATATTCATCCTAATTTAATCCTAATAATATTTATATATTTTCCTCTAATCCAGAATGACTGAATGTCAAAAAAAAATTATTTTGTAATGAATGTTTGGTTATTAGTAAGTAAAGAGGAGATCTTATTTACATTTTATAAATACTTTCTTCTGTTTGTACTTTTCTAAAGAAATGCAGAAAATTCATCCATATAATCGTTCCATCCCACCAAGTAAATTTCTTACCAACATTTGCCTTAGAATCAAATTCAATATGCGTAACTTGGCAGTCCTTGAACTTTGACAGTCAGCAAAGTGGCGATGAGGTGCTTGTGGCGAAAAATAGGATAACACTTGCGTCACCAGTATTCAATGTCAAGCTGTTGACGTTAATACATATGCTTTAAAGGAAAGATATGTATATATGCAAATATTCTTCTGTAGCAGATAAAGGAGTGAGACGGCAGAAAGAACGCACAACAAAAGAGAACGCATATACTCGAAAAATATAGTTAATCTGCATCTGGCAGGATTAAACAAAAAAACTGCAAAAAACTGCAATCAAAATCCCTACTGCCGGCAACAGTTAGGCTTAGCGAGAGATGCTTACAACCAAAACTAAACGAACAAACGAAATGTATTTTGCAATGGAAAGCAAGTTTTCTAAAACCAATGGATTAGAATATTGATATCATCGGCCTCAACATTCGCGCCGTTAGTTCTGCTTTCTCCAGACTGGACAAGGAAGCAAAGCAAATGGGTCTGGCAGTGAACGAGGGCAAGACGAAATATCTCCTGTCATCAAACAAACAGTCGTCGCACTCGCGACTAGTCTCTCACGTCACTGTTGACACTCATAACTTTGAAGTTGTAGATAATTTCGTCTATCTTGGAGCCAGCGTAAACACCACCAACAATGTCAGCCTGGAAATCCAACCCAGGATTACTCTTGCCAACAGGTGCTACTTCGGACTGAGTAGGCAATTGGAAAGTAAAGTCCCCTCTCGACGAACAAAAACCAAACTCTATAAGTCACTCATAATTCCCGTCCTGCTATACGGTGCAGAGGCCTGGACGATGACAACAACTGATGAGTCGACGTTGCGAGTTTTCGAGAAAAGTTCTGCGAAAGATTTATGGTCCTTTGCGCGTTGGCCACGGCGAATATCGCATTCGATGGAACGATGAGCTGTATGAGATATATGTATGACGACATTGAGATAGTTCAGCGAATTAAAAGACAGCGGCTACGCTGGCTAGGTCATGTTGTCCGAATGGACGAAAACACTGCAGCTCTGAAAGTATTCGACGCTTAGGCTTGCGCTCCAAACCTTTCTAAACTCTTGATTCTGATGTTATCCAACAATAAAAGGCTTTATTGACGACTTCCGTCACCGATAATAAAAAAAATGTTCAATCCCTGATTGTTTTGTGGACGAATTAGTGAGTGTCTCCATTCATCTGTACGTGAAATCTGTATCTTGAGAAAAAACTGAGATATCGTAAAGAACACGTTTTCCTAGGAAAAAAAAGAAGACGAGCTCTTAGATGAGCGTAATCGCACCATTGCCTTGGCCATAAGTGGGCTAAACAAAAAACTTAACAGGGCCCCGCCAACTAATAGATTTAATGTACGTACATATCTCCTAGACTAATAAAGCTACAATAACCAAGTACGCTGAGAACGAATGAAATGGGGCTCTCCTCATATAATAGGTTCGTTAAAAACCTCTAAGAGCGCGATAAATCACTAACTAAATGCTTGGAAGACTCTATACCCGATGAGGTGGGAGAGGGTTTCAATGGAGCCGGTGTCAAATTTAGATAATGGGAGTTATATTTATCTCGGGAGCTACGCGACCGATTTCAACCAAAGACATTTTGAAATTTTTTGTCATTGCGATGTAAAAATGGGCGAAATCAGAAAAATCTCTTCGAATATAACTAAATTAATTTCATCTCGTTCTTTTATTTTCCACAAATAAAGAAGCAATCAATGTAACTGGATACAAATTTGCCCAAACTATAACTTTTCAACAACCTAGACGCCAAATTTCAGTGTGCATGCCTACCTTCGGTCAATCTGTGAAATATAATACATCTATATACTTATATAAAAGAAAGTGACGTTAGTTACTACGCTTATAACTGGAGAACGCCTGGACTGATTTCGGTGATTACCACCAATTCGGACAGGTGTCCGCCCAAACAAGGAGAATACTTAAGAAAATTCTGGAAAATTTTCCGAAAATAAAAAATTATGAAGAAAATAAATTTTCAAATACGATTTTAAAAAGGAAATAAAAACGAACATGATTTTAAATGCTGTATTGCCAGTAGATGGCGTTGTGTGCATTAGGGTGGGTCGATTCCGGACTTTTTTCGATTCGGGATTTCTAATAGTGCGGAAAAGTTGCCTTAGTACTTCCTGATTCCAATGCAAATTTTGTTTTCAGATCGGATTGCATCTTCAACCCCAACTCCGGCCTTGAAATTTCGGAAATTCGCCTAAAATCGTTAAATTGTCTACCTAGCGCCTGAAATACGCATCTCATGGCAAAATGTATAAAACAAAAGTTATTTGTCACATCATTTGCTACCGAAATGGTATATGTGATCATGGCCGTAGGACGAACCGTTCCCGAGATACGAGCGAAAATGCGGCGCCCCACAGCGCAAGGTGAAAATTGTTGTAGCTCTCAGCTAACCTGTATTGGTCACCCAGAACCCACCGCGTGGAGGTGGCTGCTCTTCGGGTTCCTCCCAAGCCCAACCCAACCAACCAACCATATGTCAGGCTTGTTTTAGTCTGAATCTGTGTAAAATTTATTGATAAAATCAGATTTTGTTCTAAACTTTGGCACTTGTTGCCTAGATGCCTCTGTCACCAGTTTGAATGGATGAATCGACAACTTTGCGCAGTTTAGCAGGTAAGTACCTCGACTTTTGAATTGCAGCATAGAAATGGCGCGAGCCATCTTTGATTGAACTGTTGAATCTTATTGAGAACCACAAAGGTGAGTAAACTGTAAGTATGTACTTGACCAAAATCATTATTTCCTTTGTTGGTTTGTCAGTAGAAATGTATAATCTAAGAATTCTATTTGCACAGGTGAGCCAGCGAGATTTGCACATGTTACCTGGATGCATCGATGCTAAATCTAAGGAACATTGACCGGAAATAACAACTTCTGATATTTTATAGAGATAAGCTTGGTCTGTGCTAAGTTGGGTCGGATTAATAACCTCAGAAGGTAATTGGCAGGATGGACAACTTTCAAATTTGACAACAGGCAACTTCTCACAATCAGGGAGCGGTTTACCTATGTCGCCAGAGAATGTATTTGGACTCTTTGAGACACCATCTATGTGTTCGAAAAGAGCACGAAATGGAAGTTCGTTGAAATGTAGAAGACAAAATAACCCACTGTAATGGCCTACCTATTCTTTCTTCTAGTTTCCGAATGATTCCACCTTTCCAACCTGTGTTCGTGTTGGTGCCATCAGCACCGACAACTTCTAAATGTTCCACATCAACTGAATTGTCTTGTAAATGTTGCCATATAGCTTGCGTCTCATCCTCAGCTGACCCGGAAGGAGAGGTGACGTGGCCAAAGTAATGACAACCAGGTTACGCTATAAGAGAAATATGTTCCTCTTTGACAGTGTCGCGGTAGTACTTTTTACCTTCGCTGACTTGTGTAAGTGTATTGTCTTTGCGGCCGTCAAAATACAGCCCATATACAGAGTCAATACTTTCGGTATTTTGGAGCTTAACTCCAACACTTTTCTTTGCCCGACTAATCTTGCATTTGTCAGTGACAAAGCCAGCCTGATCCTCTGTTATCAAACCTGCTTTTTTGGCATCCAGATAAGCAGATGAAACAATCAAGGCCGCTGCTATATCACTTACTCCACATGTTTGGGCAACTAAAGCAGTGTGTTCTAATACTAGTATGTTTTGTTTGGTTTTAGAGGATCGAAGAGAAAATTCATCATCAGCATCGTTTTTGGAAGAATCCATGTGCGACGTACCTACATTGTTGTCGTCTGTATGAGAGCCTGGCTGATCTGAATGGTCACGTGTTCTAGCTGATACTTTTCTGGTAAGTATTGATGTTGAATGACGTTTTGAAAGCTTTTCTTTACGTTCATTTTTCTTTGTAATCTTTTTTGTTTCAGGTAGATCAAAACTTCCAATGTGACCAATTCTTCTAGTTCTCTGGTCCAAGAGTAATGGTTGTTCATTGATAGGAACTTTCCTTTCCTTTGTATGTGGTGAGCATTTGTACAACTCTGATGTGTGAAACTATCGGAATAGATGACTTTTTGAAAGTATTTTCAACCTTTTTTGCAACTATTTCTGTAACTTCTTTACTCCTAGGTTCATAGTTGTCGCCTCAGGGTCGCCCTATACGAAATCTTTCAAACTGATAACACAAAAGAACATCCTGGTAAGTGGTAGCTGGGACTCAGAGAGATTGTACGGATATATGCCAAACACAGGACATTTCTGTCTAAATTTAAATTTAGATACAGACATTTTGAGTTCTGTGGTCTGTTGAGAGAGTATAAGTGATAGCAGAATATAAGTGAATCAACGACAAGAGTGAAGGAACTCCATGAAAAAATATTTATGTGGAGACCAGTCCGAACGTGTCGTATGGTGTAGGTGAATGAATGTGAGTGATAGCACTCGGCGAAATCAACGTCAAGAAGTGTGGCCGCAAGCCGATTTTCACGTTGCGCTGTGGAGCGCCGCATTTTCGCTCGTATCTCGGGAACGGTTCGTCCTACGGCTATGATCACATATACCATTTCGGAGCAAATGACGTGACAAATAACTTTTGTTTTATACATTCTGCATTGAGATGCGTATTTCAGGCGCTAGGTAGACAGTTTCACGTTTTTAGGCGAATTTCCGAAATTTCAAGGCCGGAGTTGGGGTTGAAGATGCAATCCGATCTAAAAAAAAAAAGTTGCATTGGAATCAGGAAGTACTAAGGCAACTTTTCGGCACTATTAGAAATCCCGAATCGAAAAAGTTCGGAATCGACCCGCCCTAGTATGCATCAACTTTTGACAGCTGCATGCATATGCAGAGTTGGCAACCCACGCAAGATGCAATGACATATATGACTTGAGTTTAGTAACATAAATATCGGCATTTTCTTAAGCTTTTATCGGCTTACGTTAGTTATTGTAATTCAATTTGATTTAATACATTATCTATATACATATGTATGTATGTATATAAAACAAAGACGGGTTTGTTCGAACACTTATAACTCGAGACTTGTTTGGTGGTCTGCCACGTTCTTTATTTCTCACATCAAATCATTATCTCAGGTATGACTTCTGTCAACCAAACAGATAAAATATTAAGGCTCGTTCACAACAAATATTCCTTACCAACACATTTGTATCATAACGCTTTACATAAAATACACTCGAACTTAGCCTTCCTTACTTGTTTTACTTTAGTCCCTTTCGATGATATATACAAATTTAAAATAATGTTGACCTCCAGCTAGCTTGAATATTCAATTGAAAATTCCACATAGCACCTTTTTCATTACCTTTTTTTTTTTGCATTGTGACATCAGCGTTTCGATGAATTCAAATTTATGCTATTGCATAAATTATGATGAAAATTTCACTGCTATATTTAGCTATTTTGCTATGTCATTATTTTCTACCACATAAAGCATAGGCGCGGAAATGTGAGTGAGTAATTTATGTAAAATTTGTATTAATGGAAAATTGTCATTATTTTTGGAAATTTAGAACTTTATGGAATACTACATAGTACATATGCCTAACTAATTAATCGATTTAACAGCCGGCTCAGGTTCGTAGTTTTGACTGATTTACTCGTAGCTCAAGCGATGCATGTGTATGAACTACGAAAGGAATTTTTAAGTTTGTCGATTAATATTGTACTGTTTCGTGCAAAAGTCTGAAATATTTGAACTAAATTTTTTTATAAAGAATTTGACTTTTGAAGCTTAGTTACGTATGGGTATGTAATTTTGTATTTCGTAATAGAATCCATCATCACTTCTTAAATTTTTGCGACCATATCACAAATATGATAAATTCATCATTCTTGTGATATCTTTTAGAACGATCAGACTTAATGGCCTATGTCTCACAAAAAAGGTCGGATGAATCAAAATGTGTAGAAGTAGATGTAGAAGTACTTTTCGAAAGTCTTCCTTTGACAGGTCAAGCTTTCATGTTATTTTCGCTTTGTATTGTTCGGCATTTCCTCAAGGAAAGGCTTGAAAAGCCTGAACAAGGTTTACAAATCATTCATTTTTATTGCGAAAATTCACGTTCTGGAAAGAATGTGCTTCGCGCGAGTTAAGGAACGTTTTCCTTATAATATGTAGTATCTTATCAAAATATCCTAAACAAGCAATCATCAGAACAACTTTATGTTAGAAAATTCATCAAAACAACCTTATCTTAGAACAATAGAAGTGCAAAACCCAAACGTTATTTACTAGTAAACAACCAGCATCTCAATAGTATAAGTAGCACTAAGATTTATGTAAACAAACCTAAACAAGCAATATATGGTATTATATCTAAACAAATTAACAACACTTAATAAGTAAACATACTAGTTAGTATAAATAGAAGTAAGAACCATGTAATAAGTTAGTCTTTAGAGTATTAGTAAAGAGTAAACATTTCGGTGCAGCTCAAAAATATATTCTTTTGACTCATTTTTATTTCATGTAAAATTAACTCGCGCTTCACTCAACTTTTGGTCAACACAATCGTCCTACTGAACATACTATTTGCGACACCATCACCTACCTTGAGAATGAGCATTCATTGTTGGATAATATTCGATCGAATAAATCAGATCCAGCACGCTGTGAGGAAAATATAGTAGCCGTAGCTGAAAGTGCACACAAAGACTGTGGAGAGTCGATTCGGTGCGGTTCGGAGCAACTTAGACTGACATATGGAACGACTTGGCGCATTTTACGTCGAGATCTTAAATTGAAATCGTACAAAATACAGCTTGTGCAAAAACTGAAGCCGACTAACTTTCACAAGCGACGATCCGACTAGACCCATTTCTGGCTCAATGGTTATGTAAACAAAAAAAATTGCCACATTTGGGGCTAAGAGCAACCTGAATAGATTCAAGAGTTGGCATTTCAACCAGAAGAAACAACGGTTAGGTGTGGGCCGCTGGAATCAACGGTCTATATTTCTTATTGCCGGTGAGAACGTAACAGTCAGTGTCGACCGTTATTGCATTATGGTAACCGACTATTTGATACCTGAAATTGAAGCTCGTGATCTCGGGGACATTTGGTTCCAACAAGATGTCAAACTGCTCAGATGTTAAATTTACGAAAGTCCTCAAGAGACTTAAACGAACGGTCAATCGGGTCCGACAAGACATCACAGCCGATTGGAAGTTGCACCACAACAACGCCCCGGCACACACCGCCTTTCTCGTGAACAGCTACCTAAGCAGGGCCGGCATCCCAACGCTTCCGCAGCCGCCCAACAGCCCATCTGTAGACCTGCCTGAAAAGGCTGATGAAAAGCAAGCTTTTGAGACGACAGAGGGGACGCAAGCAGCATGCACCGGGACGCTTTCCGGGACGCCTTCAATGCTTATAAATCACGCTGTCAGCGCTGCATCGACGCAGAAGGAGCCTATTTTGAATGTTTTTAAAGATGTGTAGCTACTGGTTCAATAAACTTTTGAAATCAACTTTGTTACCTTTGTACAAACCATGTATTATGAGAATGTTACGACCAACTCTGTGAAGATGATTTTTTTTAGTATTTGTTGTAATTCCAGCCATGAGGTCTTAACGTGGAATACTTTTAGAGATTTTGGTTTAGCATGCTTAAACTCTTCAGTATTCTATTTAATGTATTTAAAGAGATAATTCAACGTATTATTCCGATAACCGTAATATACTTATCTATGAACCATGGTCTTTATGGAACATATTGCGGGAGGAATCTGAAATCATGAACTGTGAAATTCAGCAAATATTTCATCAAAAAGCATTTTTACGCAAATTTCTATATTGAAAATTGATATATACAATTCAATTGCGCACTTATTTATTTCAATACAAAATTGATGAGCATTAAAATGATTTTAAATCCACTAGCTGTGCGGCACCACTGATGCTCAACCATTTCAAGCCGCATTTGCTGCACTTCACTGCTCAAAAATAAATAAATTGATTTGGTTTGCTAGGGATTCCATCAACTGTCCCACATATGTATACCCATTAATATAAGCCATGGTGGTGTCGGTGGCTTATGGCTTTTCCGTAGCGTGCACAATTCCCGGTGGACTCACTGTCCTAATTCGATGTACGAGTATTTGTGCGAAAGTCTAACGGAATATACGAGCATATGTATATGAATATAGTGAGCGTGGACAAAAAAGATAGACAAAATTAATGGTGATGGCGAAAAGTGCAAATAAATGAAATAAAGTGTGACGGCCAAAGGAGATATTCGACAGCCGCGCTGAAGCATAGAATTTTATTTGTGTTCCAAACTATCGCATCAGACTCAAATAGTTGTTTCGGACTGGATTATGATGGTTGCGCCTTTTCCTTTTCTACTTCATTTCACTTTTCGGTAGTTCAATTTAAGCGATTTGGCTGTCTCCTCGCATTAACATCGAAATGTGCACATAAATTTGTGTAGCATGAAAGTTAACCTCAAGAGACAATTTATATGCCATGAGCAAGCAATAAATTTGCTAACGAATATAAAATTCATAGCCATTGCTGAAGCCGTTAGTGAAGATTGGATGCAGTAAAAATTTTAGTGTTGCAAAATAGTTTGTAGCTTACGACAAATACGTTGTTGCCACCTACCGACGTTCATATGCAGATACTTTGTTCATTCGTTATTTCACAACTGAAAAATGGTTCTAGTAAAATACAACTGCAGTACACATACACATATAGGTCAACATTGCCCATACATTTTGAATTGACAATTTATATTTACATATGTCGATTATTTTCTTCACATCCTTATTTGTATTGTGATTATTACGATCATTACATTTTTGAAGTCATGACAGACAGGGCTTGCGCTGGTCCTGCTTAAATTGTAGATGAGCTGCAATAGATCTACATATTTAAGGTTTACAAGCACAAGCGCAATGGCTTGAATGAAATCAGTCGAGAATTTGAAGCCTTTACCGAAAAAATTTAGGCATTATGTACGACAGGGCCGGTCGTCCATATATGTAGGCAGGTTGGGTGATTTCCTATAGCGTAAGAGTTTTAGGGCGGCATTTTGGCAAATTATCTTTACACATTTAATGTAAATAAAACATAAAATAAATTACAAAATCATTCATACATAATATGTAAGAGGTATAGTTTCATATTTTCTCTTTCAAATACAAATTATAAACAACAAGTATAATTGTAATTTTTTTTTAGTAGGGGCACCTAGTAGTTGTGTTGTAGGGTGTATGTTGTAGGGTGCAACTAACGTGCTAAGAGACAAAACTCTATTTGTGGTGTCCTGATTACGAATTTGAGTTGGAAAATTTTCCATCACTTGCAGCGATTGTTCTCATTTTAGTACATTTCGGTGCTTGACTATAATACAAAACTTTTTTACATCATTTTCGGTTTAGCAACCCAAAATTAATAAGAAATAACATCTAACATCACAGTCGCAAAATCACTGCAAATTAGCGTAACTGATGAATTGCAATATACTTTACTTAGCAACCATTTAACTGCCAGTATGAATATCACACGCTCGCTTTTTCTTAGGCGCAGCGCATCAATTTTGGCCTAAACATTTTTGTCATCATAATATAAATAAAAACGAATGTTCATTTTAATAATTATTCATCTTTTCGTAAGAAAAATAACTAAATTTAGTTCTGTTTTACGTTTTAAAATTTCCAGCTATTTAATTATCCCTCGAATCTTCATTTTTAAGGTTGACAACATCAATCAAACTACGACTGAAAATAGTTGAAAATCGAAAACCAAACAAGCAATGGTGTGACCGAACATTTAATATTGAAGTTAAGTTGCTTCAATTTAATTCAACTAAGTGGAGTTGAAAACCGTAATAAAAAATAATTTGGTATTTGCCGAGAGCGGTACATTGTCTCGGACCGGATCAGTTGAAAAATTGTTAAAATCGTTTGATTGTCTATATACCATAATTTTTCGAATCCTCTAAGCTAAACGTCCACCGATGGAGTGTTAACGAGATCTTTTGTTCAGAAAATATTTCTACCCTGAACATTGATCTAATACCATAAATCTCTCTTCACCTTGCCCTCAATGCGATAAAGGGCGCAATTCGCTGAAAGCCACCAAAACTAACCTCAACAAGAACTTTTGCGAAAATATAAAATTTATTGTATTGCTTATATGTACAATAATTTTTCGTATGGGCTCCCTTCCGTGATACTCTGGGCCAATTTCCTTTTAGAAGACCGGAGTGTGCGTGCTCGCAATTTTATCTAGCTATTGCTTGCATTAAGGGTATCGGTCCAAAAACTGCTCACCGAAGTGTTCTCTCAATAAAGCTTTTGATTGATGCGATGTGTGGGAAGTGGCGCTGTCATGTTCAAGCCAAATGTCGCCCAACCACGAACTTGAATTTTAGGTATCAAATAGTGATACCGACCGATGATTTCGCCGGACCACAAACCACACCAAACCGCTGATTTTCCTGGATGAAATGGAAGCTCTTGAATCTCTTCAAGTTGCTCTTCGTTCCAAATGTGCAAATTTTGGTTATCCACAAACCCTATGAAGCAGAAATGATGGGATGGTAGGCCGATTATGTTGACAATAAATTAAGCGAAGTGCGCGAAACACATTTTTTTCAGAACTTAAATTTTCGTAGTAAAGTTGAACTATTTGTAAGCGTTGTTCAAGCGTAAGTCTTTCCATGATGAAATGCAAAAAAATACTAAACAAAAATAACATGACAGCTTGACACGACTCACGCGTGATCTGTCAAAACAGGCTATTGAAAAAAGTAACTCTACTTGGATCACCCGTTACATGAAAGTATGGCTTCACACAAGAGAGCATGTACAAAAGAAATAAGAGACACCATTTATTAATTGCATGACTAGGATACTACTGACGGGATGCGAACAAACATATTGCATTTCACGTACATATACTTACGCCAGTTTTTATATACTCTGTAACTAGAAACTAATGACGTTATAGAAATGTTGTCCAAGGAATGCTTATGCATGTCAAATGCCAGTCAGATGCTGACAGAAAAGGAATCGGATAACGGGTAGGGTGGTAATTTAGTATACGTAAAAAGCAGACAGCAAAGACGTATTATTAATATAAAGAGGCAGTACATTGTAATCTCATCTCGGCTCGAGGAATGTCAAAGCGCCACACTTTTGCAAATATTTTAGCTTGCCGATATCAATCGTATGCTTTATTTGCAAGCACGTTGAAGAAGTTGCGATATCTTTGATATATGAACTTATTAACTACGCCATAATAAACCCTTTTGATTGACTTACATATTGAGTCTGGTTGAGTGCTTTGAGTGTGTGGTAGACTGACCAAGTGAAGTCTTGTGTACAAGTAAATAAAAATTATTAGGATGAAGATATTTGATGACTTTTGGAAGCACTCTTTCCAGACTGCAAGGTTTACGTATACATTTCAATTTATTTATTATGCTTTTGCAACCAGTTGCTACAGAGTATTATAATTTTGTTCACCTAACGGTTGTACGTATCACCTAAAACTAAGCGAGATAGATATAGAGTTATATAAATATAAATGATCAGGATGACGAGGAAAGTTGAAATCCGGTTGACTGTCTGTCTGTCCCTCCTTGAAAGCTGTAACTTGTGTAAAAATTGAGATATCTCGATGATAGTTGTTATGTGGGTTCCTTGGTGGAAAAAAAAATCGGGTTCGCAGATGGGCGTAATCGAGAATACATAAAGTGCCATAACTAAGGACTAATTTAAGATATGAAACTGTAATTAGGTATAGAGGATCGCAGTAGCAATGGGCACTTGTGGGAAAAATTTTTAAGTGGGCCTGGCCCCGCCCTCTAAAAAGTTCGTTATATATATCTCCTAAACCACTCTTTAGTGTATGCCACCTTATGAAGAAAAAATCTTCAAATCCAAAACTGTTCAAGACAATAGGTACCGAATATGTAGACCTATACCTATACCAGTACCTATAGTTGAACTTTGATCGAAAATATCGGTCAATGTGTAAGATAAGCAATAGAAATTCAGACAGGATCATTTTCCTGCATTCTGTGTATCCAAAATGGGTGGAATCAGGTCAATACTTCCCTAAGCTCCAATGTACCTCATATAAAGATTTTCGAACTTCCTGGTGACTTTGCGCTGGATATTAGCCAATATTTGAGTTATCTCAATGACAATTTCAGATCGTATTATATCATTGCGCCTAAAATGAATACAATTGGGCGAAAACTTTATTTAGCCCCCATATGACCATTACCAGGATTTTCGAACATCCAGCTGATTTTGTATAATGACTATTTGTAATGATTTTCTAGTTTTTATAACAAATCTTATGCCGAATATATATATGTAGATCAGTGCATAAGTTATATATGGTGTATGTATATATAAAATTGCTTAGATTCCGATCCTCTGGTTGACGTTTTACATCGTAAGGTTTTTCCCTGGATGTCATTCTTTCAAGTTGCAAGAGTATAAAATGTTCGGTTGCACCCGAACTTAACCCTTTCTTACCTGATTTTTTATACATTTTTAATCACAAAATACGTACTATGTATGTAGTTGATATACAATTATATCCTTTGAACATGCTTTTATCATTTTCACCTCATTTTTCTTCAACAACGGTAACAAAATATAACAGTTATTTAAGGCGTGTACATACAGCTAGTAAGTGTTGACGTTTACAAAAGTTATATATGGGTACAAAATCCAACATTCATATGGCACTTATTCACGGCAAAAACTATTTCAGAGCTAGTTGAACCAAGGAAGCCTTATGAAGGACACATCTGTCACTCGTGCGATGCAAATGTAGTTGAACGTTATTCTATTTCATCTGGATATCCAGAGACACATAAATAGACAAACGGGTTGATTGAATGATGTATAAATAAATGCCGTATAATTGCGTCCTCATTCAAATTCCACTTAGAGCCCAAAAACATGCACATACATATGTACATTGGTGCAGTGAATGGCGCAGGAAAGAATGAACAGTTTTCCATAGAGTAAAACAGTCAAAACATAAAATTGGCACAGTAGCTGAGGGAATTAAGTTCAAAACTGGCAGGACTTGAAAAATTCTATATACTATATGTATCAATCGCAACTCGGCTGGGGAATAAAATAAAGGTAACACAGTTTTTTGCTGTACAGCTTGCGAAATCATCTTTTGTCCAGGTGGTCCATTTTGTTATCTTATTACAAATTTTATTTGAATACAATGCAACAAAATAACATACCTCTTTTATAGGAAGCAGAAATACATGTTAAAATTTAAGTTGATGATGATAATGGTCCGACATGACGTATACGCAACATTAAAAGATGGCCATGGAATGATCATGCTTCTCGAAAAACTTTTTCAATCTAGAGAAAGTATTGGCGTATATTGTCCGTCCCGTTAATAACCAACTTTTCGATTTTATTGGGAATATTCGCCACAACAATTGATAAACCAAACAATAACAAATATCATACGAGGTCTGCTATATGCATATATTTCTGGCCTAGGCAACACTAAGTGTTGCCAGGTGCAATCTGGCATTTCCATTGGAAAGTTTGACATTTTTTAGCATAACATCACTCAGAACGTTTTGTCATTTAATCGTGAATTGTTTTATTTACAGGGAATTAAAAAATTCATCTCGGCCAAAAAATGGAATTAACTCGTGAACATTTTCGTGCGATCATTTTTCACAACTTTCGACGTGGATTATCACGACAAGAGTGCATCGATGAACTAAAATCTTTGAATGGCTATGAAGCACCATCCTATAGCACTGTGAAAAACTGTTACAACGAATTCAATCGTGGCCGACGCTCGCTCAAAGACGAATTCCGCGAAGGTCGTCCAAAAACAGCCGTTGTGCCAGAAAACATCGATGCCGTACGTGAACTGATAATGCAAGACCGTCATGTAACATACCTTCAGATAGAGGCATGCCTATGCATTTCTCCCACCAGCATACATTCGATATTGCATGAACACCTGGCCGTAAAAAAGGTTTGTTCTCGTTGGATCCCGCACAATTTGACAATCGCTCAAAAAAAGGCTCGTGTGGATTGGTGTAAAGAAATGCTGAAAAAATACGATCGCGGTGCTTCAAAAGACGTTTATAAGATCGTCACAGGTGACGAATCATGGATCTATGCGTATGAGCCCGAAACAAAACAGCAATCGACCGTGTGGGTCTTCCAAGATGAGCCAAATCCAACGAAAGTTGTTCGTGGAAGAAGCACTTCGAAGGTAATGGTTGCCTGTTTCGTCGGCAAAACTGGTCATGTGGCGACTGTTCCGCTTGAGCAACGTAGGACGGTCAATTCTGAGTGGTACACCACCATTTGTTTGCCTGAAGTCTTCGGAGAAATTCGAAAAACGAACAAGAGAAGACGAATCATTGTGCACCATGACAATGCGAGCTCTCACACATCGGCTCAAACCAGCGCCTTTTTGACCGGCCAAAACGTCGAATTGATGGGTCATCCGCCGTACAGCCCTGACTTGGCACCCAATGACTTCTTTTTATTCCCACACATCAAGAAAATAATGCGTGGTCAACGATTTTCGTCGCCAGAAGATGCTGTTGAAGCATTCAAAAACCATGTTTTGGAGGTGTCTTAATCGGAGTGGAAAAAGTGCTTCGAAAATTGGTTTGAGCGCATGCAAAAGTGTATAAATCTTGATGGAGAATATTTTGAAAAACAATAAAACCATTTTCGTTGATAAATATTCCTATTTTCATTATTAGGCCAGAAATATATATAGCAGCCCTCGTATAAGGAAATACGTAAATAACATATTCTCAAAATTTACGCAACTAAATTATTTACGTTCTCTTCGAAACTGCACCGAGTAATTTATGCCGCTTACCTGCCACATGAATGATGCAGTCAACCTATTGTTTGTTAAAAAGTTTAGAACAGTTAGAAGTAAAATAAAGTTATTTTATCAAGTCTACGCGCACATTTTAGCGCGGAGCCCCAGTCTTCGCGAATCGCAGTCAGCCGGCTTTTAAATATAATAAAAACATTGGTCGAGGCGTGTCAGGTCTGTTTCGTGTAACTAATCAGTAGATCGTAATGCAACAACTTTGTCTGGTATTATAACAAGTTTGGCAATATGGCTATCAAATGCCGTCAGCCATGGTCTTACCAACAGCCGGAGCCAGCAAACTACACAGAATAGACAATGTCTGTTTTCCGCAAACGGATTACCCGTTTCTTGCTATGAGAAGGTCAAACTCAGTAGTTCGCACAACTCTACTCAAGGCACCGTGCTCTTTGACGAAACTACCCACTTCGAGAATTTCTTCGAACCACACGACACATAAGTTTTCAGAAACCTTCAGAGGATTTGTCGACATCAACCGTCCAACTCCACTAAGCACTCGAACAAATGCATCTGTAATCCACCACATAAACACGACCGGTCAGCCTACCTGCTCGCAACCACTATCTCTGGAGAAGTTAGCAGCTGCTCGTTCAGAATTTGAGCTTTTAATAAAACTCGGCATTTGTTGCCTTTCCGACAATAATTGGATAGTCCACTGCATTCGGTAAACAAAGCGAACGGATGATGGAAACCACGTGGCCACTATAAAGCTTTGAACACCCTGACAGATATCCGCTGACGTTCTTGTAAGATTTTTCAACAGTTTTAGCAGGTAAAATTGCATTGAAAAAAATGTATCTGTTCTCCTTTTAAGCTGCTTGATTTGAAACATGGCGTGAGGAACGCATCTCAAACGTTTCAGCGTTTATTCAACGTGGTTTTCGCGAACTCGACTTCGCACTGGAATACGTAGATGATTTTGTATGGCATCAAAATTTACTGAGGAATATAAAGAACACTCCCTTTAGCCTTCAACCGCTTTAAAGGATACAACGTAACCATTAACGTTGCCAAATCGCATTTTCGAGTAGCAGAACTGGAATATTTGGGCCATCCTATCAAGAAAGAAAGTAAGTCCACTGCTTTTGAATTATCAACCCTCGCAAAAAAACCTTAAACGTTTTTTAGCGATGTTCAGATTTTTGTCAAAGGCTTTATGATAGACAATCAAGAACCACCTTTTACGATGATACCGGGCAACAAGAAAAACGACAATAGAAAACTCTTGTGAACCAAGAATGGTGTATCGTACTTTGTTAACTACATTCACTGCCTCATGCAGATCTCCCTATGAGTATGCGCTTCGGGATTGCGGAATCAGATTGTTGACGGCGCTCTTCAGTAACATGGACTTTTTTGCGCAAGTTTTAATCCGCAGAAACACGCTACAGTACCTATGACCGCGAGTTGACCGCTCCTTACTTGGCAAAGCTTTCTTTTGCCTTCTGGCTCGAAAAAAGTTGTTTGTGACATATCGCCAGGACGTATTTCAACGCGACAGTAAATTTCTTGCTAAAAAATTGCGGTCAGTGCCAACGCACTTCGTCATTCGCTTTGGCCGCTTACACATAAACATAGTTGGCCCCTTTCCTCTGTCGGATGGCAACAAATATTGTTTAACTGCAATTGCTTCATCCGTTGGGCAGACGCAATACCAATACGTTAGACGACAGCACTTGTTGCATCATGGAGGTATCTCGCACATTGAACCCCCCGCATTCGACGCAAAGGACATTTGTTCACAACAGTCTCAAGTCGTACAACCATCATTATCAATACACTACAAAGGACTATTCAGGGTTAATTATATCGAAATATTTTGATATCGAGGCTGACGTTAATACACGTTAATTAATGTCTGCATCGATCGTCTAAAGCCCACTTTTGCCGCTCCTTCTACGGCTTTCGATGTGGGGGTGTGGCGCCACCCTCTACAAGGTTTAATGCACAGATGTATGTATATCGTTAACCATTTAAGTTGCAATATTTAATTTCGCTCATTTGAAAAATGAATGAAATCGGATTATAATACCGCCCACCCACCTTGTAAATGTTCCTTTAAAAACTTCTATAATGTCAATAAATCCATAAACAAATACACCAGAGATATTAAATTTTACATCAAATACTATGTTCCCACCAAAAATTTTAAGTGATTAGATTACACTTAACCTCTTCAATAATCTAGCTCTCACTGCTGTTGAACAGATGATAAAATTGCCATTCAAGAATTCACATCGCTTAGTATTTATTAAAAGAAAACATTGTTATATAGTATGTTGTCATAAAAGCCGTCTCATTTTAAATGTTTTCCCTATAATGAAACAATGTACGCATTTTTTATTTGGAGAATCGATTTTCAGGTGAATTCAGATGCTTTGCGTTTAATTCATTTGAGTGTTTGCATTTTTTACCCTTTGCAGTGTCTAAATCTGCTGTGATAATGTAATATATTTCCAATGCTGACAAGTAGATGGTGGATCAGAGTCGCACAGAGAATTTTCGCGTGGATTAGATTCAAATCACCTCGGAGATGAAATTGAAAACTGCCATTTTTGTTTGGCGAAATCTTGTTAAATTTATAAGATTAGTAGGATAAACTACTCAACAGCCGAAATCGTGTGATTAATTGTCGGTCAGAACATGGTATAAGACAACATACGAGGACGTTGTAAAGCCCAGGGTCGAAATTAGACGAAATATCATAACTCATTAAGTGAAATAACATATCATCGGGTCTAGTATGCCAATTTCAACTAAGATAGATAAGTAGGATTATTTGATATTCCTATTTAACGCTGCGAATCGACAGTAATTTCATTAGCCCCAATAAACCTTATATAAATATTTTCGAGCTTTCTGTTGGCTTTATACCGAATATATCGGCAAATGCGTGAGTTAATAAATTCAGAGCGCGTGTTTCTCCAATAGCGGAGCATATGTATTTGTGCTTATAATGAATAAAATCGTATAAGGGTAAAACCACGTAAAGTGGTCCACGAAAATTTCGAAACATCACCGATTTTGAAAATTCCTTTCAAAATTCTTTTTTATACCCTAAACAGGGTATATTAAGTCACGAAGTTTGTAACACCCAGAAGGAAGCGTCGGAGACCCTACAAAGTATATACATAAATGATCAGTATGTTGAGCTGAGTCGATTTAACCATGTCCCTCTGTCTGTCTGTCTGTCCGTATGTCCGTCCGTCGTTCTCTTCAAGAAGATAGCCGATATCGGACCACTATAACATATAGCTGCCGTACAAACTGAACTATAGTAATCAAGTTCTTGTATGGAAAAGTTTCACATTTGACAATGTAACTTCACAAAAGTTGGCACAGGTTATTTTCTAAGATAATTATGTAATATACGAAGAAATTGTTCAGATCGGCTTACTATAGCATATAGCTGCATACAAACTGGACACATAGTTACTAAAAGAAATACACCTGTGAAGGATATATTAGCTTCGGTGAAGCAAAAGTTGATCTTTTTCTTGTTTTTTTTTTTTGAAGTTATTGAAGGTTGAAACTTAAAGCATGATAAAATTTAAAAATTTTTTCTCATAACTACTACAGATAAATCGATGAAATTTTGTAAACTCAAAGAAAAATGGTTGTGCTATATTATAAATATTTTTTACGATCCATTTGTTTAAACAATAATATTTTACATAATTTTTTGTTAAACAATGGAAATTTTCAAAGTGTTCTTCACGATAAAATAAAATTGAAAAGTATGTGACATAACGCAAAAAATATTCACCTTTAATAATTTGCAAAAACATTTTTGTTCATTCATACCATTCCAAAGATATTGAATTTTTTGTCTCCCTATCGCTCTTATTGAATATTTATGAATCACTTGTTCATAAGTAAGTATATAATTAACAGCGGTGATACACACGTCCACCATATAAAAATTCATATAAAAATATATGTTTATAATTAGTATTTGCAATTATGTTCATGTGATCATCATTGAGCCTCTACCATTATAAAACTGATACACGCATAAGTATATGAAAATACATATCAACACATCAATAAATACATTCCAATCTACATTGCGCGGCATAGACAAAAGTTAGGACGCATTAATATAGTTAAGCTGGTAATAAATCTCTTTGCCATTATCCCTCCTATATAAAAGTTATAGCTTCACGTGCCGAATTCACGTTTGGACTTATCTGTCCTTTGTTAAGCTGAATGAATTCTATACAATGTACATACGAGTATGTTCATATAATATTGCAGCTTAAAACATATAGGTAAAATATTAATTGCTTGACAACGTGGTTACAAGCCGACACTACTTCCAAGGGATTATTTTGATTATGTGTTAATAATGATAGCTCGTACAACTAACTAAGATTGGAGTTACATATGAACTAAACGTCCCACGCTTTAGCTAGAGTTAAAGAAAATATACATATATAAGTTTATACGTATACATTCTAAATCGTATAGCAGTGGCTTACATTCGTATTTACACTTACAGTGCATTGCGAACTACTTCCAGAATAGCTTACATATACAATCTCCCAAGTACCTGTTGACATCTGCCTTTCACGAATGCTTGCAAGACTAATATGATCCTGGTAAAGCTGTTCAAGAACAAAAGAGCCGACCGAAGTGCCTCGCTTCATTACCAATTGCATCAAGCCTCTTCGTGACAAAACTAGTACGAATGGCCACAATGAAATCGCAGTGAAAGCGATGAATTTGAAGAAAAATTGACATTTCCCTAATATAAGCAGCCGAAAGCGTATAGGCATATGCGATTTACTACCGCAAAGAGCTTATACCCTTTTAGGAAGAAATTACCGTACTTATCGAAGTTGTTTGGGGTAAGTCGAAGTAGAAGCCAAGAAACTAGAATGCGTCTAGAATTCGGTAAACTTTTTGTTGTGTTACCATAAACATACCACTACTGTCTAAATGTGCTCTCCGCATTGGGAATTGCCCTGGAAGTCTAATACGTACATATTACTCTGCATGTATACAAAGAGGAGAATTGTTTAAGTTTTCCGCGCTTTCGGTGTAAGTAATAGTGCTTTGTAAGAATAATAGTTGAAATAGTCCGTAGTCAAGGGAAAAATACTTCGCTGCAAACTCTACCTATAAATGGTAAAGTACATCCTTTATGAATGAATTTTTTGATAAACAAAAAAGGAAAGAGGAGCATTGTCTGTAGTACCGGGATGTACAAATATAGTAAAAATATAGACATTTAGTCGTTGCAAGAATTGATTAACTTTCAGTTTAAACAATAATTACTCCAACATATGTATATGTAAGTACACAAAACCAAACGGTACATAGGACACATTCGTTATCTAGCTTCAAACTTTTAGTGTGAATGTAATTTTCCTTCAGCACTTCGAGGGATTTTTTATTTTTCATACCTCTCTAGGCATGCTTGCACTGTTAGGAGGAACTGATTGATTGCAGCAATAACGGTAACGTCGAAAAAATAAACAATAGCTAAAAAAAAGGGTAAAAGCAGACTGAATGCACATCAGGCTTTAATGAATGGTTTCACGTATGCACCAGAAACTATTCCTACAAAGTTTGAGAGAGAAAAATTTAATTTAAAAGTGTCGATAGTTCTCACCTAAAAGGCTGAAGACAAGAATGCCACGGGATTACTTTCGTCTCAAGTTGCTTTGCAAATTTACATTAATTACACTACACGTAGCTACATATGTATGCTTAGTGAAAGTGTTTCACACATCTCATGGCAGGTATGTATGTACATAAATTTGGCACGTTGGTGTAATAAGCTGAACGGTTCATTCTAACTCTAAGCAGACAAAGTAATTATTTTGTTTTATTATTCATAAATAACAGAGGCAAAAGCAGTCGGTTTATTGATTAGCCGCCTGTTATCTGTGCGTATCCTGACCATTATAACAAAGTCATTTGATGGGCAGATAGATGTGACATAAATTTTATTACTTCCCGCATAGAGATCAGTAGATGAACGAAAAATTTACGGTAAAGTGGTTACTTGCTACTGTGTGTACATTAAACTTATTAGGGGCCAAGGTCACGACTACTTTCTAAAAATTTTCAAACTACACAGTTTTTTGTCACCCAGAATTCAACTCTTCTCGTCATTATTTAAATATATAAATTAAACTTTTTAGCTATCTTGATTAGTTTTACGTATTACAAACAGCCGCCAGGTTAAAAAAAAAACACATTATACCCTTTAGCATGACGATTTTATAACCGTCTGTATATACATATAAATTTATGGTACATATTTATATTATATATAACCTACAGAATTTTCAAATTTAAAATTACACAGATTAGACCCAAATACTTGCCGGTTGGTATGAATAATTATTAAAATCGCTGTATACAACATCATACAAAATAATTAGTAATTCATTTTGAGAAATGTTACCGAGTTGACAGTCCTTAGACGGATAAAATCTGAGTCCGTTCCGATTACATAGAACCGACTCGTGCCACACTTATTGTAAACGGCAGTCGTGTTTTAATGCTACTAATTTCGCTTTTTATCGGCTTCTTTGCAAGTTCTGCCATAAATAAATCAAAATGGGAGGTCTAGCTCCTTAATAGCTCACTTTGCGCCGATTCATATAGCTCACGATTATATAGCTGTTTTTTTTTTAAACACTCCGAAACCGTGTATTTTTGATATACCGCTTGTTTGAACCAATATTTGAACCATACTATGAGCGCTCAACGATAGTAATTGAATCACAAGTTACAACTTTTTTACATAAGGAAGTCAGCTGTGTTCGTGAAATACTTTTTATAAAAAATTCGGCATAATTTTTTTCTATTTTGTTATAACAGACAATAACGAGAACAATTTCCATACGCATAAATTATAAAATAATAGTGTACAAATGCATACATTAATGTGTATACACTTGGATTGTAAGAGAGCTTTAGATCAATAAATTACCCGCCTTAAATACTCGTATATAGTTTTTCTATATATAGTGTATTGTATCCTGCATATAAATTCTGCTTAAAGCACTTCCTGTTTGTGTCGCTAGCACACTTTAAATCACTTCATTCGAGCAATAATTCATTAAATATTCGTGCCTCACATTCGTATACATTCGCACTTATGTGTGAATGTACACTCAGCGAAAAAAAAAACCCACGCACTCTACAGAGTGCTTTTATATAGCGCAAAACTTGGATTCATATTATTCTAAGATAAACATTTTTCTTTGAGGGTCAACCACTTTTATTTAGTTTATGTTTCAAGCATTTTTATATAAAAAACTTATAGTTTAACACTTGTTATAGATAAAAATGTAAAAACACACACATAACAAACCACAGAAGTAAATTTTGTTATGAACAATAATGTAATTTTTAAACAAGTTATTTACATATTTTATGTTTTATATGATTTTTATTTTGCATTAGAATACATAACGAATCAAAATAACATATTTTGTATAAAAAAATTCTTAGTATTTTGTAGAACACCCCCTCCTCCTAATAACCTCGGCTATTTGTTTAGGCATGGATTCAAAAAAGCGTTGAAGATAATTTTAATTAATTTATTCATTCCGCACAGCTTCAACAATGTTTTCTATTTCTTTTAGACTTTTTGGACGCTTTTCTCTTATCATTTTGTCCACCATTTTGCCTAAATAATGCTAGCAGTTCTCAATTGGATTGAGATCTGAACTGTTTCCTGGCCACGTGAGAGTCCCTATTCCATAAAAATCTTTTTGTTTTGAAACCTGTAAGTGTTTGTAATAAATTAGTGAAAAATCTATTTCAATATTTTTGTGCTTTGGTTACCGCTTTGGCTCTATGACAAGGGGCTGAAATATCCTGAAAATAAACTTTTTGGGCGTGTTCGGACAGCTGTTCAATAGTTCACAAAACTCCTTCTCTCAAAATTCCAATTTATATTTTGGCATTCACAGATCTTTTTAGAATAATTAGCGGCCCAAACCCAAACTTGGTTACAGCTCCCTACACCATTAAATAAGGCGAATGCTTTACGGTGGGCCAAACACAGTTTTCCAAAAAACGCTCCCCTTTCCTACGACGCACTGTGGCATTTCCGTCGGGTTCCAACAAATTAAATTTCGACTCATCGGAAAAAATAACATTTCCCCAATCTGATGTAGTCCAAGTTTTGTGTAATTTTGCCCACTCTAGTCGGTATTTCTTCATTCGTGTAATGAGAAGTGGCTTTTTGGCTGGACGTCGCGCTCGGAGTCCAAGATTATTCAACAAATTTTGTACAGAACTTGTAGTTATTTTTACCCCAGTGGTTTCGTATAATGTTGCATTGATTGTTCCAGCATGTTGAAAGCGATCATTAATGCACATCCGTTTAATTTGTCGTTTTTGTCGAGGTTTTACTGTTTTCAGACGTCCACTGCCCTTTTTTCGAGCTATTCAATTAAAATACGTATAATTTTTAATTATAATACGCACGTTCCAATCTCTTATGCCTATTTCACGAGCTTTTTGACCTTTGGATAATTTATTTTATATAAAGTTACGATTTCTGCTTTCTTTTTTGTTGACACCACCATGTTCAACTTAACTTGTTTTCACAACTGATCCAAAAGAAAAAACCGCAAATTCTGTAATAAACACGTGCGGACGCTAACGGTTTTAAAAATAAAGGTAAAATAATGTAGTCACATGACAAAACAGCTAAATAAGACAAATAGTGAATTTTGAGCAAACAGTGACAGTTCAAAATAGGAATATTAGAAAATTTTCGACTGCGTGGGTTTTTTTTCGCTGAGTGTATGTATAGTGGTCTGACTAGTTTCTTCTTATCTCAAACAAAAAATATGTAAAAACATACATTTTCGTTTTTTTTTTGTATATCACTTTATTTTAGTAATTCCTAGAAATGGTTTACCTATTATTTTTTATTTCGCATGTACTCACCATGATTAACTTTGTCCTTTACTAGTCAGCACAGAGTTTTTGTTCCAAGGAATTCCTTTGGCAAACTAACATCGGTGCACACTTTGACGTTTGTATAAATCAGCGCTCACCCTTTGCCCCTCAAAATGTCTGTATTTCTTCAAAATTAAATATTTTCCATTTATTTAACTACGGAATTCGCGGAGAGAGTGCAGCTGAAGTAATTTTTCATTTAAAGGCGACTTTTCATATAGTTCAAATTTTTAAGCTGAGTAAATCCAAAACACTGATATTTTATTCACTCACAAGCGAAATAGGCGAATGAGTTAAAAGTTTTTATCAAAATATTCACACACTTAATTCTTTTGCATTTAGCTATGTTGTAAAATGTAATGTTTTATCTTTTTTCACCTTTATTTAATTTGTGTGGTTTTAATGAGTTTGCGGTTCATTTTACTGTTATTAAAACTTCCAAACTGTTTTATTATTGCGCTCCCATCACAGCTTCAGCCAGCTTTCGTTATTTTACCTCAATAAAAATTCAAATCCTGAAAAGAAATCAAATTGAAATTTATTATATATACGAGTATATAAGAGTATATTATATACATATGTACATACATGAGTGATATGAAGTGTTTAAATGATAGTTTTTCATCAATTTAAAAGTTTATTAAACTTTACAGTAATTGCTTTTTTGTGGAGCATTTTGACAAAAGCGCCTAATAGTTTTTGTTGTTAACAATGCTCTTGGTTATTTAAGCAATTTGGACAAAATGTTCAATCATATTTTCTAGATGGTTCTAAACTGCAAATAAAATTGAAAAAGCAAACAAAAAACAAACCATTTTTTTACAAATTTTTTTATATGTATATCGGACTTTTCGATAGCTGTATGCTACAGCACAAATAAGCGTGAAATTGGTATTTGGTACAATTGCGCATACTGTCCATATGTATATATATCCTTAAAATCAGCTTTTAAAGTTTCAAATAGCGCAGAAAAATAGGTGAGTTCAGAACATAACCCCTAATACTCCTAACATTCATATATCTAATATACCAATTTTAATCCTCCCGTACCATATGTCCGTCAATACGAAAGTTAAAAAGAAACTGTGAGAAAATCTATTCTCAATTCTTCTTTAGTACTCGTTTAATACCAAAAGTTAATACAACCGGTTCCGATCTGCACTTAGGCCCAATATACTCGAGTGGTTTCCTATTTCTATCTACAACGTGCTTAGTATTGATTTTGGATTTACCACCAGACTTCCTTCTTATTTAAAAATTTTAAGTGAACATTTTTTCTTAACACAGTTTTCGTTCATAATGTGGTTTAGAATATTAATGAAATCGGTCCAGATCTTTTTAAAACTACCGTATACCCAATATTATGGAATATACGCAATTGTTTAAAATAACTCACATATTGACGGACATATACATATGTATGTGTATAAAGCTAATAGGAAGTTTGCAATTTTTATACTCTCGCAACAAAGTTGCTAAGGAGAGTATAATAGTTTTGTTCACATAACGGTTGTTTGTAAGTCCTAAAACTAAAAGAGTCAGATATAGGGTTATATATACCAAAGTGATCAGGGTGACGAGTTAAAATCCGGATGTTTGTCTGTCTATCCGTCCGTTCCTCTGCTTGTGCAAGCTGTAACTTAAGAAAAATTGAGATATCATGATGAAACTTGGTACACGTATTTCTTGGCTCCATAAGAAGGTTAAGTTCGAAGATGGGCAAAATCGGCCCACTGCCACGCCCACAAAATGGCGAAAACCGAAAACCTATAAAGTGTCATAACTAAGCCATAAATGAAGGTATTAAAGTGAAATTTAGCACAAAGGATCGCATTATGGAGGGGCATATTTGGACGTAATTTTTTTTGGAAAAGTGGGCGTGGCCCCGCTCCCTACTGTACATATCTCGGAAACTACTATAGCTATGTCAACCAAACTCTATAGAGCCGTTTCTTTCAGGTATTTAAATTTACAGTTCAAAAATGGAAGAAATCGGATAATAACCACGCCCACCTCCCATACAAAGGTTATGTTGAAAATCACTAAAAGTGCGTTAACCGACTAACAAAAAACGTCAGATACACTAAATTTTACGGAAGAAATGGAAGAAGGAAGTTGCACCCAGGTTTTTTTTTTAATTTAAAATGGGCGTGGCATCGCCCACTTATGGACCAAAAACCATATCTCAGGAACTACTAATCTAATTAATTTTACAGCAAAATAAAAAAAATATGTAAATGACGGATAATGAAATCTCGATTATCACTTTATCATGCGAGAGTATAAAATGTTCGGTGACACCCGAACTTAGCCCTTCCTTACTTGTTGTATTAAGTATATGGTGTCTAAGGAAAGTACTGACATGACTTTAATCATTTTTGGCATCACGAGCCATTATTTCAGGAAAATTCTTTGTCTACGAAACTTCGCAGACTTAATAAATGTATATAATATGAAGTCAATCGGTGGTTCGAAAATCGTTAAACTAGGCAATATTGTCGCTACAAAGTCACCCAAAACAATTTTTAGACGAGATAGCGGTCCGTAGGAACCAACGGACAAACACACAGACACAGCGTAGATCTTTCACAGTTCTCAACATTTTGATACGGGGTGATCAATTTCGGGGTTCCCTATTTTTTTAAAGAAAGAACACAGAAACTTCAAATTTATTCCCCATTTGTTAAGATTCGAAAGAACATTCTTTGGGATTAATTTTGTGAAGATTATGGTCCATAAGTTCAGACGCATCATGTTTTCCTCCAAGGCCTGAAACGAAGCGAGATTGTCTGCATAGACTTTAGGCTTAACATATTCCCATAAGAAAAATTCTAACGGTGTGATATCACACGATTTTGGTGACTACGAAGACGTTCCATACGTTAGTCCGAGTTGCTGTTTTCTTCCCTGTGTGCTGTACGTGGCTTATTAGGGCGAATATATAATAATGAATGCTGGGTCTCAAGGATAGTACGCTCAGTAGGCCGATTATTGTGACCATAAGCGCGCTAAACACATTCTCTATAGAACGTGAATTCTCGTAATAAAGTTGAACGATTTGTAGACGTTGTTCAGGCATAAGACTTTCCGTGATAAATAGCCAAACAATACAGAGCAAAAATAACATGTCATGACTCAAACATCAAACGTGATATGTCAAATAAAAAGGCTATTGAAATAAGTAATTTACTTAGATCACGCATTATATACATACATACAAGTGTTCATACGTGCCGTATACGCTTTATACAATCCTGTACTTATATTTACATAATTTTCTGGTGTTGAAATTTTTATATTAGAAAGAGATTAGGTAAAGTGGTCAACCAAAGCCTCTAAATAATTATGGATGCTCTTATGCTTATTAAAAATATCTAACGGATTCACCAATACTTCGTATTTTGAATTTTTATTAAATTTTCTTATATATACATATAAATACATACTTATGCATCCGGAGACTTCAGAATCGATGTGTTCAATATTTAAATACAAAGAATGCCGCTCATAATATTTTCGTTATTAAAATTAAGAATTTATGCAAGTTCATAAACCACATACTGAAATATTTAGACTATCAATAGAATGCCGCTTGAAAATTAAATCCCAAATCTGGAGCTAAATGAGCAAACAATAAATATTTGAAAACGTCAGAGCAGAAAACCAATAAGGCATTTTTGCCGCACAAAATTCAGAAAAGCCAATAAGCAAAGTAAATTTTCATAACATTGCTGCCCTGCTGTTTTCATGTACATATTGAGGCTTTATCGCCATTTTATTGTTGTGGTGTAGCTTTAATCTCACATATTTGCTATCGACTTAATTGCATTAAATGTTATTAATTTATATTGGGGAAACAAACATGTCCCTAAGTACACATGTTTGTATCATATCCAATTTTTACATATATTTTATTGTATATATATATGTAAAATAGCGGGAAAACATGATATCTGATAACAAATAAAGGTGGTACTGCGGCTCAGCAATGGGTACTCGGCGAACTCACGTGATGAGTTGATGGGATGGATGCAATTGCGTTTCCTAATGCAGCAAATATTACAAATTCTAATACATTGTGACATAAAAATATTTAATTATTCATCAATATTTATTTTGTCGCCTTCAAAGTAATCCCCACCAGATGTAACACAGTCCTCGAAACACTTTTCATAAACACTTTTTGGGATGGCATTCAGCTTCTTTAGCTAATTTTGTTTTATATCTTCGATCGACTGAAAACGTGTTGCACATAGCGGCAATTTCAGGAACATTCAAAAATCACACGGATCCAAATCTGGTGAATACAGTGGTTGATTGATGGTATTCATTGCTTTTTCGGCTTTAAATTAGGTCACAATCGTGTGCCGATGCGTTGGTGCATTATTATCGTGTAAAATCCATGAATTGTTCTTCCACAATTCCGCCTGTTTTGAAGGATGTTCTTACGCAAACGGCTCAATGCGACCAAACAGAACTTCTTATTGACCATTACTTTGATTTTTTAGCGGCTTTGGTGAGGCTGATTGGAGGATAATTGTTGACTTGTTTACACGTCAAACTCATAAACCCATGACTCATCGGCAGTTACAATGCTTTCCATAAATGTGGGATTGGAATTTAGACGATCAAGCATGTCCAAAGAGTCATGTTTACGATACTCTTTTTAAAAACTATTTAACTTTATCGGGACAAGTCGAGCAATAACGTGTTTTATACCTAAAATATCCACAAAAATCATTTGGACGGACTCGCGAGAGATATTGAGCTTTCTCGGGATCTCTCTAACATTTACCTGAAGATTTTCAAGCACCACTTTCACTGTTTTAACATTTTCATAAGTTGAAAGTGTCGAAAGTCGCCCAGAACGAGGCATGTCAGAGTTCTTTTTTGCCACAATGTGTGTAGTATTTTTATGCATCAGTTTAATTGTTCCTTACTTAATGGAGTTGCGAAAACTAAGTGTCGTCGTAAGTGTCGCAGGAAGTATCAAGAAAAACTCAGCAATACCGTCAGCTGACACTTCCCCCTTTTCAGCTCACAACATTTGTTCTTTTTTTGAACTCACCTCATGTTGCTTACAAAATGATTTCTGGCACCTACAGACCGAAGACTTTAGAAAAAATGATAATATATAAAAAAAATCATATTAGGATGAAACCAATTAGAAAAAAGGGGTGGTTGAATTTTTACATCTTAAAGCAAAAGACCGTCTCAAATCGATAAAACGCCTAGAACCCACCACAAATTTAATGAGGCGACCAATTTGCCGAGTTCGTAAAAAGTATGGCAACCGAGATGTTTCAAATTTAGTCTTGCGAAAACGGGATAGTGGAGGAGAAAATGTTTAGATGTTTTCGCCTCATCTTCTTCATTGCAACTTTGTCAAGTTATGTCCTTTAAAATATCTAGCCTCTCCGTGTGAGTGTCAATGGGGCAGTATCCAATTGGCTGCCACCGCTTCCCAATAGCTCGTTTACAACAACACCTCGTACTAAATAATGCCATTTCTGTTCTAACAGCTAAGCTTTCCGACCAGTTAGCTACCACATTAAGGTACATATACCCATATGTTAACACGTAAACGGTATCCAAGAATATTCCTTCAACCATAACAGCCTCGTCCCTTAAGTTCACTCAATAGGTCATTTACCACTAATATCTGTAGTAAAGGAGATGGAACACCACCTTGCGGGATGCCTCTATTGAGAGAAAAGTACCTCATAACTAAAATTGAGTCTTGAGACAAACAAGGCTTACTTCAACGGCTTTTGAACGTATTGATACTATACGGACAGAAATATCAAATCCAATTAGAAAAGTCGAACATTAAAAATTCTGTGTTAATGAGCAATATTTAGACTGTTTTGTGGTTTTGTGGACTCGCACTTTGTTTCAGACTATGGGTTTAGTCATTAATTAACGAACATAATAAAATGATGGGCCATAAACATAACAGCTGTAAGGGACAACCTTGGACTATTGATCAATATTCATATGTACATATATAGGCGTGTTTTATTTGACCAGAAAATTAAGGTATTGCTTATTTTTTATGGAGGACTTAGCCAGCATAATTATGTTGGCTTGTCATAAGCTATCATAGCTTGTACTTGTATATTGGACTGGATACAATTTTTCATTCACAAAGCAAAGTTTTTCCCAAAAAAAGTAGTTGGCAAAGCGAGAAACCTCATTTTGACAGATGAAAATGTAAACAAACCAAAATTACAGATATTTTGGATGAGTATTAAGTTAAAATTAAGACAAATATGAACACTTGCTTTCAGGTTTTCGTATTCTAGACCTCAAATAACTAAATTAAATATATTTGTATAGCATATTAATATTCCGTTTACAAAGTTGGATTTTTAAACGAATATATGGAATAAACTAAGTGCGTTTTACTTGTCCCTGATTTAGCTATTAGCTTGTGATGGTCAAATAAAACACGGCTTATATTAACGTAGTTTTCTTCGTATTATTACAATCTGTTGCATTAGTGAGTATGTGGAAATGTTGGTCCATAATAACTAGGCACAAAATATTCATTTTTTTTTAAAAAGATTTTTAAATTGCAATACATTTTATGAAGCTTCCGAAATCTATCATTTTCTTTTCACATAAGTTTTTCGCAAATTGTTTAAGTCAGACACGTAACACGGGCTATTTAAGTGCACTTTTTCAATTTCTTTTATTCGCCTCGCTTGCTTCATACAATACTTAACTTCAAGGCATTATATATTCACATCATATCCTTACTTTTGTTATTATTTCTCCGCACTTTGAGACATAAAATTACCCCAACGCCATTTGGTGAATAGTAGTGCCCTTTTCATATTTTATGACCACCTATAAAATGGCCATAAAATTAAAAAATGTGCGTGTACGAGTACTTACAATGAACTTACAACGCATACATACGTATGCATGTAAGTATGTGCGTAGCCTAAAAGAGTGAGAGGGCGTCTAAGTGCTTTTATGTATTCAACACTTGTGATGAGTCGAAATCGGTACACAGTTAAAAATTACATACATATCACTGTGTTCCGTTGTATCAATATGTTCTATTTAGTGCATATATGTACTAAACATATGTACATATGTATGTTTCAATTTGCTGTCTTGGGCGTATGCGTAATACAATAGACTTCTGAGAATTTCTGTGCATCTCTGCGTATTGTTGCATTTAAAAACGATTATTGCGAAATTGAAAGAGAGAAGACGCAATGTGTGACCTATACAACAACTCACACCAGGGAACACAATAATAATAACAAAATTTCGAACAGTATTAAAGCTGTTTAAGTCTTTAATGGAGCAAATGTATCTCTCACCTCTTATATGAGCCTCTTTAGTTGCTTATGGGCCTAAGTCATAAATGTGAAAATTCCATAGCGCAAAGATCGCACAATTATTTATTAGAGCACTCATTCGATCAACCGAAATATTAATTATAATGGTACCAGCCACCATGTCAAAGAATAAAACATTTGAGAGAACCGCTGTGCACTTAAACTGATATAGTACTTCTTGGCTCCAAGAACCCGAAATAGAACGGTGGTTAATTACATTTTCAGTATTATCTCAGAGAATAATAGACAAAAGGTTAAAAATCATCAAGAAATATATGAATCGAATATGATCGAAGAATTTTTGTACTTCGTCATTGCCACGTGCACGTGCCAGGTACTCGTATGTTACGAGGGCTGCTATATATATTTCTGGCATAATAATGAAAATAGGAATATTTATCAACGAAAATGTTTTTTTTTTTAGTTGGTTTTGGCTCGTCTTGGAAGACCCACACGGTTGATTGCTGTCTTGTTTCGGGCTCATATGCATAGATCCATGATTCGTCACCTGTGACGATCTTATAAACGTCTTTTGAAGCACCGCGATCGTATTTTTTCAGCATTTCTTTACACCAATCCACACGAGCCTTTTTTTGAGCGATTGTCAAATCGTGTGGGATCCAACGAGAACAAACCTTTTTTACGGCCAGGTGTTCATGCAATATCGAATGTATGCTGGTGGGAGATGGGAATGCATAGGCAGGCCTCTATCTGAAGGTATGTTACATGACGGTCTTGCATTATCAGTTCACGTACGGCATCGATGTTTTCTGGCACAACGGCTGTTTTTGGACGACCTTCACGGAATTCGTCTTTGAGCGAGCGTCGGCCACGATTGAATTCGTTGTACCAGTTTTTCACAGTGCTATAGGATGGTGCTTCATAGCCATTCAAAGATTTTAGTTCATCGATGCACTCTTGTCGTGATAATCCACGTCCAAAGTTGTGAAAAATGATCGCACGAAAATGTTCACGAGTTAATTCCATTTTTTGGCCGAGATGAATTTTTTAATTCCCTGTAAATGAAACAATTCACGATTAAATGACAAAACGTTCTGAGTGATGTTATGCTAAAAAATGTCAAACTTTCCAATGGAAATGTCAGATTGCACCGGGCAACACTTAGTGTTGCCTAGTCCAGAAATATATATAGCAGCCTATGTACCATTGACATAAGGAATCGAACCGCTAAACTCTAATAAAATGTTGTGACTATATAATATTTACCATAATCTATAAAACTTGAAAATATACAGCATAAATTCGGGTAATAGAAATGATGGAATGGGTGCAAAGCCTCTCAAATTATCTCTGCCTAGATTACATCGAAAAACTACTGTTTTACTTGTAGTTAAACTAGACTTTACGGCTTCGTAAATTGAAACATTTGTATATCTTCCTCTACGGAAGAATAACACATTGCGATTTATTTTTGCATTTATTTAACTTATTAATTTTTTAAAAAATCATACAAAAGCAAGACAACAACATCTGCTTACTAGTATCTTAAACATATTCACGATGAAACGAATTGCTTCCTTGACCCATCACAACTCGAGTGTATTTAAAGCATGTAATGCCGTATCAAAAAACCGTTTGCTGATATCGATAAACAATAACGGCCCACGCAAGCCCATATGTATACTTTTCTCAGAACATCCAAGAAATTTTTGCCAGTATGTACCTCTAAGTACGTCAATATGTACATATTTATGCTTCTGAGTATTTCAATATTGCACTCAGCACAAAAAGCTTATGTTCTTATCGACTATAGGTTCATATGTGTTTTAAATACCTTGGTGTTATGAAGCGTGTTTTGTCACGCATTCGTCGTGCTCGACTACAATACCGTGAGGCAGGGTCCTGGCGCCTGTTGCACGATAATGCGCCGTGTCAACGGTCGACGCTTGTCACTGATTTTTTAACAAAAAACTTCTTATTTACCATTAATCACTCACCCTACTCACCTGATCTGGCACTGTGATTTTTACCTATTTGGAAAGCTTCATTTGCCCATGAAAGGACACTGGTTTCAGGACATTTCAGCTATCTAAAAGGCGACGACCGATATTCTCAAGAGCATTCCGAAAAATGACCTTAAACACTCATTTGAAATGCTAATTGACCGGGCTAAACGCTGTATCGAAGCACAAGGAAACTACTTTGAATAAAAAAATATAACTTTTGAAAAATATTAATCCTGTTCCTGTTTCTTTTGCGACAGACCTTGTAGATAAATTCCCACCTCTGACTTCATGAACCTATTCAGTTGAGCGGCAGTGTATGTGTTAAAGGCCAAATTGGTTAACAGCTATATTGCGAAAGGCTAGTGGATTAGAGTTAACTTTATGCTTGCGTTGAGTACTTAAACAGGATTGTTTAATTTTGCTAGTTTTAAGGAATATCAAAATAAATTTACCATCTGTCACACTATAAGAACGACAACAACAAACAATTTATTCTTAAATAATATTTCACAACAAGAAAGGGCAAAAGTAAATTTCGGGTGTTGGCAAATACTTTGTTCATAATTTTGAAATCCTTAAGTGATTCTTCAAAATATATGTTATCCTCCTCAAAGTAATACTTTTTGTCCTCAATACACTGATGCCAACATTTTTCACAATCCTCGAAACAGTTGCTAATGTAATTTCTCAGAATAGTTGCCTTATTGAGAGTTTGGCGGTTCGGAAGGAATTTGGAGTACACAACACTTCGGTAATCGAAGAAATCTGTAACATAACGTTGATTTTTGACATGCTTCACGTGGATTTTTGGCTTCGGCTCACCTTTACCACGATATTCAGTCGATTGATAATCTATTTTCGGGTCATACGTATAGATTCACATATCGCCAGTAATAAATAATACGTTTCATGACATCCCGGTAGTCGGAAAGCATTATTTCACAGACGTTAACACGACGCTGTTTTTTGTAAAAATTTAGTGGTTTTGGAACCAATCGTGCGCTCACTTTTCTAACTCATCTTTCGAAATGGTTTTTAGTGATCTTTTCGATATTTCAACGATGCCAGTAAGACCTCTGACTGTTAATTTTCAAGCACCAATTCATTTATTTTATCGATGTGTCGTCCTAGACGTGGTTCCTCATCATCGTGTTCTCGACCCTCTTTGAATAATTTGTACTAATCAAATACACTTGCTCGCGACAAACAAATATCACCTCTTTCCAACATTCTGAATGTTTCGATTTCTACGCACAAAATTTAATGGAACTTCTTTGTTAAATAATTTCACTTATCGTAAAAATCGCCGACTGTCATACCAACTTGGAAAAAAAATTATTTGAAAAAATGGATTTTCGCGCGAAATTTAAATTAATAAGATTTACTATTTTTTGCTCGTAGTAGTATATCTCAGATATTTACCTATATCTCTAGTAAAATAACAATAATTATACGCATTGAAATCCATATATTCGTTCCTTCAAGTCATTAAAAATGTCTGTTTAATTTCGAAAGTTTTTTACGAAACATCTTTCGTCCATGCCCTCATGTAACTCTTTTTACAAAGCTCAATTTCTTTATAATTATTCTTACCTTATGCTATCAAAAATTATAAAATTTAATGTTCTTGTTTTATATTTTGTGATATGCACATTAAAGTTAAATGAGCAATAAAAAGATCAACTTCACTTTAACCGAAGCTATAATATCCTTCTCAGGTGCATCTGAACAATTTATACGAATATTGGGTAGTAATTTATTCAAAGTTTCATGAAGATAATTTATGAAACAAAACTTGATATTGATCGACCCGTTTGTCTATACATATTTTCAATTCTCATCTTGATCATTTATATGTAACCCAATCGTTAGGTGGACTTAAGTTTAATACCCAGAACAATGCATTGGAAATACAAACCCATGAAGGTGTGTGTAATGAAATCATTTAAGGATAGAAAAATTCTCACAACTATTGTTTCAATACTATTTTCGAGACTAACCAACAACCGACATAAATCACATAAAGAGGCATAATCAATTAGAGATAACTAACTAGCTGGTGGTTATAACATTTTATTAAAAAGAACACATACGCTATACTAATGTGTTAGTCTGCACAACTTTTTAGTTGCTTAACGTGTAAATAATTTGTAGAGTATAGCAGAGCTCACATATAGTGGGTGGAGAAATTGTGAATCAAATATCGAAGCCAATATAATTTAACAGCAGAAGCATTAACTATGGAAGCAGAGTCTAAATACCACAAAAATTCACGATACTCCCACTATCCATGAAAATAATGAAATATGTACTTATAAACACGTATATAAAATATGCACATTGCTTGTTTAATTAAGAAATGAATTCATAAATTTATTGAGCCTTGCCTGGACGCATTGATGAACCGCTAAATGATTGCTCACAACGAATAGGAGACCACCTATAGTTTTCATTCGTATATTCCGCGGCCGTACAGCTGAGATAACGGGACTGTATCGCAACCATCACAACAAATACTAACAGAAGTATTAAAACAAAAGTGGATGTGTCGGCACCAGCTACACCAACCTGTCAGTCATTTCAATACCGAAATGATCAAAATCGCTATGTCTAGAAATGCTTAACACATGTTAACATATGTGCTCTGAAAATTAAATATATACGTGCCATATTTACACCAGATAGGAATTCAAAAAAATAAAAAATAAAAAAAATATAAACTATCTGTTCAATTGCTTTGCGGCATTATGCAAAATTATTTATAGATATCTCACTGATTAAGAAACTTTCAGCAACACATTATAAATTCTGCAACACCAACAACAACTGGATATCTGCATTTAAAAATAGTCGAAATTGCACAATGTGGGCTATTTTAGTTGAAACGAAGTTATCACCCTTTCGTAAATAAATTAAATTAAAGAAATAGTATTTAACTCCAGAAAAATCGACAATTGTACAAAATTTTAGCGGAATGAAATTTTTTGACCTATTTCATTCGTCTTTAATTCTAATTCTGTGGGTGTCAAAACAACTAGAGCGACAAAGATCCTCATATTTGAAATTGAGGGCTAGAAGTAGTATTTAAACCTAAAAAGGAGCAGCGTCACGCCCACACTTGGAGTGATCATGTGAATTTGCTCTTTGTTCAATAAATTCAGACATAGACAAATTCGAAGAATTCACTTTTGGAGCCTCACAAAACGACGCGTATCTGAAATACTAATCAATAATTTGACGTGAAACTTAGCATAGATATCACTAACAGTACTACCAACTTACAGAAAAATTTAGCGATTCGAAAAACACACGAAGTATAAATTAAAAATTCACCTTTCAATTTGATCACAGTGATATATTAATAAAGATTGAATTTTTATTCCAAAGGTTAGTGAATGAATTTTGGCTTAATATACCCAAAAATCTCTTTGGTTGAAATAATTATTAATTACCGACTATTATAATTATTATTACTTCATATTTACTTTCGGTAAGCATCTGCTAAATATTTATTCATAGCAAAAAACTGTCCTCATTATTCCTCAAGCGTTATGGTTTTTACAACAAAATATTCAGAAGCCCAAAGTGAATTGTTGAGAGCTTACGTTTCTCACACAACAACACACAATAATTCAAAAATTGTATTCATGCTGGTGTGCAAAACGAAAAGAGTACATACATATCTACTTATGTATATGTATGTGATAGAGGTGTGAGTTATTTTTGTGTCAGTTCACACCGCCAATCAATAAAAAATGGAATTTCTCGAGTATGAACTTTGCTATTATTTAGACAGCACCAATTTTCCTTCCACGCCTTCCTTATTTTACTCGCCACAATTTTAATGTTTTTTACCTTTTCATCGTGAATTAATCCAAAGTAATAAAAACTTCAATTTACGAGCTTTAAGAGATGTGCGCGTCCATTAAGTATATGTTTACATGTGGAACTTTTGTTTTTTCTGCCAGTAAACGGGTATTTATTTCTCATTTTTATTATGTTTACATAGACACTTCTGTGATAAATATTTTTACTTTAGTAATTACATATATTTCCATCAAATATGTATACTCGAGTACGTGAAGATTTGAATTTACGACTTCACTAAATGTTTGAAAAAAGTGTTTCAAGAAAAAGTTAAAATTTCTTCTTTGTTTCATATTTACGTTCTTTGCAGAAAAGCACTTCGAGCGCTGTAAACACTTAAAAAAAATTGCAGATTGAAAGTCGAATTTGCACACGTTTGACACCGAAATTTTGTTATTATGTTTGACCCATCTCTCCTTCCTAATCGTTTAGTAATACTTGGAAAACCGACTAGTTGATGGATTACAGTAAAATTACGAGTACATACGACAAGAAAACATCAGAAACAGAAAAAGCAGGAAAACGAAATAAATCTCTGAATTTTATGAAATCAGTACACGAAAAAATTCTTTGGCAAAAATGGCACGAAAAAATTGCAGCCATTGAAGCTTTGCGGACAGAGGAAGCGGTTATCTGTAGCAGCACACATACTCGTATTAACAGTCGTAACGAGAAATATAAGAACTGAAATAACCTTCATATTTTCGTTGAAGAGTTGGAGAAGCAGGTGCGACGAAGAAGGGTGTTGATTCCAGTCAATGAAAAGAGAGTTTCCCAAATCAAATATTTGTTTCTCATAAATACACCTACGAATACTTGGAAAACAAGTAAGGAAGTGAACATTTTATACTCCTACAACTTGTAGGAATCAAAGCCGACGAAATTCCTTTAGGTGCTGGCAAAACTTTATATGTATTTAAAACACGTTGCGAAAGAATTAAAAATTAAACATATTACTTGATGAAATCTTGAAAAAAATTACAATCAATTTTGGTACCTTCTTGACTTATATTGAAGACTATAAACTTCGAAATAGTTGTATTACTATATTTAATATAGTAATATATATTTCGCGTTAGCTAAAATGAAATTAAAAACATATTCAAAAGTAATACCAAGAATATGTGACTTTAACTCGACCAAAGAGACGCGATCAAATTTTGACACCGGCTCCTATACAAATTTTGACTGCCTTAGCTTTAATGATTGGGGAACCAGGGCGTGATCACTCCCACTTTTTTTTTAATTTAGGCGCGTTGCTACTGCGATACCTTAACAAAATTACAGTTTTATACTCGTAGTATATTTTAATTTAGCGCTTACTTGTGACACTTTATGTATTTTCGCTTAGCGGCACTTTCTCGGCGGGACATTAGCCGATTATGCCCGTCTAGGTGTTTCAATTTTTACTCACGTTATCGCTTACACGGCGGACGGACAGACAGACAGTTACTAAGATTTCAACTCGTGTCGTCGGCCTGATCATGTTTATATACATATGTAATTTCATATCTGTCTCGATTAATTTTAGGTGATACAAACATTCGTGAACAAAACTATTTACTCTGTAGCAACATCTTGCAAGAGTTTAAAGAGCACTTGCACTGTTGATATTACCTTCTGAAAAGTTGAATCTCCGACAGAACTTAGCCCTTGACTTAACTAAAGTAGTAGATATATGTATGTATGCACCTTTGAAGTGATTAAATTTATGCTATCTGAACCCATTGAAGTGAACAGTGCTGCAAAATTACAATTAAGATACTCGCACCCAAGCCAAACAATGTTTTATTAGACGTGGGCGAAAAAAAATTTAGATATTTAAATTCAAATCGTTTGTCCACCGTCGGTTATGGCCCAGGTTTGTCTAAACAAAAATATTTACAATATGTATTTAAATTGATTATTCATTTGAACACATTTTTCCGAAATAATAATAAGCCGTTAGAAAGATTATTACTTGTATATCGTTTTAAAATGTGTTCTGAAACCTATTTAGAACACGTCTGATATAGTAAGAAGAGCAAGTAATAATAATATGTATATCCTTTCATATGTATGGAAGATGAAGTTTCGGAGAAAAGCTTGGATCAAATAAAAAAATTGCAACAAAATATTTCACTCCAGCTCAGAGTATCGTACAAAGATTTGGTTCGCTTTTTCGAAATGAAGTTTTTACATATTAACACTTTGGCAAGCCACATCACTTCAGCAATTCATTTCAGCCGTGTAATAATTGTAACAAAAAATCACCCGGAAATTGTAAATAAAACGCAAAATATTTAATAATCATCAATATATATTTTGCCGCCTTCAAAACAATCCCCACCAGACGTAATACACTTATGCCAACGATTTTTCCAGTTCTCGGAACATTTTTTATAAACACTTTTTGAGATGGCCTACATCTCCTTCAACGATTTTTTTTTATATCTTCCATTGGCTGAAAACGGGTTCTACAGAGAGACAATTTCAATTTCCTGAACAAGAAAAAATCACCTTGATTCTTTAGCGTGATTTTTTTGCTTTCGAACGGACTCGAGAGAGATGTCCAACTCTCTTGTCATCTCTTTAACACTTATTTGACGATTGCCAAGCACCACATCCTTCACTGTTTTAATTTAATTTTAATTTTCATCAGTTGAAGACGTTGAAAGCCGCCCAGAACGAGGCATGTGTTCAACGATCTCTCGACCGCTTTTCAAGGCTTTATATCACTCGTAACCCTATGGTTTTGAATCACCATAAGACTTTTTCAACATTCGCAATGATTCCGCACACGAAATTTTGGAAGGAAATACAAAATTAGGGACAAATTGTTTGTTTGATATTTTTATCCGTTGCAAACATCGCAACGCACTACAGGGGTGTACCGATTTATACAGCTGCTTTAAGCTAACTGATCATACTTGGAATATTAATTAAGGACAGTCCTACCAACTTAGCAAAGTACATTTTTTTGAAATATGATTTACCAGGGGAATTTAATTACAATTTCCGGGTGCTTCTTTGTTTAATATATCTATTTGTGTCCTTAGCGCAAAGATTTCATTAAATTTATCAGATATTATCAGTCTGAAAAGGAGAGCTATAGTCTTCAATTATTTCTAAATTTTTTTAAAATGTTTAAATATTATAAATTATATCTATATGATGGGGTTGGTTGACTCGAAAACATCAATTATTTTTAATTTTTTCACTTCTTTTTGAAATAATTTTTGTTCCGTACCTACGTTCATTAGATATTTTTAATCAATAATTGATTATGTCCATACAATTAAATCCTAAATCATTGAAGAATTGTACACGAGGTTAAGGTACTATTCACAAGAACTTTAGTAAAAATCACAGTCATAGAGCAAATTTTTCTGCAGAAAAGGGCATCCGTAGAAGTTTAGAAAAGTTTCCAAAACTAGATTGAGGGAGCAGAAATGGGATAGCAAACACAACACTGAAGAACTCTGTATATCTTTTCCTGTTACTATTTAGATTATACGATTTTTGGAACTGTTGTTTGCTTCACTTCGTTCGTTTAATATTTTTTCCACATTTCAGCAAATATTTTTCACTGCCGTTAAGACCGAACAAACTCATACCAATAAAGTTTGCAATTGATTACTTATAGGAGGCGTATACAAATACACTTTGGGGCTACTTTTCTATTTCCGCAAATAAACACTTCGTAGAACGTTGGTGTTACTGCAGACACGCTGATATTGAGTCGGCCGGATACTTGTGATAATACAAATTATTCAGAAACACTTGATGTTTGAGAGATTTTCAAAGAAATATTTTTCTTCACACTTTTTATATTTGCAATATTTCTGCAGATAAAATTAATAGCGTTATAAAACTCGCATGCAATCAGTTACACAAAAAATATTTTAATCAGCATGCGGTCATAAAATCTTTTAATTATTTGTAGGTGTTACCGTTATTTTTACATCACTCAATCACAGCTCGTTGCCAATAATACTTGTATTAATCGGCTAACACACTCTGTTAATAATGCCGAAATTATCAATTTCTATTTACTTTACTTATATTGTGTTTTAATATATTTAGATAGATTTAATAACTATTATTTATTTTTAAAATTGTTTCTCTTTGCTCTCTCACCTTAAAATAGTATATGGTAAATCACTTCACAAAACTGTGCTATCTTCGCAGTGTCCGCACAGTAAACGCTTATAGCCCGAGTGCGTGTGTCTACTTTTTTTCAAGCATTAGTTAACACCCACATATTCGAATTTTTTGCTTCCGCCTATTGCTATTCTGTAACGGTCAGTAAATATACTACTTCACTCTTATCACTGCCAAGGATACACTTCCGCTGTGGCGCTCAATTTTGACTTGATTGTGCTCCTTTCGGCGTCTTCGTCAATACTGAAACGCGTGCGATGCGTGCTTCGCATTTTATGTGGCGCTACGTTGTAAACGCAAATTGTGTTCGTGCAACTTCCTTTTGTTTATCTTTTCATTTTTTCTGTACGCAGACAAAGCAGCTGTTTGGCGATTCGGTGGAGCTTTCTTATCAGTAAAGCTTTTATGAAAGCTTTCTCTGCCCAATTTTACCGGCCACAGTGTAGCATTCTGAACAATTTTTTTTTAGAAATGGGTATTTAATAAAATAAAAGTTAACTATGGGGTTCGGTAGACAAGATAGTTGGGAGTAAACGTCCATAATTCAGAGATATCCGGATCCCCGCTTGACTGACTCTCGGTTAATTGATTTTTTCGTTTATTGCATACAAAATACATTTAAAGTTACCCCACATACTTAATTGGTTAAAAATATGTGTTTTAAAAAAAATTAACCCTTTAATTCCCTCAGGCTATTTGGCATATATTTATTCGTGAAGATATTTTGCATGGTGCTGATGTTGAAGAGCAGGAGAACGAAGATAATCCTCCAAAGCCTACGTCAGTTCTCGAAGTTTTAATGTACAAGAATTGCAAGCATATTTTTATTCAGAAAACAAATTTTTGTGTGAATTAGATATTATAGAATCACATGCTATTTCACGTAGATTCAACAATATACAAAAAAAATTAAAGGCTTCTTCAATTAACATTTTATAAATATAAGTCCTGATCTCCAAATTTGTGAACGTAAGTGCTGCATATCCACAGTATGAATAGTTTTGTCCCTTAAGATTTCCAATTCCATTCCATTCGTTTCGAAATAATTTTAGTTGTTTCATTGTCTGTCAAATATCCACTCTTTAGATTGGTGACACTAATAAAACATTAACAAAGATCGTTGAAGTTCGCAATATTAAAACAAAGTTTAGTTGATATGAGGCTGCATTGCTTCAACTTTAATTGATCTGTGTGGGATTTGCAAACTTAATAGGGTTATAAGTAAACACGTAAGTGGTTCATTCCTCAAAGTTTAACTTGTGGATCCTAATTGGACACCTTTTGATCTGAATTCTTTTTTCTAATACTTTATGGATAAACGTTCAAAAATAAAAAAAAAACTATGCGGGATCAGAATCATATAATCCTCACTATTTTACCAAAAAGGAGTATCATTTCTATTGTTTAACAAGGCAGAAATTATAAAATTATTCTCTATGTATGCTGAGGAAATTATTTATATGCTTGCTAGTCTTTACTTACACATGTAGAACACAAAATGAGTATTGGTGTGAGAATTCGCCAAAAACTATTTTTCGAGCATGTCAAGAAAGCAATAGGATTTCTTAGAATTGAAAATATAAGCTTCCTATGTGTACTCATAAATTTTGGCAATTGACTTTCTTAACATATATAAACAGACATCATAACGCTTTCTCTGCAGGACAAACACACTGAGTGCAAAGCTAATAAAATGCGAAGACAATAAGTAAGGCAGGGATAAATTCGGTTGCAACCGAACATTTTATACTCTTGCATCTTGCAAGGATCAAACCACGGAAATACTTTAAGCTGTAAAAACGCCAACTGGAGGATCGAAATCCAACCAATTTTATATATACATACAATATATCGTCAATCGAAATTGAGTTTTTTATTGTTAACAATTTCAGTACATCTTGTTACATATATATCAGATATAACCAATATATAACCATTTTTTAAAAGTTTTTTCAATATGAGTGGTATCTATTATATCGTTTTTGACGTTATTGTGTATTTTAGGTGACTATATATCACTCATACACTGACCGACTAAGTTTTATTACAAAAACGAAAATCATATGTATGTGGTATATGGGAGTTGGGGTATTTTATCTATTAACTATTAACATACCACATACTAAAAAAATGTTCCCTCGGTTGCATAAAGTACATATCTCACATACAAATACCGATTACATGGAGTAACCTAGCTGGATGTTCGAAAATCTTGATATTAAATAGTTATGAGTAAAACACGTTCTGTAATTTTCATTGAGATAACTCAAATATTTTTATATACAAGTATTAGTTAGTGCTTTTATAGGTTTTAGGTGAATGGCGTTTTGTGGGCATAGCATAGTCTGATTGCGCCCATCTATAAACTCGTAATGTTTTTTTCACAAAGGAGCGCGCATACCAAGTTTCATTAAGATATCTCATTTTTTATTCAAGTTACAGCTTGCACGAACGAACCGAAGGGTAGATAGACAGATAGTCGCTTCGTGTCTCCTGATCATTCATAATAAACCTAGTATATTGATTAGTTTTAAGTGATACGTACAAAAGTTATACTATTATTATGAACAACATGTTGCAAGAGTATAAAAATTGACAAAGGCAACAGTTGTGAGTTGAAATATCAGGAATTAATGACTCGTTCATATGGTGAATAAAATGGTATCACACCAACACATTCACCATCGACGTGTTTGCACATTACACGCATTTTTATACTATCGCAACATGTTGCACAGAGTGTAATAGGTTTGTACACCTGTTGCTTGTAACACCTTCAACTATTCGAAACCGATTTTAGGTTATTAATATGAAAATAGTCCAGGCGACAATTTCAATGTCATTCTCATGACGCTCGATGGTAACACATAACTCAGTGGCCGATTAAACTAACGAAAACAGGTTAAAATGTATTTGAAAATTTTGCAAGTTGTTGACACCTCGCCCAACTCCCTTTCAAAAGTTATGTTAGACATCTTAAATCTCGATTTCTTATTTTAATTAAAACGACATAGACCATAACAGAAACAATTTTGTAATTTTCCATTCTCTAGCTGGTTTATTGCTTACTTATCATTCTGTAATAATGCGTACCACAATAAAATTAAAGAAAATTTCCAATTAACAATACAAAAAGGTACTGAAAGTAGCGCATTTCGGGGGTATTTTGCCAGATGGTTTAACGATTGGCTGCGTACGAAGTTATCTCTACCTTACTTGAATTCTAAATTTATCTTTTATACCCACTCACATACTTTTGGTCACTTAAAAGCTTTGAGTTCTTGTAAATATTTGTAGAAGTTATTTGATAAAAGTGAAAATAGCTAATTGTATAAAAATTCCCTGACACTGACGAACGATAAAACTTTTTCAGTGGGGTTGGTGCAATGGTAAAGGCCATCTAAAAGGGGCTTGTCTGTACTCATTACAAGTATTTCTACTTCTTTCTAAGATAGTGTGAAAATTGATGAAATCGATTAATAACCACATCCACACTCCATTCAAATGCTGACATGTAATTTTTCGACCAATATTAACCAAAATTGGTGCATATTATTCTGGTATCATTCTTGAATTGCTGTAGAAAACTGGTGAAATCGGACTACAACCGCGCTTACTCCTCTTATAACACAATTTTAAATTCCATCCGCTTAAAAAAAAAACATTTCACTAATATTGCATTCAAATATTGCCCTCTCTTATCCAAAAAATATCGAAATCGGACCATATATTTTGAAGTTGCCATATAATCGAACAGGAGGACGCGCCTATGGCTACATATGGTATGTTATTGACATGAGAACTAATCACGTGATTAGTTAAAGCAGTGTTTAAAGATCTTTAATAGAGGGGACTGAACGATAAATAAACAAAGATCTTTGTGTGTGTGATAAGCACTTCATGACAGTTGGCCGAGAACCCTCTGAATTAGTTCAACCCTCCTGCAATTCTACTCCTGCATGCTGGAACAGAAAACATGATTAAACTACATCACAGACATTTCATTGTTGGCCGCCAGTAAACAATACTAACTTTATTATCTATAGCCTATAAAAAGCAATGCAGCTAATTAAATATTATTAGTAGCAGTACACATATATACCCCTGTACTGACACATCGCCAACATGCCACATATGAAGCCATGATTTATGATCGCAGATTAGATAAAAGTAAATGTTATTGCATTATTTTGGCTTCGACAATTTGCTCTGGTTGAAAAGGAAGCGGACACGTACATAAGTGAAATTAATGGCTCTGCGATGTTAAACGAAATTTAATTTGTCCCACGTAGAAATGTCACACCTTAGTATGCAGCACATGTAGTTGACCCGATGTGAACACATGGACTCAAAGATACATATACCCAAAAAGCACTCGTAGACCTTCTCACCAAGGGGGTTCCGTGAATATCCAAATGCGCACAACCACACATATACTGTCTAATTTTTCGTGTATGTGGAAAAAAGTGCGTCCAAATGGCTTGCGGCCAACTTCATGACGTGCTTTGATTTTTTATGTCCACTTATGAGAGTGTCAGGTTTGGCTGTGCACAATCTCACACGAACAGTGTTTATGGTTTCAGTAGTTAATTGAGCGTGAAAGTCCTGCTTAGCAAGGGTGAACTCCTATCATTAGGTTAATGCATAAATGATTCGAATGTAGCTTTCGACGGCCAACTCCATGCCACTAAATTCAAACCCTTTCTATTTCTCTTCAACGAACCCAATGAGAAGTAAATATTTTTCGAGTACAATAAAATTATTTTAAGCATTCGTCGGATTACATAAAGCATTTCGCATTGTCTTGATTCATTTGAAAGTCGTCAAAATGACTTACACTTATCAAGATTTCAAAATGACACAAGAATATTATTACACCCTAAACAGGGTATATTTAGTTTGTGACAATATAAAGGTATGCATATACGCTAACTTTTCTCTCTCTTTCGAAATAGCATTCTGAAATTTTGCACACAAAGCATTATTTCCCCAGAAGCTGCACTATATGCTATATGTAGCTTCCACTGCAACCTATGTATGTCTGTTATATAAACTGAGCGATAACAAATAAGAAAGGTCTAAGATCGGGCGAACATTTTATACTGTTGCTACTTGCCTTGTGAATGGATTGTAATCAATTTTGGTGTTTTATTAAGTTACTAGAGGACCCGTCCACCCTTTCCTGTGGCTGATACATAGATAGTACTGCTAATACCATCTATATGATTTCTATTAGTTAGAAAGAATCAATTTGAAATTGTACGCATATACTTTATAGCTTCCGTTTAAATACGTCACTGCTCTGCGCAATGCTTCGAAAAGATTTCTGTATATCTCAAATTATAATAGACCTTTTTATCAACATTCCAGTTGTTCCGCTATATTGTTATGAATGCATTTGCGTCCTTCGTCCATAATCTAGCAAAGAAGCCGCAATACCTTGACGTCGAAAATGTCATTGCCAATATTTGTTGTGACGGGTTCGGAGCAACAATCAGTATAACCCATATACTCGTACTAAGCATGCATGCATATGAAAATTAAGGGCCTGCCCAATGCTGGCTGACTTTACTTACTTTGTTGTGAGTACTGTCAAAACTGGATAGAACTATACTAAAGTATATAGAAACGATGTTGAACGTTTACTTCTTTCAAGTGTCTTTATTCAACTGACTCTTTACAAAAATTCTTATTAGCTAAAAGCTTAACTACTTTACAGTAATATTAATGAGTGTAGGAGAGAGTAGAGGTAATAATGTATGTTCGGGAATATGTTGTATGTATGTTTAGTGTGGGGGCGAACGTGTGGGTGTAGAGTGGGGAAAGTATGTAAAGTGTGAGTGGGAGTAGTTTAAATAAGAGTAAGCATAGGTAATTAAATATAAGAGTAAAACTAATTTAGAATCAAGAGTACGATTAGAATAAGTATAGGTAAAGTAAATATATAGGACTATTATGTAACTATATGAAACGAGACCAAATGGACTGTTGCTTCAAGCGCGTGAAGTTTCAAATAGCTCTATGTTCTATTTACCAGCGCTTTTGACAATAGATTTTGTAACTACGGTTGCCAGTCGGTACTTTTTATACTCTCGCAACAAAGTTGCTAAGGAGAGTATTATAGTTTTGTTCACATAACGGTTGTTTGTAAGTCCTAAAACTAAAAGAGTCAGATATAGGGTTATATATACCAAAGTGATCAGGGTGGCGGGTAGAGTTGAAATCCGGATGTCTGTCTGTCCGTCCGTCCGACCGTGCTTGAACTTGAGTAAAACTGTAACTTGAGTAAAAATTGAGATATCATGATGAAACTTGGTACACGTATTTCTTGGCTCCATAAGAAGGTTAAGTTCGAAGATGGGCAAAATCGGCCCACTGCCACGCCCACAAAATGGCGAAAACCGAAAACCTATAAAGTGTCATAACTAAGCCATAAATAAAGATATTAAAGTGAAATTTGGCACAAAGGATTGCATTAGGGAGGGGCATATTTGGACGTAATTTTTTTGGAAAAGTGGGCGTGGCCCCGCCCCCTACTAAGTTTTTTGTACATATCTCGGAAACTACTATAGCTATGTCAACCAAACTCTATAGAGTCGTTTCCTTCAGGCATTTCCATATACAGTTCAAAAATGGAAGAAATCGGATAATAACCACGCCCACCTCCCATACAAAGGTTATGTTGAAAATCACTAAAAGTACATTAACTGTCTATCAAAACGCGTCAGAAACACTGAATCTTACGGAAGAAATGGCAGAAGGAAGCTGCACCCAGGTTTTTTTTTTTAATTGAAAATGGGCGTGGCGCCGCCAATTTTGGACCAAAAAACATATCTCAGGAACTACCAATCTAATTAATTTTACAGCAAAAAAAAAAATATGTAAATGACGGATAACGAAATCACGATTATCACTTTATCATGCGAGAGTATAAAATGTTCGGTGACACCCGAACTTTGCCCTTCCTTACTTGTTTTTACTTATTTCTTTCTGTTTTGGAAGTAATAAAATTTTTAAAGGATTCTTTCATGAATTTTCAACAAATGCTCAGTATTTGTATTAATGAGTTGCATTAAATAAAAAATATCCTATATATGTCCTTCGCCTGGTTCTAAGCTACCTCCGCATAAATTTTCAGCCAAATCGGTTCAGCCGTTCTTGAGTTATAAATAGTGTACCTAACACGCCTTTCTTTTATAAAGTCTTGCGGTATTTTCGCTAGTTGGCGCTGAAAGCGCGTAGTTCTAGTTTTATTCGTCGCATCGGGTCATGCTATACCTTTTTAGAAAGCTCATTTCACGCGCTAACACGTGTTTGATTGATTGTCGTTTCTTTTAAGTCGTTCGTGAGTTATAGCGTCGCAAACATGGAGCAAAATAAAGAGAAAATACGGCATATTTTACAGTACTACTACGATAAAGGCAAAAATGCATCTCAAGCCGCCAATAAAATTTGTGCAGTTTATGGACCCGATACAGTTTCCATTTCCACCGCACAACGATGGTTTCAACGTTTTCGTTCTGGTGTAGAGGTGGTCGAAGATGCGGCACGCTCCGGAAGGCCTGTTGTCGAAAATTGCGATAAAATCGCTGAATTGGTCGAAAGAGACCGGCATAGTAGCAGCCGTAGCATCGGTCAAGGCCTGGGCATGAGTCATCAAAAATTCATTTCAATTTCAATAAAAAAAAAATTCAATAAAAATACCGCAACACTTTTTTAACAACCCAATATATACTATATGATACCATATGTATAGATTGTTATTTTCCTCGCTAAAGAGCTCCGATAATAAACACGTCCGATCGTTGCTAAATTCAAAGTGTTATGGGGAAAACCGCGGCCCCGACGCGCAATTTATAAGCAGGCTCCCGTAGCACCAGCCAGCCGGTACCGCCGCAAACGCTACGTCCCTCAATTTTTAAATCGGTAACATCTTCGAAAACATTCATTTAAATCATATGATCAACATTGTTTTTAAGGTTCAATTGGATACGGATTAATGCTGTATTGGTTGAAATTGCTTCGAAAATTAGCCATTATTTATCGCAAAAAGTAAAAAACAAAAAAAAATTATTGTGGGACATCCATAAGAGATAGACATATAACGGGTGGGCCATCTAACGTTTTAAATTTGAATTATCTAAATTTCGACATTAGAAGCGTCAAATACCATTCGGAAAGTGACAGATATTCAGTAAAAAGTCTAAAATTTACGAAATGGGTCGGTATTCACTGTTCTACAGTTCACAGATTGGGCAGAAGATCGTTTGACCGAGGATGGTCAATTTTATCGAAAAGTCATCTTTTCGGACGAGGCTCATTTCCACCTCGACGGTTACGTTAACAAGCAGAATTGGCGCATTTGGGGCACAGAAAACCCACACGTAATCGTCGAGAAGCCAATGCACCCAGCACGAATCACTGTATGGTGCCCATTTTTCTTCGAAAATGAAGAAGGAACCGTAACCATCAATGGTGAGGGATATCGCGCAATGTTAACCAAATTTTTCTTCAAGAAAATTGAAGAGGAAGACTTGGACAACATTTGGTTCCAGCAGGACGGCGCTACGTGCCATACAGCAAACGCTACTCTCAATCTTTTACGCCCTATCTTCGAAATTTAAAATTTTATATGGCCCACCCTATACCATCGCTTAGTACTCGCACATTATTTTAATAAATCTCGTAGGGTTCTGCCGGCGTTTGCAATGTAAGCGGAAAAATGTAATTATTTTCGACATCACGTTATAAACTTCAAAAACAACAGTATTTCTCCATTATTTAATGGATATTATTATACATATAAACCTTCCTCTTCAATCACTCTATCAATTTAAAAAATCTCATCAAAATCCATTGAATAGTTTTAAAGATTTAAGCATAAATAGGGATACAGGGACAGAGAAAGCGACTTTGTTATCAAAATCGTCCTCAAATGAGATATATCTGACATAAACTCAACCGAAGAGGCTAAATTTAATATATTGAGAATATGTGCAAAGCGTCAACCAGAGGATCGGTATTCATTACATTAGGATATGAGGTTTGAACCAAGGTCTAAACTAATTCCATTAATATTAAGCGGTAAGTCACATAATTTTTAAGAATTTTTGTCCACTTAATTTTACTAAAAGGTCACACAATTTGGGTATATTGGAGGCAGAAAAGGTCTGGACTTATGACATTACTAAGGTTTACTCCAGAACATTTAAGCAATTTTAAAAATGTATACCCTGTCCGACATATGGTATTCGACATTATGTTTGTTAGAATAACGAAAATCATAATATCTAGTATATATACTCGTATGAGAGGTTGGGTAATTCGTGGGCTAACTTTACACACTTTGGCATTAAACTATAGTACATCCATTAAACTACAGTACATCCATTTCATGTAATATTAACAGAAAAACATGCTCCTTGAGTTTCATTAAAGTACCTCACATATCATCGCCGAAATAAATATATATAAGGATGTTTGAAAATCTTAATATTAGGAAGGAACTTTTCAGCAAATAAAAAACACACTTTCTTAATATTATTATCTAGTGTACAAAAAAGTGAAAGAATCAGATGTCTTTGTCTGTTTTCGCCTGTTTTTTGTTATCATGTTAATATAGCTTTATTGGTTTAGCAGATTAAGCTTATTGGAGGGTTTGACGCGGCCATATTCACTTTTTGGTATACACGTTCTTTGGCAAAAACGTAAGGACAAGTTCGTAGATGGGCGAAATAAATAAACTTCAACGACCCTCCGTCACTTACCAAATATATGCCACGAAAAAGATTACTTTTTTTATTTAAGAAACCGCTTTAACGATAGTATAATTATATATAATTATTATATAACTTTTACAAAAGAAACCTTTTACGAAAAAAGGTATTTTCTTGTCGTTTTTGTTCATAATTAATCAGAAAATCATAAAAGAACTTTAAGACAAAGAACGGAAATTTTTTTGTAGCGTCGTGTTATCATTGTCTTTGCATAGAAATTATTGGTTAATTTTCAAGATATCTTTATATGTTGTACTATTTTATATTTTTTATACAATAATTTCAAAATACATACTCGTACAGCGAATTTCTTCATTATTCTCACTCATTTTTGAACATCTGTATCTTTTTTCCAACTTCCCCGAATAATTTTTTTTTGGTTAAATGATGCTTATAATCTCACCTTTCCAACATTTTAAGGTATGACACAATGTGATTGGTAGGACTGGAGATATACGACTGCAACGACATCTATTGACAAAATACGAAAAGACTTTTATATATACAAGTGTGTATACAGACATAACCCCATACAATTGCAATCATTCCATCCATTATTTCGCATGTTATATGTAAGTATATCCGTTAGTTTTAACGGTTGGGTGCACAAAACCTATGATTTTCCATCATTGAACATAAGAATAGATACAAATCCACAGTGATATGTACATTTAGTCATAGTATTTACATGGCGCATGTGTGAAGCTAAAAATATGGAAAAATTTTAAAATGCCAAACTAGAAATGTGTAGATACCCAGAAATATATGCATTAGGGTGGGTCGATTCCGGACTTTTTTCGATTCGGGCTTTCTAATAGTGCGGAAAAGTTGCCCTAGTACTTCCTGATTCCAATGCAACTTTTTGTTTTGAGATCGGATTGCATCTTCAACCCCAACTCCGGCCTTGAAATTTCGGAAATTCGCCTAAAATCGTGAAATTGTCTACCTAGCGCCTGAAATACGCATCTCATGGCAAAATGTATAAAACAAAAGTTATTTGTCACGTCATTTGCTACCGAAACGGTATATGAGATCATCGCCGTAGGACGAACCGTTCCCGAGATACGAGCGAAAAGGCGGCGGGCCACACCGCAAGGGGAAAATCGGCTTGCGGCCACACTTCTTGGCGTTGATTTCGCCGAGTGTTATCACTCACATTCATTCCCAGAGGTTCAGAAATAGTTGCCGTTCGGAAATACTTCCAAAATATCTTTTTCATCAGTTCACCGAGTTGTCGGTGATTTCGCAACCGGGGGGAGTTCTACATACATTACATTCTCTCAACATAACACAAACGACGTTCAAAATGTTTGTAATCTAAATGTTAAATTTAGACAGAAATTCCTAGTGTTTTTGTCCGGATATATCCTTAAAAGAGACTACTTTGTCTCTCTGTGAGTCCCAGTTAAAACTTACCAGGATTTGACTTCTTTTGCACTGCATTATCATTTTTGAAGAAAGATTTCGTATAGGGGGGCATTCCTGGCGACAGAAGACAGGGAAAGCGGATGTTGTCCAAAAAAAGTTGAAAATACTTTCAAAAGCCCTATTCTCCGATAGTTTTTCACACACCAGAGGGTTGGTACATTGGAATGCTACCCGAAACAAAAAAATTTCTGCAAACCAAACAGGAACCCAAAAATATTTGACTCTAACAGATGACAACACTTAGGTGCGTCGCACTTCTGCCGGAAAAAGAGCATCGCTGCTTGATAAATTGCATTTATTTTTTCTTTTTTGGCACTTGTCCAAACAAAAGTTCCTGTTTCAATGAACACAACTGCTTTAGCTGCCCAGAGCAAGGATTAGCAAGAAAATGGAGTTAAGCTCAAAAACACCTTGAAGTGTTTTTCTGCTTTTGGGCTGGATGCCAAAACAAGCAAAAATCAAAGAAAATGCTATCTTTGTCACTGAAAAACTAGATTAGTCGGGACAACAATGTAGGAGTCGCACATGGTTCTCTTCCAAAAACGAAAGTATTGACTCTGTATTGGGCTTTTCTTCCATCTACTAAAACGCAAGACAAAAACAACCAGTCATCGAATTAAGACAGTACACACTGCTTTAGTCAAAGAGGAGTGGAAAGGTGATCAGAGCTGAACCTGCCTTGTGATTACTTTGGCCAGTCACTTCTCTTCCGGGTCAGTTGTGTCAAGCATATGGCAAACACAAACATGGTAAAACACTCTCGAAAGTTGATGCTTCCTGTATAGTGGCCTACGGCCAAGTTGTGCCGGTTGCCCAAAGTTTTCTACAGGCAATACCGTATCAAGTCAGCGAAGGTGAAAAGAATACCGCGACACTAGTCAAAGACATAGTATTCTCTTATAGGAGCTGTTAACCGTGTGTTGCATTACATTTTGCACGAACTTCTCCTTCCGTCAGCTCTTTTCGACATATACATTTACTGACAATTCAAACAAAATGTGGAATACGAGTTTCGTTGCTGATGCGAAAACACAGTAACACAGTGTACTATTGGAGAATTGGTGGTTCTCATTTCACAATTTGAAAGTTAGGTGCCCATTTATGCCATTCAAGGGTTGTTACTGTCTTCTACATTTCACGACTTCCATTTCACCAGTGCTTCTGCTCTTTCGACCCAACATATAGATGTGTCCCTCAAAGACGGATAGAAGTCCAAATACATTCTCTGCTAGGCGACATAGTAAACTGCTCCCTGATTGTGGAATTTCCTCCTGAATTTGAAAGTTTCTATGCCAATGACCTTCTGAGGTTATTATCCGACCCACCAGTTCTTTAGCAAGACTCAAGCTTATCTCTATAAATATCAGAGACACTGCAGGGTATGGAAATTTCCGGAATGTTCCTCAGATTTTAGCGTCGATGCATCCAGGTAAAATGTGCAAAGCTCGCTGGCTCATCCCGTGCAAAATAGAATCTCGTGATAGATTATACGTTTTCTACTGACAACCAACAAAGGAAAAATAAAGTTGGTCAAGTACATACTTAGCCAGTTTACTCCCTTTTTGGTTCTCATAAGATCAACAGTTCAATCTAAGATTCTCGCGCCATCTCTATGCTGCAATTCAAAGTTCGAGATACTTACCTGCTAAACTGCGCAAGGTTTTCTTCGATTCATCCATTCAACAGAATGCTTTCTTTGGCTCTTCCCAGAAAACATTCTCCTTAGTATGATGAACTGGACGAACGATAGAAGTCAGAAGTTGGCCCTCTTGACCGTCTTCTGGCAGCCAGAGAAGCAGAGTCTGACACTGTAAATAGGGTTGATATGTAATAAAGTGCCAAAGCTGAATTTCAAAGCTAATACTTATTACGATATGATTAACTGGAAAGACTATTACCTTGACTGTTCAAGACCCAGTTCTTTGTTCAGTTTTCTAACGAAGAACTCATAAAAGGCTGTCGGAGACACTGGGGGGGGGCAGAGGGTATGGAACTTTTGAAGGGAATTCCCCTCTCACACCGTGGCAGTCGAGAGAACCGTCAACTGGGGACAGAGGCATCATTCTAAAGTTATTGGCCCCCCAATCTCGTGATCGTTTTATACGCTCTACACTGAAATCTAGGCAAGTTGCCAAGTTTAGTAATAAATCTGATTTTATCAAACAGAAATCATATTGGTTGGTTGGTTGGGTTTGGGCTTGGGAGGAACCGCGAAGAGCAGCCACCTCCACGCGGTGGTTCTGGGTGACCCAATACAGGTTTTAGCTGAGAGCTACAACAATTTTACCTTGCGCTGTGGCGCGCACGCCTTTTCGCTCGTATCTCGGGAACGGTTCGTCCTACGTGCCATGATCACTTATACCATTTTCGTTAGCAAATGACGTGACAAATAACTTTGTTTAGTACATTTTGCCATGAGATGCGTATTTTAGGCGCTAGGTAGACAATTTTTTTCACGATTTTGGCGAATTTTCGAAATTTCAAGGACCGGAGTTGGGGTTGAAGATGCATTCGATCTTAAAAACAAAAAGTTGCATTGGAATCAGGAAGTACTAAGGCAACTTTCCCGCACTATTAGAAATCCCGAATCGAAAAAAGTCCGGAATCGACCCACCCTAATATGCATGGATAATTTAAGGTAGTAGTCTGGTAACTTGGGTTCAAAAAATCTAAAATTTTTTTTGCTTAATTTGAAAGTACAATGTCTTGAAAATATACTGTGAAAATTTCAGACAGAAATTTGAAACATTTCGGGAGTTATAACGAGTTTCCTAGAGCGCCTCGGAGTCCTTTCTCTCAGAGTTGTGGAACTTTAAACGCGTTTTTCTCAAAACATTGTTTTTCTGGTCGGCCCGAGTCCTAACTTTTTTTCTACTGAACCGATTGCTTTCAAATTTTAACAGGCTGTTCTACACACTTATAGTTCTCGTCGGAACTAACGAGATTTTTTTCACCCTAACTTTTTATTTTACAACCCTTTCTTTGCAAAATAAAAGGACAATTTTTTTTCAAAGTCCGCCATTTTGTTATTTACACTTGAAATTTAACTTCTGTAGTTCCGACCAGAATGACATATCTATAGATTAAGAATAAACAAGAATATTTGATTTCAGGTAACATCAACAGCCAAAATCACCCGGGCGACCCACGTGCATTTTTTTTGAGGTTCCATTTTTTCAAATATATTTTTTTTTTATATTTTCAATATGTAAATAAAAACACTCTAAATACTGAGATAATTCATTTTTATTTTCCTATAGAAAACGACCCTCCAAAGAAGTCATGAAAATAGGCATAAGTTACCAAACGACTACCTTAATGTCATTCAAATACGAGTACAAATTCCAATTGTCTTTTGCTTCATAGGTTGAATGACATTACAAAATTACTCTCCATTTTAAATTTCCCAGAAATTATGAAAAGCTCGATTGCAGGGATTTGTGTGGGAATCAGATTCTTTGAAAAGGAATACGTATCCAGGTACAGTACCGTACTTTCTCAGAAAACTGTAAATGACAAAATACTAATAATTCCAGCACGCTTGCTCAGAAGTAGGACACTTGATTTAGATAAAAAATTTAGCAAATAAACAGAAAAATTCAATTTCATTTAATACTGAGCTAGTAAGCGAAGAATTTTTCCGGTTGTAAGTGACGACAAGGATAAAGAAATAAATAAAGCTAAATGATTTTTTACTGTTTTTATTCTAGGAAATACTTACAATCTCCTCATAAAGCATCTTCATACATTTTTTATTTGAACAAATTACAACTTTTGTTCAAGGCAAGCTCTTTCTTACATTTTAAGGAAGTAACTTAGACTTATAATGCCTTATACAGAGTATGTGCTTTAATTAAAACAGATAAAAAAAGGTAATTAATTTTACAATTTCGCAATTTGTAAAGATCAAAGTCTGTGAGATATAAGAACCAAAGGCAGAAAATTTAATACCATATATGGGATGCATTAGTGAACAGTCAACCGGAGGCGTAGATCACTATATTTTGAATATGGCGTTTATACCAAGAACTGAATAAGTTAAAGTCAGTTGGAAACTGGGAAATCAATATATGTTCGAATAATGCGATTTCGAAATTAAACAAAAGCATGCCCGAGAATTTGAGAACTCATAATATAGTTATATCTAGGATTATAATTTCGTTTAGTTTTGCTAAGATATCTCACATGTTGGTTGTCAAATGGGAATTTGAAAGTCTTAAGCAATAAATAAGAATCCATAGCAGAATTTGGTACATGGGATCATAATATCAAGAAACATGTGTTATATATTTACAAAAATTAGCATGACAACCCCTCGTAAATAGTTCAGTGTACACATTTTCCAAACCGCTAAAGCTTGATCAACTACATTTGCAAAACAGAAGCACTTTTGGCACATCTTCATGCACTGTGAAAATAGGTAAAATCTTAATAAAAAAGCGTTTTTGCACGCAAGATAATGTTTTATAGGAACCATTATCAAAATTAGGCAATGAGCATGGCGTTGCCTACATGAGGACTCCAATTCCTAACTGAGAGAGCTAAGATATTGTTCCAATAATAATGTAATTTTGTGTATGAAATCTGGTGAAAACTTGCCGGATGTCAAGCATCCGGTTGACTTTACTGCTTATATATTTGTGATGGTATGTGAGGTACCTTAATGAAACTCAGAGAGCATCTTTTATCTGTTAATAATATGTAGTAATAATAGAATCTTATCAATTCTACCGATAAGGGTAGCTTCCATATGCCAAATACAAAATTTTCAAACATCCAGTTGGCTTTATAACGCAGTTAGTGGGAATTATGTAAGATATCTCAGAAAAATTAACTTAACATATAATATTGGTTTAATGCCGAAAATATGTAAAATTGGTCTACGAATAATTTAGTTGAAATCGTTCAATGGGCGGTGCCACGCCTCTTGTCCAATTTTCACACCGACTCCTATAAATCCCTCTTATGCCATTTCGAAGGTAAATTTCAACGACTCAAAGACGTTTTTGTTTTGTTGTAGCTTTAGTTGTTGAAAAGATACATATGTATGTACTTTAAACTTATTAGAGAGCAGAGTTACGCCCACTTTTTCAAATTTTTTGCCCATGGGTGTCGCTTGCTTCTGCGATCCCCTGTGACAAATTAAGGATTTATATCTTAATTTAGTGCTCAATTATGGCACTTTATAGACAGACAGACAGTCATCCGGATTTTAACTTTTCTCGTCATCCTGATCATTTATATACATATGTATATAAGTATATATAACCCTGTATCTACCTCGCTTAATTTTAGGTGATGCGTACAACCGTTAGGTGAACAAAACTATTATACTCTGTAGCAACAGGTTGCGAGAGTATAAAAATTTATTTATTTCGTTATGTACTCGTAGAATGTCCGAACCACAGTACGGAAAGACGCGGAAATTTGTACAGTTATTTGTTTATTCCTGCAGAAGGTCCTAATGGAGGTTCTTTTTGCAAAACCATCGTCGATTTTGTAATAGATATATACATATGTATAAAAAAAATGCCTGTCAAGTACACAATTTATGACTCAAAAATGGCTGAACCGATTTGACGCCAGGCATTGATTCCGGCACTATTTATGATATGTTTGTCGATTTGTTTTTGGTGCCCGTTCTGGCTAGTTCATCTGCTTCACAGCCCCCAGAGATATCCCTATGCCCTGGAACCCATTGAAGTTTTATATAGCATAACTAAGAGATCAAGGCATTCTTCTCTAACTTTTACGAAACCCTAAGACACTTTATTGATCTCAAACCCGCTTATCTGTTTCTATATACAAATATGTTGTGAGCACAGTTCTTGTCAGAACAGGAAGCCTTTCTTTAATTGCTGTGATCTCCGCTTGGAAGACATTGCAGTGGTCTGGTTGGCGGAAAGAGATTTTAGTATATAGCTTTGCAGAAAACACTCCACCTCCAAATCAGTTATCTAACATGGAACCATTCGTCCCTCGCTTCTTTCCCTCTTTGCTCTGGAAAGCATAGCAATATTGGGGACTAAATTTATATTCAATCTATAGGATTTCGAAAAATTGAGATGATTGGAAGAAACAAAAAGTTTTTAATTATCATAAAATGCCCCTTGTTACTGTCGACTAATAAGGACCATTCCCTCAGTCTAAAAACAGGCTTTGCAGCCATCTGTTTACAAAAGAAGTCTGTTGACAGTGAGTTAAGTAAAAAATTACGTTAAGCGTTTAGCTTAGCGTTGTTCTGTGAGCTCCACTGGTGCAAATACTGCCTACTTTGTTATGCTTTCATTATCAGCCGCCATAACAATATACCGTACTTCATAATCAGCCTTACAACTGCTGTGGAGAGCCGGTGAAGTACCTGAGATGTCAATCCCCATTTGGGCCCCACCTTTATTTTACAAGTGTAAATTATTATAGCTGCTTTCTTTACCCCAGCTTCCAAGTTTGATTTAATAATGAAAACTTCCTCCCTAAAACCATTTAATAATGGCAGAGTAATTTCTGGAATACTGTGCATATCAACAATGCTAGCAAGACAGAGCATTCAAGTTCAGCCCGGCTCATCGAGTAATATCATTACGGGAATTACCTCTAACCGAAACGGACACATCGGCAATAATATAAACATCCCTCTTTTCCAGATCCGTCAAGATTTTGCTCATTGTTAGAATCCAAATAAGTGGAGATAACACGCCCTTTTGAGTACCGCTTTGGACAAAAAAGCACATCGTTGAAGCTCTCAGCGTTAAAATTATTGATCTTGTCCATAAGCATCTGTACAATTAATTTTCCGAAAGGCTCGGAGATGCACAGATTTTTAAACGCGCTCAGTATATTTTAAACTGGATATTATTGAAAGCTCCTTCTATGTCTAGAAAGGCTACGAGGATGTATTCTTTGAGCGATTTTAGGAAAAAATAATTGGTCTGAAATCCTTTGCATTAGTGTGTGAGCTTTTCTCCACCACCACCTTGACTTTGTTCCATAACAAGGGAATACATATATATTAATTGTATTTCCTCTTCAGACATGGTTGACATGAAATCGGGGATTTTAAGGACTAAAACTGCCTATCGCTCAATATACATTACTATCTGATATTAGGTCTACAGGACAGGAATATGTCCCTAAGCCACTGCTTAGCATGTAGGCTTGTTTACGGTTGCCAGAGCCACCTGGGAAGTGAATATCCATAAAGACTCTTTACTGGATACCGTCAAGGCATCCAATGCTATGCACCGATGGTGCCGTTATTTTCATAAGTTAAGATGCATCCGTAGTATTCTGGACATCATTACAACTTTTTCACGACTTTTTTTTTTGCTTTACTTACTTATTACTTATTTTTTTATATGACCATAAGTGTTTACAATAACTGTCCCACTCCTCTTCTCCCTGAGATAGTTTGACTAAATTAATTTCTTTCTGCAATGTTTCTTTTCTACCCTTCCTACATTGTCCTCAATAACGTATTTAGAAAGGAGGCTGTTCTGCTGCCAGGCGGTTAATTACGGCTAGAGAAGCTAATTTGGAGAATTACACATTAACTATTGTCTTGTCTGCGTTCTCTTGTGAGTCGCTCAAAAGCTCACTCTCAATGTATAATTTGGAGTCAGACCTGGAAGAACACTCACCTAGCTGAGCGTTTTCCACGTTACTCGAAGACTCCATTAGATCTTCCTTGACTTCGCACTCCACATCCGATATCGGTGGATGAGAACCTTCATGTGTACTTCTACACTTTGGTTATTGACCGATGTATAGCTGGACCGCTCGAACGGTGACGAATGTGGATTATAGCACTTTCAGCGCCACATTCGTCTGCGCAGCTTGGACTCATTTTGTTAAAAGTCCAACCAATTGAAAAACAAAGGTGGTGCACGAATCGTGCTACAAAAATTAACTGTAATAATTTTCTGTGTCAGTATTCGACTTACTAGCAAGAATACTCGTATGGTACCATCTAGATACGTATGTTCGTGTTCAAGAAACAATCGTGTCTGTTGCATCGTCAATTCAGGCAAATCTAAGAGTTTCGATTCGCAACTTATCAGCGTAACTTGGAATTAGCAGACGGTCATTACAACGGATAATTCATGATGACTTAAACCTGTTTCCGTACAAAGTTCAGGTAGCAAGCAGGCTTGACCCTCTGATTTGCCTATTCGTCCGTAATTTTTCCAAAAAACTATTGAAATGACCGAAGAAGACAATAACTTGACAAATTTCCTGTTTATGTCTGTCTGTTTTATTTTGAACAAAACGGAAATGTAAACAATCAAAATTGCGGTAAAAGGAGAAATATTCAACGAGACGGAACTTCACCCAAAAGAGTCATTTTGTTGTGCGCAGTTTCATCCAGATTATTGCCGGGTCATACTTCTTTGCAGAAAAGGTGAAACAGTTATTTATAGATGTTAAATGAGTTTTTCTTTACCCAGAACTGAACCGAAGTCGTGTCCCTTTCAATATCGTACGGTTCCAGAAAGAAGGAGCCACTGCACACATAGCCAGGTTATTGCGGAGCTAAAACGAAAATTTGAAAAAATATCAAGAAATTGCACCTTCCGCTGTCCTCAAGGTCACTTGACCTGACTACACCAGACCATTTTTATGTTGTTATGTGAACCAAGAAGTGTACAAAACAAAATCCAGAAATCGGACTAAGTTGAAGTCCATTAAATCGATAATTAAGGCAATCCCGACTTCAACCCTTCAGGTCGCAATGAATATTTTCCTAATTAGATGTCGCATATAAATATCTATATAAAATAAAACAAGGAAGGAAGTGCTAAATTCGATTGTAATCGAACATTTTACGTCCACGTTTCGCACCTTAAGGTATTTCCTTGGTTTTGATTCTTGCAAGATGCAAGAGTATAGAACATATATATTGTATTTTCGACAAAAGATTTGTTAGATCACTATGCATATGTACCCGACCCAATTTTATCTATTTTTCGCAATACTACGAGTACATACTAATAAAAGGTTAATTGAGATTCATCCAGGTACATCACACACCATTAGCAATCATAGTCACCTTACCGATGAAAGGCAAGCATTTTGAGGCGACAGAGGGGATCCAAGCAGCATGCTCCTCGGCTCTCAAGGCTATCCCGGAGAATGCCTTCCGTGACGCCTTCAATGCTTGGAAATCGGGCTAGCAGCACTGCATCGACGCAGAAGGAGCCTACTTTGAAAGTTTTTAAATGATTGTAACGATTGGTTCAATAAATTTGTTTAAATCGACTCAGTCCTATTACTTTCCGAACAAACCCTGTACGGTATTATCATCGCGAAGCAAGCAGTAAAATAGTATGCGTTTTGAACCTAAATGGAGGCAAATTTAAAGCAATTGTTCGCCGAATAAATGCATATTTGAATAGCCAACGCTTTTTTGCTTTTTGTTCATACTTTTTGCGGGTTCAAAAGATAAATGACTTTTTGTTTATATGTATATAACAACAGAGCACTTTAATAATTTGTGTGTATTCACCTGTTGCTGCCCGAAATCGCTTTTCTTGCCAAAAAAATATAGCTGGTAGGTAGTAAGTGAAATAAAGATAACACTATTCTACACAATATTTCATATTACTTACTGACACCAAGGCACGAAATTCGCAGTTTATATACTCACTTAAAATATACCCGTATACAGTGATTCTGAGCCCAGACGGTATCGGGCTATGAAGTATAGTGTAGTCAAATAGAAAAGTGAACACTGTGCAAATATTTGTAAACAATTTGGTGTACCCAATTAAAACAATAAAGACACTTCGAAACTAGAATAAATATTGTGCAAATATAACAACAACAACTAGCTGTATCGGTGATTGTAGGCAAAACATCAAATAAGACCGTGTGTACATAGATAATTGTTTGTACATGTGTACGATATACAATATGTAAATCGTAACGTCACCGCCACCGACACTGTCGGAAAGCAAAAACTAAATCAACACATATTCACATCCTGTGATTTGTTTGTGCTGTGCGGGAGAGGAAATATGCAGTTCCAAAGCCAACTGTTAAAAATTTCCTCCTAATATTGTGTATTATGAGTCATTGAGCAAAGTAAAGAGAGAGAGAAAAGAGGAAATTGTTTTTCATGAAATTTTCCTCTATTTGCCGGTAAGTTTGTTTTTATACGTGGCAATTAAATTTATGTGAGACCAATTTGGCTTTCACACAGCACTTGACCACAACCGAGTGTCAAACCAGTTTGGTTGTGGACCATAATTGCATAAAAGTAGCGGTAACTATTAAATGAAAAAAAGCCAAGCGAAATCAAGGAATGCACGAAACATTTAATAATAATATTTTATCAATTAATTAAAACTAATTTATTACAAACGGATTTCTCGTTAATTAATGCTGCTTAACGATATTTTGTATAATATTGTGGAGCCCTCATTTATATTTATATTAAATTGATATGAAAGTGGACCGTACAATGTACTGCTTTACGGGCGTAATAAAATAACTAGTTGAAGCTTGAATATAGACAAATCGAACAAGCCACAGGCATTAAACTAGTTTAATGGCGTAATAGAGTTGCCGCAGAATAGAACGGAGTTAGAATAGAAACATGTTATAGTTATATACTGAGATATCCACAATTCTTATTATTTAAGTACATTCAATTGGATAAATTGTATATCGCATGTACAGCGAAGTTGTTTGACATATGAATCAAGGGAACGAGAACTAGAAGAGGGTTATTATTTGAGGAGGATTGTAAAAAAACTTGGTCGTTATATTTCGAGCTTTTCAAAGCTTGAAATAAAAAATCCGTACTCAATGCTTACGAACTAGTCCCTCAGTTTTTGAGATATTGAACTGAACTTTTACACACGACTTTTTCTCTCCAAACCGCCAATACCGGACCACTATATCATATAACTGCCACACAAACTGAGGAATCAAAATCAAATTTTTGTATGGACAACATTTTATTTAACACGATATCTTCATGAAACTTGGTATGGAATATTTTCCGAGGACACGACACAATCGCCTAGCATATTGTTCAGATCGGGATCAAGTGCTTGTATGGAAAATTGTTTTGTTTGTTAAGGGTATGTAAAGGTGTTCTGGAAATAATAAAACTTTAATCTTTTTGTTTTTTCTTTCACTGTATTTTAGTTTACTTGAAATTACACAGACAAATGTGAAGTTGCGTTAGAACTTTTAACAAACTTAGTGCGATAAATAATTTACTACTTAAAATTACTTAATATTTTGCTAGTTATTTTTAATTCTGATGAAAAATACTATTTCAAACGAATTATTTGTGTTAAACATAAGAAATATTATTGAAAATTTGTAAATGCGAAAGAAACAATATTTTATGTTGTAAAAGAAGTGATAGGCACAAAAATAAAATAAGGCATATTTAAATCATAATATAATAATTACATAACGAATATTCTAAAGAAAACCTCAAAGATTACATGACCTTCGAAATATAATTCAATAAAAGAGTTGAATAGGGAAATGTTAATTATTACAAGATATAACAGGTTTGATAATATCGGTGGTAAATAACAGCAACTTAGGTATTTCTAGTAGAAGTGCTGTATGCCTATCTAAGGAAAAAATTACGGCCGATTTCTTCGAACAGATTTAGCTCAGTTTAACCTTTTTTGATCTTTACATTATATTTACGAGAAAAATGACAACCACTTGTCGTTTTCATATAAAGTTAAATTATAGCGGTTTGAAGGAAACAAAAAGAAAGTTTAATGTAAAATATTGGCTAACTTTGGTTGCTATTAAGCTTCAGTAGCCTCGATGGACAAACTGGTTCTTAGTAAAGAAGTGAGAGGAACCATTATTTCAGAAAAAACATTATATAATTTCGAAAAGAACCAACCAGAACATATATGTATGTATGTATGTATATTTTAAATTAAAATCTGGATATATATAGACACATACTCATTACTGCAAAAGCGGGTAAATTGATTTATACTACACAAAAGACTTCAGCTTGATCTGACTTGCTACATCTATTGAATAAATATAAATAACAAATAACTAGTAGCAACTTGTCTACCCTAGATTTCCGATTATCTGTGCATAAAATCGATAGTAGTGCACATAATATTTTCGCCAAATGTTCAACAAATACCGCCAGAACATCATTTTGAGCTATTTCAGCCGCTTACTGATGGTGTCCAAATAATTGCCGCCATTGTACGCCTTACTTGTGGCCCAATCTTTTCCGCCAACTTCATGAATACCGCCACCAGCGCCGCTATAATAGGAGCCAGGAAAGCTACTGCCAATGAATGAGGAATAATCTGTCCGCGTGTGTCGTCATCAGAGTGAACCGTTTATGCGCAAGCAAAATAAAAGGAAGGCAAGATAAAAAGATAACCATAATTGACAATTGCCAGTTTGTATGCAAGCATATGTTCATAAATATCGGTGTACATTATTCGAATTGTTCGACCCAGTTCTGTGGATTCGCCACTTACCAGCCGGATCGGAGTCGTAGACATGCGAATGCGATTGCACCAAATGCGGATGTATTTTACACAATGTCTTGAATTTTAGATAGTGTATCAACCAGCCCATGCCGCCCACCAACAGCACATTCACCCCAAGAACGCCTAGCAGCAAAGTCACAACGCTCATTTTGAGGTGGGCGATTTTCAACAGAATGATGAGTGGCAGTATGACGAGCCACTTGCGGCGCTTGCGGTCATGGCGTGAACGCCCATCTTTGCGTTAATAAATTACGAAAACATAGAATTATATTTGAAGCGCATTTGTTATATGAAAATTAAGTGGACTGAACGGCTTACCAATTTCGGAGTCCACGATGCGCGCACCTGTTTCGCTGGATAATTTCACTTGTACGGCATGATTACGGCTAAAGGTCTCGGCTGCACGTTTGAGAAACTTCGCTATGCTCACAAACTCACTATCACCTGAAATATAATTGTAGATGTGGACGAATGCACGAATACAAATAACTTAAACTAACCAAACCAAACCAAATAATTTATTATTCAATGCAGAGGTAGTTCAAATATTGCCGTTTATGATACATATGTACATATATTGCTGGTCTAACAATAGGAAGGTGAATTTAGCGACTGGAGAAATTTTTGAATATGTTCTCATGCTTTTATTAGGATGAGATATTAAACAATTACATACTATGTATTATAAGCCACTCTGTCAAAAGGTAAAACTTATTTCCATGACAGAATATTCATACTTCTTGAAAAGTTAAGATATTTTTTTCAAATTCTCAAAGTAATATGTGAACAGTTCCTTTGAAATCATTTATTCCTGATGTTCAGTCAACTTAAGGAAGATTAATCTCTTTTTGGGTTTCGCACTAGTTTCACCAGTGTCGCTTGTGGTACAATAGTATTTATAATTAAAGTTAAATTAGAGATGTTAAGTATAAAATATATGTATCTTTATTTAATTTTAGGTCTCTCGAAGGAGAAATATTTTATAAAAAGGAAGTACTTTTTCTTGCACTTAATTATAAGTTGGTGTTTTGTTGGCATATTTTAAGCTCACTTCCATTTGGCAAGGGTACGCTTCAAGCATTTGGGTCCCACGGTAAAAGATACTGGATGAGGTATTGTAAGTAAGGGTAGAGAGCCTGTTGAAATTTGCGATAATCTCAGGCATCTTGAAGAATCGCTACTCCTTCTACTTTGTAACGGAAGTACATCTTGTATCGCAAAGAACCAAAACTGGCTTATGCGTGCCTCATTAGCCTACCATACTAACGTAACCTAACGTACAATGAGTCCCCGCATAACACTGGCCACCTCTAGGCATGCCCCGCTAACCCTACTCATCTCACACCCTTCTCCCTTTGGTCCGACCCCGCCGGAAAAGCACGTTTCTTGGGCCTACCAAAGGCCAAGTTGTCGACGCTAATCCTTACCATCCTAACGGGAACAACAACAACAACAACCTAATCTTTACGGTTCACCAATGAACAGTCATTAGTTAATTTAGTCTACACAACTAACTCGATAGAGATATATTTAATATGTTGAAATTTACGAAGACAACAAATCATTCAGTTTGAAAGCTATTTAGAGCTTTTGTAGGCGTCGAAAATTTTAATCAATCTAATAACTGCAGTCATAACATATATTTATGGCTTTAATTTATTTCAACGATCTAATAAACATACAGAAACAGAAATATCTATGTATATACTATATGTATGTATGTGTATACGCTCTACCAGTCGCTCTAACGCGCTTTTGCATACCTTGTAAACTCCGGGCATCGTGGAAAACCATGATATCAGCCGGTTCCCCCAGCTGTATGACGCGTACGCGACGTTGATCCCCCACCAATGCACGACTGTACTCATTGGGGAAGTAGCCAAGCTTGTTGGTAGCCAACATCCAAACTATTTTCGAAGCTCTGTATTTAATACAGGAAAGAAAGCTTCGTTTCTCGAAACAAAGGCGCTGATTACGTTCCAGGTATTCATCACTGTGCGGTATTGCGTTGTCTTTTGTGGTCCCATTGTAAGCCAAAGCCTTATCATAGGTAGGCAATGAATTGGCCACTCTCTGGGGTATAACATTATGCAATATATCCTTTGCATTTGGACCAAAATGTTCACCGTTGGTTTCATTGTTTGATTCACCTTCAGATATTATTTCCACATGCTCACTGGCACTGAGCAGAAGTACTCGTATTAACAACAACAATGTAAAGGCAAATCTAGATGACACGGACATTATTCAAAGTCCTCGTCCACATACACATATACACAAATATCTCAAAAATCACCAAATATTACACTCGCACAATTTCGGTGTCTTCACACTTCACACCCGTTAAGATAACCTGCTACAGCAACTATTCGTTTCGTAGTTTTGTTTGCTTTGCGAACTCGAACTTGACCACCAGTCTAGTCCATACACGGCGATCAAATGCCAATCTCTACACTGAACAATTCCTTTTATCACAACGCATAGACAACTAACTGTGAGACAAATGCAACTCGCTTAAGATTACCATACGCACCGGAACCGGTATCTCAGGAGCCAACAATAAATGCCTTCGGCTAATTCCAATTGGTCGTTACCGCTGAGTGCATTGTCGCTGAAAAGTCGCATTGTTTCAACGAAAAAATACTAACGCCATCATGGCAAGGAGTGAAGACAAAACAATATAGCGTCAATATGTGAATATAACTATGTTTGTGTCCACACCATTCAATTGCTTCGCAACTAACTGGGTCAGTGAGTAAAACGTGCAAGCCGGCACCGGTACGCGCATAGACGACGCTGTCTCGCTCAAATCACAAGATCATAAAATCCAATCGCCGCGTTGCACAGCATCAACTTAGCCGACGTTAAAGATGCGTAATGCGCAAATGAAATCACATTTAAGCTCAAATAATCGCACAGTGTGTCTGCACAGCACCTGAAGTTTTGAATATTCACTAATACCATTCCTGAGTGAACAAATTTTCAAAGAAAGAATGGAACGAAAAGGAAATTGATTATCGAACATTCTAAAAGACAGAGACTAGAATGGTCCAAACATTAGACTTCAACCGGCGAACCTCCTCCCAAGAAGACGAAGATTGTCATATCGGCTAGAGAGATGATGGAATTCAAAAACGTACCCCTACAGATAGATTTGAAAATAACTCTTCTAGGTATTCAGCAAGGTATAGGTGTGTAAAGAATCTCAATCGATTCACGTTTTTACTTCATTCAGGCACGTATGATTTCATACATATTATTTTCACCGAAAGTACTTAAGGAGTTGCCCACAGTGACTTGCTCCAAATGACATTCACGAGCAACATTCTCAGTGTGGAACTAAACCGACAGCAAAGCTTGCCAATCGGAGCGAACTTGCATCATGACATTTGCAATGCCACATTCAGCCAGCTCCAGTTTTAATAACAACAATAGGCCCAGGAAAAAGCGAAGTTAATCCAAAAAGACATGCATGTCTGTGTAACTGATCGACTGACGGACTGATTGACTAGAGCAGCAGTGCTACATATTTCCAATAAATATACTTATAGGTGGATACATAAAAGTAACGGACACGATTGCCGCAAGGAAATGAAAGTAAAATTAACAAAACCTGATGTGAGCGATATCAATGAAATAAAAGCAAAAGCGGAGTAGCAATTTTTTCTGCTACCGATTATCACAAATTGTGCCAATAATGCAACCGTTGAAGCTGCAAATGTTCATAAGCGTGGCATGTGTGTAATATTACCAGTGATACTCACACACGCACCGGGGCCCATTGTTATTGTTTACTTCAATATGCATTTGATTTTGTGGTATTGCCTATGCCGGTGCCGGTGCCGGTGCCGGCCGTTATTCTCACTTCACTGCCGTGCTGGCGCCAGCCACCAAGCCACTTCGAATGGTTGTCACTGTGTGCACATTGTTACTGTTGTTTATGCCTCACACATGGCAATCGATTTATTGTTGCTCGCCACAGACCGCATAACAATGCGTTAATAACATTAATTAACATAAGTGCGAATAGTAAGGATAGCTGCATGTATCCAATGGCCGGTGGTTAGGCTTATTTATTTTTCCTTTTCGTTTTTTTACTTTTGACTATTCCAATCACTACACTTTCGATTGGTGGCTTGATTAAAGCGATTTTTGCGAAAGTTTTCGGTTTGGCTAAATCGTACCAATATCCTTTGTCATGTGCCTGGCTTTTTACGTACATACATAGGCCCGGACACACATACAACGGTAATTTTCGAGTTATTAGCTGGACAATTAGTGTCATTAGCGCTTGGCAGCTTTCCCATGAATTGTTTTATAGAAATATCAATTAAAATTTTTTTATTCAACTAATTTCTTATTTAGTGATAATATAGCTAACCAAGTCATCTTACTTTGCCTTGGCAAGAGATAGCCAGTGGGAAGTCAAGCAGGGTTTGTAGAATAGAGATCTTGCAACATCTTAAGGAATTTGATATATAAATGTAGGGTTACATCAAATGAAGTGATCTGAATAATCTTTCCTTCATCTTTCCATCTTTCCTTACTTCCAGGTGTAATGCTTTTAAGAACTGGTAGTAACAGGTCAATTGAGTCCCCTTCCTGACACATAGATGGCGCTACTAGAATTAAATCCATATCATTTTTAGTTAGACCTAACCTTCAAAAGGTGTGTGTATAAATTTGACAGCATTTTGAATGGTTATTATGAAAAAAATAATAAAAAGGAATTTAGCGTGTTGATAAATTATTACACTTTGAAGAGAAAAAATACAATTGAAGAAATAACTTGGCTTCATGACGAGTTTCCGGACACTGCCACAGGAAAATCACCCATCAATGATTAGTGGACCCTCAAAAGTGACTGGACAATATCCCGTAATAACTCGGTTTCGAATTACAAAATGTGTGAGGAATGTGATCAAAAAAGTCGTATATTAGTATATCTATTGCCAGAAGCACAAACCTGTTCCCGCTTTTATTATTCATATTATACTTAACTAGTGAATAGGTCTTAAGAGTCAGTAAGTGCTAAAGGTAATAAACAATTAATTGCCATAATCCTCAGTAAGATCAAAGATATCCAATAAATCAAAATTAAATATTTTACAATCACTCAAAAGGAGACATACATACATTTGTAGGGTCTGCCATTAAGAACGACGTGATATTAAAATAATAAAGAACAATAAATTTTGGTAAAAATTACGAGTAATACTCGTCGGCATAGATTCCGAAAACCTACATATGCCAAATAAAAGACGAACCCCTACAACAATTTGAAAATCTGCCGTTTTATCTCGAAAAATGTCTCATAAAAAGTGCACTTCGATGTTTTCTGTTATTAAAAATTTGATTGCTTAACAAACTTCTTCAGGTATTGATTATTGATTAATTAAATTTTCCCAATAAATATTAAATTTTTATTGAAGTATATGGTTATAATGAATCTCGAACACTTTTTGCATTTACATGGTCTCAATAACGAGTTACATCGAGTTGTTGTGTATTTATATGCACTTTCCTTTGCTGATGTGAGTTGAATAATAAACAAGTAAGGAAGGGCTAAGTTCGGTTGCAATCGAACATTTTATACTCTTGCAACTTGTGGGAATTAATACCAGGGAAATACCTTAATGTGTAAAACGTAAACCAGAGGATCGGAATTTATTTAATTTTATAAACACATATTCCCTATATCACTCATACACTGACCGACACATAACGTTTGTAAAAAAACCATTATTTGTTTATATGGGAGTTATATATGGGAGTTGGGATACTATCGATCTGATTAAGTTACCTTACATCACCAATCATATGGAATAGAGTCAGTCGGATGTTCGAAAATACTGATATTATTTACATGGGGCGGGTAAAGTTTTCGCTCAATTTTATTTATTTTAGGCACAAAGATATTCTGATATGAGTAAAATACACATTGTAATTTTCATTCATATAACCCAAATATTGACCGATATATGTAATATAAAGTAAAGTCACCCAAAAGTTCGAAAATCTTTATAATAGGTATATCGGGCTCGGGAAAGTTTTGACCCGATTCAACCCATTTTTGATTCACAGAGTTATTATTGTCACGAAAAGATTCTCACTAAATTCCAATTGTATATCCTATACATTGGCCGATATTTTCGGTCAAAAGTGATCTGTAGATACTGGGGCTGGAACAGTCATAAAGTGGCATACTTTAAAGGAATTTTTTAGTGTAAAATTGTACCCCGTTATTTTCATAAATTCTTGATTTGTCTGCTGGAAAGTAAAAGAATGAAATGGATTTTTAAAATTGTGCTATAGAGAAGGTAGACGTGGTTATAGTCGGATTTCGCCCATTTTTGTGGGCGTACTGTGCTGTGACGTAGAATATGTGAAGAATGCTACATACTAAATTTAGTTGGAATCGATGGGTCGAGTCCCGAGCTATCCGATTTTGTAAAAAAGTGAGAGCTGCCACGTCTATCGTCCAATTTTCGCTACAGCTCCCATAAAACCCTCTCATATGTACCATCTCTTAGGTAAAGTTCAATGTCTTTGGCGTGCTTAGTTATTGATTTGTTGCGCTTTCAGTAGTTTTGAGCAGTACCATTATATGGGGAGTGAGCGGGTTTATCTTCCGATTCCATCGATTTTAACGCGGTAGGACAGTTAGGTTTATGTGTGGTCCGCTCAATCCACAAAAACACTATCAGGGCCAACTACTTTTAGACCTGGAAAATCAACAACTGGCCAGATATTCACCATGCGCCAAATCTTGGAAAAGACCCGTGAAAAGAGGATCAACAAATATCACCTCTTCGTCGATTTTAGAAGGAAAATCAGGAATAATTTACTATGAGAGTGATCAGCTGCTGGTGTACGCCGGTGATATTGATATCATTGGTCTCAACACCCGCGACGTTAGTTCTGGTTTTTCCAGACTGGATAAGGAAGAAAATGGCCATCGCACTCGCAAACAGCCGTCGCTCTCACTACTTGGATCCCACGTCACTGTTGACAACTGTCGAGAGTGTTTTACGTGGGATCCTACCTGCGAAGGCTTAAATCTACGGTGCTCAGAAGCACAACGGATCAATACAATGCGTCGATCAGCGCCCTGAAAACTGGGTAACGATTTTCAGTACCAATCGGCAGTGTGGCATGGACACACTAACCACCTTGGTAGGGTTCGAAGTCAGTTCTTCCCGCGATTTGGGTTTCAACCACAGCCACCACGAATCTCCACAAAGGGCCAAATCCAATGAGCAGATTGGAGTTTTACCTCCAAGGGCTTACTGCTCTCCGTGGTACCAGATCAAAGCTCTGGTAAGACCTTGTAAACGAAGTTACTACCAGTTGAGTTTCCACACAACTCTGGACTGGCGGCCAGGATCTTAGTCGCCTCTTACGACAGGCATGCCTTACCGCGGGTACATTCGGTTCACCCCTGCACCAAGGGGGTCCCCCCTAGCCGCAGGGGGACCCACGTCACTGTTGACAGTCATAACTTGGAAGTCGTAAATAATTTCGTCTTTCGGCGAATCAGTATTAACACCAACAACAATGTCAGCCTCGAAATCCTACGCAGAGTAACTATTGCCAACAGGTGCTACTTCGAACTGAGAGGGCAATTAAGAATTCTCTTTCGACGAACAAAGACCAAACTCTATAAGTCTCTCATTATTCCCGATGACAACATCCGATGAGTCGACGTTACAAGTTTTCGAGAGAAAGGTTCTGCGAAAGATTTAAGGTCTTTTATACATTGACAAAGGCGAATATCGCATTCGATGCAATGATAAGCGGTATGAGTTATACTACGACATTGACATAGTTCTGCGAATTAAGAGACAGCGGCTACGCTGGCTAGGTCATGCCCTCCATATGGATGAAAACACTCCAGCTCTGAAAGTATTCGACGTAGTACCCACCGGGAGAAGTAGAGGAAAAGGAATACTTCCACTCTGTTGGAGCTGTCAGGTGAAGAAGGACCTGGCTACACTTGGTATCGCAAATTGGCGCCAAATTGCGAAAAGAAGAAATGACTGCCGTGCCGATAAAGAAGAAGAAGGTAGGTGTTCTTACAATACTTTTGTTCGGGAAATTTAGTTAATAGTTTAGGAGATATGTACATTAAATTTATTAGAGAGCGGGGATACTCCCAAAATTAATTGCCCACCGGTCTTTCTCGCCTTTGCGATCTCAATTACAGTCTTATATCTTAATTTAGTGCTTTGTTATGGCACTTTCTAGGTTTTCGTTTAATGGTATTTTTTGGGCGTGACTTTGATCCGATTGCTCCTGTATACGAACTCGTAATTTTTTTGCCAAGAAATGTAAAATGTTAGTCAGAAAGAAATTTAGAATACATGCAATTTGACTATGATTCTGGCTTTGGTCAACTTCGAGTTATGAAGTAGTTTCACGATTGTAATGCATTTAATACAGTGGGAACTTCTTAAATTTCTTTTTTTTTCAAAATTCTCTAAATTAGAAAAAATTATTACATATCGTCACCTGAAATGCAAAATAACGTATCATCAAAAAATCCAAAATTGAGTGTCTTTTTGATTACACTCATATCAATTAGTATTGCATAATCTATAAAATACGTTTGTAAGTACATTTTCAGGAACCAATATGGCGGTTATTGGTCTTGAACGACACGGTCGATACGTGAACTGCAATAAAGCGCTTTGTAAGGTATTTACTTTTGCAATTCATGAACGTTTTTCGACTGTTGTGCGTCTCGCAGTTCATTTGAAGAATGACTAAAGAGTGTTTTTTCAACCCAGAGAATACAGTACAGCCAGCGGAAACACTTCCAACAACATTGACATTTTCCTCAAAAATAATACAATTGCTAAGTATTTGGAATAGAAGAAAAGAACTGCAACCAAATACGCAGTGAAATAGATTATAAATGGTTCAGTAATCAGTCGTTGAATATGTATTATACCACGTGCATCCCCAAAGACTGATGTCACAACCTTTCCAGCCGCCTTTTTCGTTGTTCCACGACTGAGAACCGGTTCATCATGTGCAGTCCACTAGAATGACTGTCGATTGGACTCCATTGCGAAATGATGGAGCTATATTTCTATCTTCCTCTTCTTCTTTACTGGCGTAGACACCGCTTACGCGATTATAGCCGAGTCAACAACAGCGCGCCAGTCGTTTCTTCTCTTCGCTACGTGGCGCCAATTGGATATTCCAAGCGAAGTCAGGTCCTTCTCCACTTGGTCCTTCCAACGGAGTGGAGGTCTTCCTCTTCCTCTGCTTCCCGCGGCGGGTACTACGTCGAATACTTTCAGAGCTGAAGTGTTTTCATCCATCCGCACAACATGACCTAGCCAACGTAGCCGCTGTCTTTTAATTCGCTGAACTATGTCAATGTCGTCGTATATCTCGTACAGCTCATCGTTCCATCGAATGCGATATTCGCCGTGGCCAACGCGTAAAGGACCATAAATCTTTCGCATAACTTTTCTCTCGAAAACTCGCAACGTCAACTCATCGGTTGTTGTCATCGTCCAAGTCTCTGCACCATATAGCAGGACGGGAATTATGAGTGACTTATAAAGTTTGGTTTTTGTTTGTCGAGAGAGGACTTTGCTTCTCAATTGCCTACTTAGTCCGAAGTAGCACCTGTTGGCAAGAGTAATCCTAGGTTGGATTTCCAGGCTGACATTGTTGGTGGTGTTAATACTGGTTCCTAAATAGACGAAATTATCTACAACTTCAAAGTTATGACTGTCAACAGTGACGTGAGTGCAAAGTCGCGAGTGCGACGACTGTTTGTTTGATGACAGGAGATATTTCGTCTTGCCCTCGTTCACTGCCAGACCCATTTGCGTTGCTTCCTCGTTGTTCAGTCTGGAGAAAGCAGAACTAACGGCGCGGGTGTTGAGACCGATGATTTCAATATCATCGGCATACGCCAGCAGCTGTACACTCTTATAAAAGATTGTACCTGCTCGATTCAGTTCTGCAGCTCGAATAATTTTCTCCAGCAGCAGATTGAAAAAGTCGCACGATAGGGAGTCGCCTTATCTGAAACCTCGTTTGGTATCGAACGGCTCGAAGAGGTTCTTCCCGATCCTGACGAAGCTTTTCGTGCCGCTCAACGTCAGTTTACCCAGCCGTATTAGTTTTGCGGGGATACCAAATTCAGACATCGCGGCATAAAGGCAGCTCCTTTTCGTGCTGTCGAAAGCAGCTTTGAAATCGACGAAAAGGTGGTGAGTGTCGATTCTCCTTTCACTCCTTGGGGGTTCTACAAGAGTAGTATTGCGATTAGAGAGTACTTAAACAATTCTCAGAATTAGTTGTTTTTATTGGATTATGAACTTGCGAGCACCTACTCTGCAACTCAAAGAATTGCACTACGGCTTGTTATACAGTATACAATATTTGCATACAAATACGTAGGTGAGAGGGCAGGTTAATGAACGATTTCCTTTCCCTCAATGTCCGATATCATCATCTGTCATTGTAGCTTATATACATACTACTACTAACACAAAGCATATCGTCAGATTTATTATGACAGCTTCAGACGTGGTATTGAGAATTGATCGCGAAAAGTTTTTTGATTGTTTGTAAAGTCTATCCAAGTGGCTAAAGTTTTTTACCTAACAAAACTCCGAGTAGAGCAGAGCAAATACTTTTACATTGTTCTGCAATGGCTCTGCTACGGCTCCCGACAAAGAGAGAGCGGTAGCTATAGCTGCTATAGCATAGCAATAATTCTAGAAATGTTGGTGCTACGGAGTAGTAAATGAAAACTCTGATAAAAATGATGAATTGAAAGATCGTATCCGGGAGCCAAAACTATATCGGCCTATTATGTAAACAGCTTCCGCCAAAGTAAAACCTTCATCCTTTGATGGCACAATTTCGTTCCATGTTTTTAAGTTCAATTCAAAAAAACGGCATCTGCAAATAATTGAAACACTGAAGATAAAGATAAACTTAAGCTTCATTGCTCATTGCATCAAAAGGTTATGCAGAGGAAATATATATTATATTATAAACCATTCCAAACTGTGAGTCAAGTAGTTATGATGCATTAGAAAGACAGTATGGTAATGAGCACAGGAAGTACATCGTCTAAATCGCGTTGCAAAATCGTCGCCAGAAATCCAATGAATCTCTACAGGGATTTTCCACTGAGGGGATAGGTTAGTTCACTTAGCTCATGCGCTTACAGCCTTGAAGTTCATCGAGAACGCGAGAATTCAGAGCTTCGTTAATGAAATACGAGACAACACTACGCGCTTCGCTGCTTTATCATACCCAAAATTAGCGTTTACGGAAACCGTTTCGTATCGTCTGAGACAGGATTCGCATCTCTGCTTAGCAATCCAATATTTAAAGGTCATCAAGTAGAAATAGGAGATCACACCTTGGTAAACCAATTACCAGAAAAGTTGAAGAAAAGATGCAGAAAATACTGGAAAAATTGACAGAAGTGCGTAAAAAAGTATGATGTGTTTAATTGCTTCTACTATAGAAAAAGTGGTCATGTTGCATGCAACTGTAATCAGTACAATAATTGGAGGTTGGAGGTAAACGCAAAGCAAATGTTAAATCCAACCAATCGTTAAACTAAAGGAGCCAACCGAAAAGGGCACGGGCTGGCTCCCGCAAGCGAATGCCCTGTAATCTCCATTTCACTAATAAGCAGGAATACGAGTCATGTTACTGTTATGGGATGTGTAGACGGTAAAAAGCGCATACTGACTGTGAATACCAGCGCAACTTCAAAAGTTACTCAAGTCCTCAGAGAAGTAACATGCGAGATCGTAATTGGAAATGCAGCTGTGATTAAAAATTTTATAATGGTGCCACTCAAGTTCGGATATGGTAACACATACAAAGTTAGACGAGTGATAATAACATAGAGCCAGAAGATTCCATCAAAATCAGAAGCGGTTATTTGGGCAGAAATAGATGGAGACTATGGGACAAACAAGTTGTGGATTACATATCACATAACCCTGGCCATGACAGGACAAGATAAGCGTGTTCCAGTAAGAGTACTTAATGAGTTGAAATCACCAATGAAACTATATTAGGAAGTGTCAAGAGATTGAGGCCGTGATAAGTTGGAAAATACGCACGATGAAGATTCCATTGACTAAAACGACATATCGAGCGAAACTGGTCCATGGAACTATAGCAAACCATCGGAATCGGGCTAAACAACTCTTGCTTAGATACTCAACCCATTTTGATAAAGACGATTCCAAACCAGGAAGAACTAAAGTTCGGAAATTTTTTATTAACATAGGTAATGCAAGACCAGTTCGTCAAGCTCCTCGAAGCGCTCCTTTAGCAAATCGTGAAGTTGTAAGCCAGCCCGCACGTGAAATGAGCGAAAGCGGCGTAATCGAACCAATTCACCTGTAGTACTTGTGAGGAAGAAGGATAGCAGCATGAAGTTCTGTGTAGTCTATAAAAGTTTGAATGATGTAACGAAGAAAGACAGTTATCCCATACCTAGGATCGACAGCACATTGGACTCGTCATCAGGCACAAAATAGTTCTCAACACTTGACTTGAAAAGTGGTTATTGACAAGGGAATAAAAAACGGGAAGTGGCTTTTCAAACTTTAAATAATCGGTTAAGTACTGCTCCAAAACCATTAAATTGGGATCCAGGTCCCACGATCAGTGTTTATTTTGAATACGTATGCTAATGGATATACAGTAGGAGACGTTATTTCAGAAGTCAATGACGAACATGAGAAAGTGGTGGTGCACTATAGCCAGCAAGCCAAAAAGAAATTATTGTGTAACTCGAAGACAACTACTGGCTTTGATGAAGTGCATCAAAAATTTTCATAAGGACCTTTATGGCCTGCGTTATCAAGTCAGAAAGACAGTTGGCGCCATCAATTGGGAGACTTCAATATTACGACTTACCATGTAGTTTGGAATACAAACATTTCTCAAAAGCTGAAGCCTAAGAAGGCATTATAGATGTCTGACTATTGACAATAACCTTAGATTGGAATCCGGAGGGATTACAGAAAGAACATTTTGAAATACGAAAATACTTTTTCGACTATTCAATATATATTTGATATATTCTAAGAAATCTAAAGTATATCCAAAATTCTTAATCTGAACTCGTACGGAGAGATTGTGGGACGAACAGGGAGACAGACGCCTTAAAATCACTTAGCTTCGTTTTGTCGATCAGTTTTAAATACATACATATATGTACGTGTGTTGCCTTTTTAACTCGGAATTAGAGAACAAAAAAATATTGATCAACGAAAATCGCTTTAATGTTTTTCAAAATATTCTACATTTATACATTTCAACATGCGTTAAAAACAATTCTCGAAGCACTTTTGCCACTCTGATTGAGGTATCACGAAAACAGGCAACCATTTTTCTTGAAATCTACGATTCATCACTTGTCATGTTAACATAAACGTGTTTCGAAACATCACTATTATACATTTTTAAAATTTTTCTCGAGCAATCGACACGAGTCCTTTTTGAGCGATCAACAAATGGTGTTGAATTCCACCCGAAGAAAATTTTTCTACAAACAATTGTTAATGCAATATTGAATGCATGTTAGTCCCAGTAATGCATATAGTCGTTTCAATGCCACTATATGATAGGTCACATGACTATCTTGCATTATCAATTTGCGAACAGCATCAATAGTTTTCGAAACAATAACTGATTTTGGACAACCTTCACGAAATTCGTCTTGAAGTGATCTACGCCCTCGATTGGATTCAAAATAACATCGATAAATTCTGGTTTTAATAATAATTTAATTCCATTTTTTGGCCGAAATAAATACATATTTCAAATAATTTTAAACAACAAGCATAGCATTAACATATCCAAATGTTCTGAGTACATACGTACTTACATATGTAACTATAACATCAAAAATGTCAGACTTTTCAGTTCAGACTGTTCAAACTTTTTTTGCCAGTTCCTGAAATACAAAATGCAACTTGGGTACCTTTATCGCTCTCTAATTTTACTTCGCTACATATAACAGTTAGGTATATAGATCGTCCGGTTTAAAAAAAAATTGAATAATCACCCATTAAATATATGTTTGGGAAAGGACTAGTATTTAATTATTAAGTTTTACAAACCTTAGGTCGTTATAATTTAATGAATATGAAATTAAATAATTACATATGTATATAAAGTAATGATTATCATAGACCCATCAATAAACTTTAAATTTAAAAGAGAAAACCACTATTTTCATTTAAAGTATGTAAATACTATTTCTTTAAGTGTTGATGCCGGAATTTATTTCTTATGGAAGGCATACACGCAACAATTATTGTATCAATTCTATCGATTATTACGTATATGGGGCACTTGAGTTGTGATTGGATGAAAATCAAAATTTTTTGGTATTTTGTCAAGTTGGTTGTGTTAGTTGGATCATGTTTGGGTTGGTCGTGCGATTTCAAACGATTTCGCTATTTTATTTCGGCTGTCAAAGAGAGCGCGTCATATATAATAAGTAAAGCAACAACTTCCGAACTCACGTTTAAGCAACGAAGTGAATATTCAAAATGAAGTTGGCCTAAAAATTGTGTTAAAAGTTGTGTCGTTTGTAGCGACCATGGCAATTTCTAGCCCAACTCAATCAACCAACTAATTGTTGCGTGTATGCCTTCCATTACTATACACATCACAATCAACAGGTGAGCCAGAGAACTGAGCAAGACCACGTGTACAGTACGAATAAAAATCTTAAGATGCGAGAAAATTAATATGTCTATGGTTTTTATATTTTCCGAAAACTTTCAGATATTTAGAGAATTTGTTAAAACTGCAATTGTGAGCACTGAACTACAAGTATGTATGTCATTCCGCAAAGCAGCTAGTTCTCATAAGCATACACATTAATAGCGGGATTCTGTTACTAGTCTCTAGTCTCTATTTGAGACATTTTGAGGTAGAGTCTCAATTTGTGACTAGTTATTATTCCCTAAACAGTCTCTAACGTTAGTCTCAAAATATTGAGACCTGGTAGTTAGCCGGTTACAAAACTAAAAAGAGCTCTTGTCTGCCATTTTGAATATACTGAATAGAGATCATCATAGATATTAATCGATTGTGGTATTTTTATATTTTGTAAGCAACTCAAACACGAAAAAGTTAAAAATAAATAAATTTTACATAAATTTCGTAAATATTAAGAAACAAAGTCAACATATGTTTTCATTTTTATTGATAACTATGTTTTTTTACGATGTCATAGAAAATTTAATTTTTGTTATCGACATATTTATTTCCATTCAAGTGTAAAAACATCTCTGAATGATGAAATGTAATAGATTTTGTGACTGTCACTTACAGAATAGCAAAATCGGCTCAAGTCTCAAAAATTGTCTCTAACTCAAAATCTCAAATTTAGAGACTTGAGACTGTCTCACGTTACAGAATCGCACGGTAAGTTAGAGACAATTTTTGATACTTGAGACGATATTGCTATTCTGTAAGTGACAGTCACAAAATCTATTACATTTCATTATTCAGAGATGATTTTGCACTTGAATGAAAATAAATATGTCGATAACAAATATTAAATTTCCTATAACATAGTCAAAAAACATAATTATCGATAAAAATAAAAATATATGTTGACTTTGTTTCATAATATTTACGAAATTTATGTAAAATTGATTTATTTTTCATCTATTCGTGTTTGAGTTGCTTACAAAATATAAAGAAACGACAATCGATTAATATTTATGATGATCTCTATTTAGTATATTCAAAATGGCAGACAAGAGCTCTCTTTAGTTTTGTGACTTGCTAACTACCAAGTCTCAATATTTTGAGACTAACGCTAGAGACTGTTTAGTGAATAGTAACTAGTCTCAAATTGAGATTTTACCTCAAAATGTCTCAAATAGAGACTAGAGACTGGTTACAGAATTCCGCTATAAATTTGAGGAATAGGCGATTCTATGTTTTTATCAGTTGTTATGTTACATATTTCGCAGCTTTACAATGGCAACGCTGTAGTTTGACAGTTCACGAATGAAGGACAGAAAACCATAGGAAGACAAAGCAGAAAAGTCTACTTGAAAAGTTATATTTGATGGAAATTTATATGGGGATTTGTTAATTTTATTGATCAGAAAGTAGTCAAAACTTGTTTTTTCAGCACAAAAGTTACAGGTGTGTTTTCAATCAAAATTCAGTGCTGAAAGAGCTTAGAAAAAAATGTCTTTGCATCGCCCAATAGTTCTAGATTTCCTAGAAACAAGCAAGAAAAAGATGAGCCCTACAAAGTGATATTAAAACTTTTAATTAAATATTTTAAGCTAAACATAATCTTTATTTGTCGAAAATGTGTTTCTTTTCTTCGTTATAGGAAGAAAAAGATGTCGCAAGGTTTAACCTCGCTGCAGGGCGGCTCTAACAAAGTGTTCATACAACGCGATTACAGCGAAGGCACCTCGGTCAAATTCCACACACGACTTCCCAGCGAATTAGAAGGCCTGGTGAGTAAGCTGTTTACGACTTAGTTAATGAAATAAAAAAATAATTTTCATATTATTTTTAACTTTATATGATACAGATTGAACGACAAGTATTTGAGTCGACCATTAATCGGCTAAATGAATTTTTCGCTGAAGCTGAAAAAGGGTTCTTGCAGTACATATTGTGAGGGTTGCATCGGCTGCATTACTGCTTATCTTGTTTATATGTGTTCGGAAACACACTATGAAAAGGTGAGGCCAAATTAATTTGATTTATAACCGAAAACGTGTTATCTTGGTTATTTTGATACAGACACTTCGGAAAATATCCAAATTTATTGCTTCCCAAAACGAGCGAGTTTACAATCCGAAAGGATTGCAAGTTATCGACCCGACATATCGAGGTTTGCGCGTCATAGAAATATCTGTGTTAGATCGTCCAGGGCGAACGTGACTCCCACTTTCGCATTCGACCGAAGAGTTTTTCATGTGAAAATATTTGGGGTAAGATTTGTGACGACAGCAAAGGCATCCGAATAACGCTCCGAATATGTTATAGCAATTTTAGTATCGAAAGCCAAGTCTAATTTAATCATTTCTAGTTACTCCTAATTGTAATATATTTATGTAAAACAACAAGAATAGATTCTGGCTAAAGAACAAAAAGCCATTGTAACACAAAATTCACAAAAATTTTGGCTTGAAGTTAACCCACTAAAATAATATATATAAATATTGTGTGAGTAGATTTCAATTAAGAAAATATTGCATTTTGTGCCCTATTTATATTATTTGTACTGAATTTATATACCCAAAATACAAAAGTCTTAATAAGTAAATTTAACAAGACACCCGATAAGCCTCTGGCTACAACTAGGGCATATACGATTGGATTTAGTGAAAATTAAAATGATTACGACTTTAAAAGTTGTTAGCAGAATTTCACAAACCAACTAGTGTTTCATCTTAAATCAGTTGTGTACTGATATTTACATAAACAAACTGTTATACATAAATTCAGAAAAAAAAAACAAAACCTTCAAACGAAAACGTAGTGTGTGTAAGTCACTAATTAAAATTGACCTAAGTAATTAAACAAATTAATGTCTAAGCGTTCGTATTCTCACGCAAAAACAAGAATGCGTTGCTACAAAAACTGATAATGTTATTAAAGAAAATACTAATAAAAATATCGAAATTAAAATGTGAATGTGTTGTGCGTTTGTGCCACATTAGATAAAATAAATTTAATCAACCAAAATCTAAGTAATTACGACATTAAAACCAATTGTTTCATGTTGTTATCCCGTTTTCTGATTTGTTTTTATTCAACCCAAAACAAATATAAGGAATCTTCTTTTCCAATCGTAAACTTCTATTAAATTGCGACATTTATTTATCATTGCGTTAAATTTGTAAAACACTAACTGTTCATTGTTTACCAATCAGACATCAGTCAAAAATATAGTTCTCACTTTTCTAATTTCAACGTTTATCAGCTCATGTAAAATACTAAATCATAGAATCGCATAAATAATTATCAATTTTCCGATTTGCTCTTGGTTTGTCCACAACTAGTGTATGTTTAGTACATCCGTCGTTATCAGATTTTCCCTTAAATTGTTATTTTGCCTGAAGTTAAAATATGAGGGGTATAGAAGTCATTGAGTTCGTTTCGATGAAAAAAATGTCCGATTCCATCGAGAAATATTACGTTGACGTCATTGGAATTGCCACAATTAATCTCACTAACTCAATAAAATATATTCCGTCGGCAAAGCATTGAAACCTCAAAATAGGGTATTTTCGTCGATATCTGCCCATTGGCGATTGAATTGCAATTAAGGACATAACTGGATGGCAAAAGGTAAGTAAATTAAATTTTGTAAAATTGCATTTTTATAACAATGAAAATGCTTAACATATATGTATATTTATGTATGCATGTATTTAAGGGATGAATGGACATTATATACCAATATGGTCGTATAGGTCGAGTGGCTCCATAAATCTGGGTTTTCACAGAAATATGGGGGGTGCCACGCTCATTGTTTAATTTTGATCCCGGCTGTTTTAAGGTCCTCTCATACCATCCCGGGGAAAAATATGTTGTGTCTGGCGTACTTACTTATTGATTGATCGTCCTTTAATTAATTTTTAACAGTACCGTTATCCGATTTCATCAATTTTCACACTGTTGGCAATAGTTCTTATAAGAATTGTCCTAAGCGAATTTGGCTGCTGCAGCTTTAGTGGTCTAAGAGAAATGCACATTAAACCTACTAGAGAGTAGGGTCCAGCCCACTTTTTCTGCTATCCCGTGTGACAAATTAATTCTTTAACTTAATTTGGTGCTTAGTTATGGCACTTTATACGTTTTCGGTTAATGGAGTTTTGTGGGCGTGGCAGTGGTCCGATTACGTCCATATACGAACTTGTCCGTACTTTTTTGCCAAGAAATGTAATATACATATTATGTATGTAATATATTGTCTTACGATACTTGTATTTCAATCTTTACTGAAGTTGCAGCTTGTACGGACGGACAGACGAACAGACAAACCGGATTTCAAATCGTTTCTTCATCCTGATCATTTTGGTTTAGCACTTTATTCATTTTAATTTAAAATTTTGATAAATTATCTTTGAGGTTACGATATACATATGTACTACTCAAGGAATACGAATTTAGAAACGAAACAACGTTAGAAACAACAAAAACTTGGAAACGACAACAGGAAAAGGCCGATTAAAATTTTTAAGTATTTTGCCCCTTTTCAGTCATTGGTTTTCAAACACCAGCGCACATACATACGTATATACATATGTATTTGGCGTCCATAATATTTAAAAGCAGGTTTTGCAACAACCATAGATATTGTAGGCTGCTTCAGTTAAAAAAAAAAAAACAATTTGTGGTAGTGTTTCTTTATTTTCTCACTTAAAAAGAAAACACAAACAAAATGATTCCTCATTTAAACGAAAATAACTTGTGAATCAGCAATTAACATAATAAGAGATCAATTGAATTTATTCCGCTCGTCGCATATATCAATCTGAAATTAAACGCACGTCCTTTTCTCACCAAGAGTCTTCTCATTTGCCGGAACCGCCGCTATCGGATAACTAAAGCATATTGCTCTCATACAAACTGCCCGATCCAATTCAAGTCCTTGTAGGTAAAACTTTTTTAATTGACAAAATATCTTCATGATTTATTAACCAAAGTCAATGCCATAATCTCCGATGAAACTATTCAAATCGATAAACTATATTATTTAGTTACTATATGTCCTAGTATAGACAACACTTTAAATAAAGGAGAAGTGAGGTTATGACAAATTGCTTTACAATCAAAGTTCTTTATTCCGTCTGTTCTTAAAAAGCCATCTGCTTCCATTAGCCAATAATTGCTTATAAGATATAATAAGACTTTCTAAACGGTCTTGCTTCATAGCAATTCTTATACATTTTCGTGGGTTTTAAAGTAAAACTTTTCATTACATTTAGTTTCAGTATTCATACATTACATTTTGATTTTGATTTTGACATTGCATGTGCTGCTTAGCTTTGTTTTACATTTATGCATTACTTAATTTAGGAATTGACATGCACATTTAGTAAATGAGGTTTCGAAAAATACTTTAAATTAGCTTCATTCCATTTGTTTGTGCTTTTCTAATGTCGAAAGTTCGAATAAAGTTTTGATTACATGTTTTTTCTGCTAGCTTGACCTTCATTCTATTTTTACCGTTAAAACGCTACATTAGTTCTATGGGCTATAAAGCGCTCTGCAGTTACATTAACAGTTAGCTACTTTCAGTTTGGAAACTCACTCAAATAATTTTTGTTTTAAATTTTTTTTAGTTTAAAATGATTTTCTTTCTGTTTTTTATTTTTTCGTGTTTATTGTGCACACATTACACGTACATATAGCTATATCTAAAAGGATTTTTTCACAAAGGTGTTACCATATTTCACTAAGTCATAACAATTAAAGTAACATGCAAATTTACATACATATTTTGTATTTATTCATATTTGAGATTGCATAAATATCATAGTAGTGAGTGTATTGCTATCAAAGTAGTTGCGCATGCGCCGCCAGTTGTGAGCTGCAGCACGAAAGTGTGTCTATGTATCTACACACAAGCACAAGCCACCAGTGCGCGCTTTCATTGCTGTGAAAGGTGCATATTGCCTAATAACTCTATTATATCTAAAGCTTGTAAAGTTAATGTGAATTTAATTCAAAGTAGTGTAGTTAGTATGTGATACGACTAGAATAAAGACTCACACTGAAGCGACACTGCTTCCCATCTGCATATTTGCTTTATGAAAATTTGACTAGCTTACCGTTAAATAAAAAAATACATTCATACGCACAAATTTGTATGTGTTCTCTCTACACAAAGCGGAATCGCTGCTAACATTTATTTAAAATTGAGTTCTAGTAAAGTCACATGCTTTGCGTTCATATCTAAGTGCATGTAAGTATGTCCTAATAGTTTTTGGTAGTCAATTAGGTTGTGCTTTGTATTATGCTTAGTTCAAGAGAATTTTCAAACAAGCTTAACATGCTTTCAGCTCTTGGATTATCGTGGTTCTAAATACGTTGATATTAGCTGCTTACTCTCGAGCGCTCGGCAGAAAACCGAAAACCTCCCACATGAGCTACGCTTTTCTTTTTACGCCGCGAAAGAGTCTTTTTCAATGTATCAAATTTGACCAATCAGAATTTTTGATTTGTCTAATACTCAATTATTCGTAATTGCACTGTTTAATTTCTTAATGGCCTATTGTATTATCCAATTCAAAATTGTAAGTGCAAATGCGTAATAAATTCTGTACTTGCAACATTTCTTACCACTCTAAATTGGTCTAATAGTATATCTTTGGACTTCATTTTGATTTTTTGTTGCAACTTTGTAAATCTTTTTGTTTCAATTTGCTAAAAAATTTTGATTTTTGGTTAGATTTTTAATTATCTTTCTCTCAGACTGAATATGCTTGCATTAACCCCGCTCTTTATACACAAAAGTGTTGCTCCCTTACCGCTATACCTATTTTACATATTTAAGTTTTAACTCCAATTAGACATCGGTCGACCCTCCACCGCCACTGTGCTTATCGGTGGAGGTCACCAAATTCTAATTGGATGGTTTTCGTCACAACAGCGAACACAACTTGGAGCGCTTCTTCGACTTGTCGGTCGTGCTGACAGTGCCTGCCGAAGATGTGGATGACGAAGCGGAAATGTGACCTGGACCCGCCACCATTGGCTGCGAAGGACTCGTTGGGCTTTTATCGTCTAAATCCTCGCTAACATGTGAGTCGAGCAGCTTAAATGAAGATTTCTGTTTAACGCCATCCATGCTGTTGTACAGCGTTTTTGTCAATTTCGAACGTACGGCCTTGCCCAGAGCGCCCGTCTTTTTGATGCTCAGTCGTGTGCTACCGCGATGATGCTCCGGTGTGGAAGCATCGTCGCCATGCTGCTGATGTGGATGACAATTCAATGTGGTTACGGTGAATTCGATATCCTTTATCTCCTCATCGGCACAACCTGTTTCGGAGAATACTTAAAACATTTGGAACCTGCAATTTAATTATAAAAGTATCGTAGTTCATACCAGCAAATTCTTCCACCGGTTTATCGATGGTATCGTGATCGATCCAAGTGAGACCCATTTCCACTTTTTCGGCCAAATCTTGCCAATTGCGTCTATTTTCTAGGGTGCCCTCATATAGTGGAGTTATCCAGGGGAAAGTGTCGCAAAGCACACGATAGAGCGGCAAACATATCACGTCTATGAAACCCACTTGCATTTTAGGCAACTCGTCCTTGCGTTCGCTACAAAATATAAAGTTTATGTCTTTTGTAAAACAACGTAGTCCCCCTCTCTTCACTCACCGGTCCATCATGGCTATTGGTTGTGTATTTAGTTGCAGTTTCTCAAGGTCACCTTGATCAAAGAACTCATCCGCTACCAGCTTGGCTAGACGATGTTGTACCTCCCAAGGTTTTGCAATGGCGCTCACATCGCAGGCGGTCATCATCATGCCGCAGAGTACTGAAACATAATTTAGTGGTGGATTGTGGAGCCATAAACGTAAAGTTTGACACTTACACTCTTTCTTCTCCTCACTCTGCCAATCGAATTCGCCGTTTTCGACGAGCTCCAGAAAGGCATTGCGTTTTTTGAAATACATTGCTAGATCGGTTGAAAGTATGGCATTTTCCACGGTACTCATAACTGAACGGTAATCTTCGGGTGACAGAGCCTGGAAGGAAACAAGGATGATGAGAAAACTTTGTTTACGAATGTTTATGGCTTATACATATAAGAGTCAATTAGACTACGAGTATTATTATGATTAGAATGAATAGAGTTAAAAACAAATGGATTGTTGTCACAAAAGCTTTATGTTTCATTGAATCTAAATTTCATACAAAACATTGATGTTTTCAGCCCATATTTTCTATCGCTTTCTTTCTGTAATATTTGAGAAAATCTTACCTGAAATATATTATTTCCCTCTGAATTCAGAATCATTACACACTGGTCAAAATGATGATGCTCCATTGTGCTAGTCGTGTATAGTATAGCCAGTGGTGACTCAGTTTTGGTTTGGAATGCATTATTTGTACCACGATGATCCAAATCGTGACATAAGCAGGCCACCAAAAGACCCAATATCTCTAAATCAGTCATAAAACGTTCCATTTTGCCAGTCTTTAGCATTGCGAACATTGTTTGGGCCACATTGAGGGCGTGACGCCAATTGTGATACTTCACTGGACGGTAATTCTTGCGCACACTCAGCACCCAACGGCAAAGAACCTAAGGGGGGAAGACATATATGTAAATAGTGTTCAAAGTGTTCAAATATCACGAAACTAACTGAAGACTTACTTCATATGGTATTTGGAACTTTGAGACTAGATTGCATTGCAGAAACATGCACAAGACGGCGCGAGAAGTGTCATCATCACAGAGATTAAAGTCTGCCAAAAGTTAAACGTTGGAAGAGTTACCAAGATACAAATTCTCCAAAAATGTCAGAAACTCACCAATAAACTTAAAACTATATAAATCATATTTTTCGGCCGATTCAATTTTATCGTTGACCAACTTCTGGGTTTGCTCCGCGCTAGCGGTCGCATGATAAGACAAACATTCTAAAGCTACCTTCTGCTTCGCCATTAATTTGCAAGCGTTCTCGTACATTTGCGTGTTGTGTATGCCCAGACCACAAAAAATGGCAAACGCCTCAAAAATGGAAACATCTGAGTCGGTGAAGGGCAAACCCGTGCTCTGGGTCAGAACCGAGAAAGACAAAAATTAATATTATATTGCACAAAACTTTCAAAGGTACCGTTGAAGTACCTTATTAATCAACTGCGCCACGCCAATCACTGTCTTCTGCGCATTCGCGATCGGCATGCACAAGATCGCCTTTGTCGCGTCAATCTCATTCTCTGTTCGTATTTGATTATGCTCCCGCACCCACTCATGGACATCACTGATATTCACAGTCTGCCCGGTGGTTGCAACAAATTGCGCAATCTGCGCCAAAGTGGAGTTGCACAGATCATTGACAGAGGGGCGGGAAATATTGGCCGACTGGTTGGAGGCACCCAGCTCAAAGAGAACTGTAAAGCGCGTGCGGGACATTTGCTACGGAATATTGGAAGATCAGCTTAATATTGGAGAAGAGTGTTGTAATAAGTTTAATTCCACACTTACTTTGTCATCTCTTTCATTATCGTCCACATCCTTGATGGCGCGGTTAAGACGAGTTTGTAGTTGACTAGGTTTCTCAATAATTTTCTCCAAATGACTCTGCCAAAATGTAAAAACAAGAATTAATTTGTTGCCTTCTTCTATCAAATGCATTGATAATCTATATGGTGTATGGTTTATTTTCCATGTAACCCTTCCTACCTACCGCCTCACAACAGTCCAAATCCAGCAAAAACACAGCGCATCTCTCGCATTTAAGCAGCTCTCGTGCTTCCGTCATAATTTTTGTCACTAAGCATTCCAAGTTATTTTGCTCCTCAAATATATTTCGCGCCAAACTTAAGAGTATTTGGTTGCGTCGATATTCCTGGACGGACATTTCAAATAGTTGTGCGTTTTGTATGCCTATGCCGCAAAAGGTTAAGTAACGTCGGAAAATCTCGACGTCATGCTCGTCAAATTCCATGGAACCTGCAAGTTTCAAAAAAAGTTTTATTTAAAAATAGATTTTTTTGTTTTATTAAATTTTACAACACCTATAGAATATTGTCCTAATTTGATCCGAGTAATAGTTTCGGAGATACAGCCTTGAGAACTTGTGCGCTCGAGGCTAGCTTGGCTAATTGCGCCGTCTTTAAACGCGTTTTTCTCGAAGCTGTGTTTTTGAAGTCGGTTGGCAAGTTTTTTCGAAAACTACTCAACCGATCTTCATGAAATTTTACACAGGTCTTTGAGATACAATTCTTTTCGATTACAACCATTTGAAAAAAAATGTTGCGAAACTTTCACTGAAATTTTCTTTTTTTGTAAAAATTCCTACCGAAAATCTAATTTCCATTTTTTTCCTACGCCCAACTTCTAAATTAAGGTTTTACCAAAATGCAAATGTTTTCAAAAATACTTTTTGTTTAAATGAGTTAAGCATCCACCCCCTCTACTCGGTAAAACTGGCGCATCCTAATGCTACATCGCAAGTCACCACAGCTGATGGCACTACAACACACCACACAACAGCTGTACCCCAACCCAACCAACAAAAGGAATGGGCAACGGGAAAGCTCAAACGATTCGATCTACACAAGCCGCACATCAACATTCGTTCTGTTGATTCATTCGCTCATACGCTGCGCCGCGATAACGCCTCACGTTCCTCTGCGGTTATCCAATTCACCAATCCTGTGCGCGTTAATTCGAGTCGTCCACGATACTTCAAGTCGTCGATCCATCAGCAGCCACCGGGCTGCATTCGTTTCCTCATTCTTCGTTCCGCACTCCAAATCCTGCGCGCTGCAAGTAGCACCATATACGATCCCGTTCAACGCGATTGCCAACCCCCACAAACCATCTTCGTCGTTAGAGTCTCGCCGAAATTTAGTTTAATGACTTTGTCAAATATTTCGTGATCAATTTATCAATTTATCGTTTTAAATAAAATTGTTATGAGAAAAAAAACACAAAAATTCTTTTTAACTAAAACATGGCGTGTAATCTAAAGAAAATGTGTATAAATTAAACATGGTCCTTAGAACGTGTTGTTTGAATACACGATGGTAAATTAATACATTTGCAATAAATAAATATTATTTATTAACATACACTTTTTTTTGACCGAGGAAACCCATGGAACCCCTTAAGCAGTGAATTTTTCGCTGTCTTTAGTGAATAGTTAAAAATTAAATATTATATCAAAATTGAAAAAATTTGTTTGACCTAACCCTAATATACTATAAGACTCTAAAAATCATCCTGCTGTCAGGAATTTCTTGGTGAAATACGAGAAAGTGTCTTAATTTTCTTTTTCCTCCATATTATAATTTAGCATAGCTGGTAAATATAAAACTTTTTGGAAGTAACTTGATGTTGATTTAAATTTAGAGTATTTTCCACTGCTATCACTTTTAGATGTAACCCTAAATTTTTCCTCTACTTCCAGTTATAATTTAGGAATCACTGTATGGGAAATATTTTCACGAATTTTTGCATAGATTATTAGGCAAGGCATGAACACAAATCCGTACAAATTGTTCAGGTCAGACCACTCAAGCACACAGCTGCCATACACACTGACCGATCAAAATCAAGTTCTTGTATCGGAACTCTTTTATTTGTGAATGTGAAGGATATGTTCCGTGCAAGCGAAGTTAACCTTTTTTCTTGTTTAATACATATTTATTGCGCATTCGAAAGTTCCATTCGAATAGAAATCATTTTATACTTAATCATAAACGGTGACAGAACATTTTCACAAACAGATGCGAGCAATACCTGTAGCTCCTACAGCCATTAAATCGTGAACGCCTTTTCTCAGTACTTGAAAGAAATTTGAAGGATTAATTTGTTTATGGGTTTTCCATACATAATGGCTGATTCAAACTTAATTAAAAACAGTTTCCAAGCAATTTCGAAGGCTCAAACAAAATGTTGCATTAACACCATAATCGCCACTAGGTAACAATATCTCCACCCATGTCGAAAGATTTTTCTTCCTTATTATTAACAGTCGAATATTAGCATATCCGAACTTTTCAAAGACTAACATTGCTTTTGTGCAATCTCAGCAACTTACCGTTGGTTTTGTTGATAATCTGTGCCACTCCTATGACGTCTCCTTCGTAATTGCATATTGGCATCGATAATATTGCATTCGTTTTGTAGCCAGTCTTTAAATCAATCTCACAATTAAAACGTGCATCCTTGTAAGCTTCCTTTATGTTGATCATCTCTTTTGTTTGCGCCACCATGCCGGCAATGCCCACACCGAAAGGTATTCGTATCTCCTCCATCTTAGCCTTCTTAACAGCATCCTTGAGCGCTGCAAATGACAAACGAAACCGTTGCATAAGAATCAATAGTCAATTGCAAAAATAGCCAAGTAGCAAAAGTCAATTGCAACATTGCAAAAAAGAAAACCGAATAGTAGAACGGAGATAAAGCGATTTCATTTTGTGTGCATTGCTGCTGGACTTCATTTGCATGCAACGCTGAATCCTTAGGTTCACACAAATACTGCTTCAAAGGTCTCGTAATAGCAACGGACTTCGTTTTTGTAATTTGAACTCACCTGTTTTCTGTGTCACATCGAAGAGCTTCGCAACCAGGTATTTATTGTTTGGTGGCCCCTTGGCTAGGAACAATGAGCCACGATCCGCATGAGTAAGCAGTCCTACATTGACGAGGATTTTATGACACAGCACATCAATATCCAATTCATTGGCCACATCACGAATCAGCTCCATGAATAGTTCACCTTCATCCAATTCCATCAGGTGACGACGACTATCAAATACAGAATTGCCGGAGGACGTGGACAGTGAGCGGGACTGAGGTTTCTGCAAAAGTAAAGAATGGAGATGAAACAATGGGATATGAGAAAATAGAAAATGGAAAACTCAGTGAACTGTTTTAAGAACAATGTATACGAGTAAATGTAAGAAATAGTGTACATGTGTCGATGACAGTTGTGCGCTTTCCCACTTTCCCTCTTGGATTAAAGATGTCATTACTTTGTGTGTGATTATGATACAAACAATTTGACGGTGATAGATGATGCTCAAGTATTCGCATTCTCAATTCTTTAGTAAAACCAAAGTGAATGTGAGACAATAATTTTACGAAAATCGGTTCAAAAATTTAAGAGTTTACCCAGACAAACAACGTGATACGTAATCTTTATATGGTATATTCGTAAGAAGTTTGTATATAGTAGAATTGTCTTATTCACCTAACGGTAGTTTGTACAACCTAAATATAATATAACCGAAATAGTTATCGAGTTATGTATATACGAATATTATCAGGATAACAATACGAGTTGATATCTGAGAGGCTCTCTGTCCGTCCGACCGTCGGCGCATGCTGTGAATTGAGTAAAAGTTATCTTGATTTAACTTGAAACGCATGCTCCTTGGTACAGAAGGCGCCGTTACTTAACTGCACAATAAAGTACAAGACTATTATTTCGTAGAATCAATCCAAGCCACTAGACCTCGAATATATGGAACCCAGAGGCTTTGGCTGACTTTTACCGAAAATATCCGTCCTACTGTGAGGATTTCAAACATCCAGTTTACTTTATGCAGTATACGGTATCTTTATCTAGCAGACTTCTTGTCGCATATGTCGACGAGTGGTTTGTTATTTTCATAAAATAGCGTGGGAACATGTTCTCGAATTGTGACAAAAAAGTACCCCGAAATTGTATATAAAACGCAAAATATTTAATTATTCATCAAAATTTATTTTGTCGCCTTTAAAGTAATCTCTACCAGATGTGTATGTAATACACTTATGTCAACGTTTTTTTTGGCCTTCGTTTTGGTATGGCCTTCAGCTTCTTCAACGAATTTTGCTTAATCACTTCGATCGACAGAAAACGCGTTCTATTTCAATTTCATTTGAGAAAAAGTCACACGGAGTTAATTCTTGTGAATATGGTGGTTTATCGATGGTATTCATTGCGTTTTTGGTTTAAATTCGGTCCGCCCGATCTATCCTGTCCAAAGAGACCTGTTTACGGTATTCGTTTTGAAAATAAATCAGCTTTATCGGGACGAGTCGAGCAAGAACACGTTTCGTACCCAAAATATCCACCAAAATCATTCGAACGGACTCTCGAGAGATGTCGAGGTCTTCTTCGATCTCTCTAACACTTGCCTGACTTCAAGCACCATATTATTGACTTTTTTAATATTTTCATCAGCTGAGGAGGTCGAAGGTTGTCCAGAACGAAGTGGTCAGGCTTAAGTAATTTCTTAAAGATATATCGTCAAATGAAAAAAAGCTTTTTACACACCCACTGCATTCTGATCGTTCAGTTTGTATGGCAGTAATATGCTACAGTAATCCGATATCGACGGTTCCGACAAATGAGCAGCTTCTTGGTGAAAAACTGAAGGACTAGTTCGCTAATATTCCGACTTTATATTAAAAAAATGTTGGGAAAGAATTAATCGTGAATAAATTACTAAGAAATTTGGTATCTTCTGCACTTATATTGAAAAAAATATTTTCAACTGAGATACGTGTGATATGTGATATTAACTCGAACAAAGAGGTTAAATTTAATATATTTAGCGCTAAACCATACAATTTTGACCTTAAAACCGTGAGTAGGCCACTTAATGCCCAATTTCATTTTTGATATCAAAATTCTAGGGTTTGGGCAGTCCAATTTGCCCTGTTTTAAGCAGAATGATGGACTATAATTTTGGTTATAAGCTAACAAAATTTATATTTATAACTAGCTGACCCTGCAGGCGTTGTTCTGCGTGAAATCATGTGTTTTGAAATGAAAAGAAAGTTGAATTTAAGAGTATTTTGTGTTGAAAATCATTTATTTGCGATTTTCCTACATTTTTTTTCAATGTAGCGCAGCCTTATAAACAACATTTTTTGGTTTATGTTCCGGTGCGTAAATGCACAGAGAAGATAGTTTCCCAACTTATGAACACGCCACGTATAGGCGTACAGGCCGTGTGAAAAAATGGCATTTCAAGATTTATGCGACACACTTCTAGCAACTATTCTTGTGTCCTGTTGATTATCATTTCAAATGCAATTTTCCCTGGAAACTGAATAGGTTTGAACTCAAATGGCAAATCGTTGGAACTCAAAGGAATTCGTAGAATCAAACATTTGGCCCCCTTGTATTCCATAGCTACGTCACAATCAGTTGGGTTCCATTACACAGTTTTGGCGCATGAAGATTGCGAAACATAATAATGACAGATCCAACTTTAAGACGCAAATGCGGCAACATACCAAGCCTCTGCAAAGAGTTTAGAAACTCCACTCGATAATTCACGGTCTTCATTGTCAAGACGATCGATCGATTTGTATGAGCGAAAACCTCCCAGAAGTTGACCTTAAATCTTCCAGTTTAAGTCACTAAAATCGTTATTTTTGGAATTGTGCGTGCTATAAAGCAATCGTAGTTATGATAATTTCACCAATGTTTGGATAAACATTCGTGATGAGTTTATCTTTCGTTGAAGTGAATTGACAAAAGGCAGGTGGAATTGATAACTAACCATTGGAAGTATGAACCGAAATTTTCTCATTTTCGATTCTTAGCGAATACGATATAAAATACCTTCGGCAATGTCATTTTTGTTCGTATCCCATAAATGACGTGGATTTGAAGGCTGATATGTCGAAATGAACATCGCGAAAAATATACGAACTTCAGTGGCATGCGAAGTAGCTATCGATCGTCCATCGTTTGATTCCAGTGATTATTATTTTCCATTAATTGTAATTGCTGGGTTCTTAAAAAGTGGCATACACCTACCATTCACAATACGTAATGACTCTAATGAAGTTGAACCACCTACATTAATCAATAGCAATCGATGGTAGAAGTAATCGTCGATTTTCGGGTGGATTGTATAAATTCATCTTAATGCATTAGTTGAGAACACATCTGGGTGCCCATCTTTTGCTTGGCCTTGCTTTCTGTGTCACTATTTCTTCGACGATGCATTCAATGTATAATATCAAGGCATTTCCGAATAGAGCAATGTTCTCGTAAACGGAACACTGACGCAAGTTGAGAAAAAACTGTGTGTGTTGGCAACTTCGATATTCACTCCTCTAAATTGAATGCTGAATGTTCTGCCATTGTCGTCTGGTGGGCGACGTCGATAGAGTGGATATCCATTATTACCATTTGGTGCTTCCGAAAGATAAGCACGTATATAGTGATTCGTGCATTTATTGTCAGACATACAAACCGCAAGGTCTGTGAACCATAGTGGTTTTCACCACTTCGTATAATTCTGGATCTATCTCTGGATCAAGAATTTCCGCAGAAATTATTTAATCAATTTTATCTGGTGTAACTACCATCCACCAACCAAAGAAGAATGAGTGCCTGCGGCAAACCTTTTTTTGCCACACAACAGAGTACATCCCTCATCTGCACCATATTTACCTACATTACTTCAAGATAAAGTCCATCAAACGTCATAGCTGTTGTTTGAAAAGTCGTGCTGTGACATCGTGACGATGGCTTACTAACTGACCGCGATCCATAATTCCGCACGTAAGCTATCGCATTTTGCGAGTATTCATGCATGTGCTTTGAGTTGCCAATATTAGCGCGATCTCGTCGTGGCTTCGTAACAAATTTAAATCTGTAATTGATCATTTTGTATGAAACAAACATAAAGCTTTCACTGAATAATTTTACATAATTTACCTTTTCAATAGCCTAAACAAAGAAATGAAACAACCAAAAATTACAAATAATTTACAAATAAATCAATTGAAAAACAACACAAAAAAAATTGAAAAAAGAGGTTTTATGGAAAAGGTCACTGTTTGGAATTTTCCAATTTTCCGACTTTTCCTCATGAAAAGTATAAGGTTTTCTTATTTTTAAACCTTCCCAAATCCACAACGAATAATCTCTAAAAATTTCATCAAGACTGTTTCAGTCGTTCTCGAGCATTAGCGTTATTAATAAACAAACATTCACTTTTATAAACAAACGTGTGTATGGGTAGAAGCAAATGCCATCTTTGAACTTCAAAGAACATTTGAAAAAAAGAATTGGCCAAATTGGTCCAGGCGTTGTTGAGTTATACGCTTAGCAACACATTTTGCGATTCATTTGTATATTATAGATACCCAGCGGGATTTGGTAGACGTAGGTAAGCGAGTGAGGTGAACGATGCAGCATTATTGTATCGGTTACTCCGATCGATGAAAATTAATACGGCGATGTCCTAGGAAAAGTAACAGATCACCAAGCAACGAGACTTAAAAAAATGGCCTTTGGCGAGTCTGATGCTTTTCTGAATTTGGTGAGCATACTCCGATACGGTGAAGCCTTCTGCTTTTACACATTCTACAAAAAAAGTTTAAACCATATGTAGTTATAAATTTCCTTCAATGATAAAAACACGAAAAACTTTCCAAATAGTAACGCATTAAAGTGCTTCCTTTCTTTATTTTTAATTAGTCTTCTCAGATGCCTTTTCGAGAATATTCTTTTGTTTTCTTATTCAAGTTTAAACATAAAAACAAACAACATTTTTAATTAAAATAGCAGCTCACCTAAACACAACCAAGTTTCTGCGAATTTTCTTCAAATGCTTGACGATATGACGAAATAATGAAAATATTTGTTTATAAATTTTATTTCATCAACTTGTATTTGTTGTTGTATTGCAACGTTTTTCATGTACTTGATTGTAACTATGAACGCAGTCGAATCTAGCAGCATATCTTACTTTTGTGCATTACCTGGTATTGAAGAATTCTACATAGAATTTTCTTCGAAGCATTTTTCAAAGAAAAATGTAAGCGGTGAACCATTATCTCGTTGGGTATATTCGTAGTATTTTATATAAAGCTCACTTAATATGAAAGTAATGACGTTTCATATGGTGAGTACGCCATAAGTGACTTGGAACTAACAGTTTTTGGTGAATAATGTGCGTTTTAATTAGTTTCACACAGTTCATTTTTGGTTGAAATAAATATTATTTTTTTAAATAAGTGAGAAATTGGCTTTTTATTCGGCCAAAATACGATGTGAATTGACGGAAAAAGAAGAGATAAATATGGCAAATTATTTTAATGATAATGATGGCGATGATGATCATGGTATTAAACAATCTACATTTTGTGATGACCGCGAACTGATACTGAGTGACCAGTCCGACTTCGGAGATGATAATGCTCACTCCAATATTTACCTTATTTTGAGTGCAACTCAGGGAAGCATTAGCTCAAGAAAATATTAAGAGAGGCATTAAAAATATATGGAGTCATAATATGACCCAAAGATAACTGTGTAATTTTTTTGTAACGTAGTAGCAGGGTTTAGTAAAAATACAGACTTTGTTCAAATTCATAGGCATGATGATCTTGAAAAGCAAACGCACGACTTTGAGTAAATTGCTCGGCATCTTTCCAGTTCAGTATTAGAATGAATTAGAATGTATTTTCAGAAAGAGTAAACGGTTTATTGGCTTATACTAATATATGGTGTAAATCCAATTGTGATTTTTGTTTCTAAAATATTATGTTCTTAATATGTTATTGCCTGCTCATAACCTTGCAAATAATGTACTTCACGTATTTATGAACATATGTATACCTATACATACATGTTTGCTTCTTGTGTTATTTTGAAAAAAAATTTGTAGAAGGCACTTGGCCTTGATTGGGAACTTCGAAAAATTTTTATGCGATGTTCATTCCGCGTAATTTCGCTTTTCACACGTTTAATTTATTATTAATGAGCTGTCAGATTGTCTGTCGTGTCAGTATTTCGCATAACTTCTGAAAATCTTCATACTGAAATCCAAAGATTCTATGTATTTTAAGCATAATTTTGTGACATTTATATACATATATATATATATATATACATATGTTGTGTAACTAACAAAAAGAGAAACATATGTATATATGTATATGTATATATGTTGTGTATACATATATACATATGTTTCTCTTTTTGTTAGTTACACAACATTTTTTCTTGCGCATTTCTATAAAGATCTCTCGTTCTCTTAAAATAAGGAAACTTCCAAATTCTGTGAGATATCTCCACATTTTCGATTATCTAAATATATGCAAAGGTGATAGATTTTTATCATTTCATTACATTATTTCATATTTCTTTAAGAAACTATCTCTGTAATGCAATATTGTTTCAATAAGGTGCAAAGTGCTAAATGTAAACCATTGTGATACGCCAATGCGTATGAGTAACATTTGCTTCTGCAAACTGCCATCTACCATAGAAATTGTAAATTGTAACTTTCGTAATATTTCAACACTACATGCTATGCGATTTTTCTTACAACAAAACAGTTTTTCGTAAGGATGCCATAAATTGCTGATGTGGCAAATATATTGAGCCAGACGTTGCAAATTTTTGGCAGCAGCTTATGAGCATGTTTACAGTCGCTTACTAAAGACGAGCAAATTTTACTTCCATTGAAAAAGAAAGTAATGAAAAGTACATAGGGACTTTGGTCTCAGTTGCTGATGCACTTTAACTAAGTGTGTGAAATTTGTCAGGAACGCCGCCACGCACGCACATATATTCATTTTTAGATTTTTTGTATTCCACAATCATGTTTTTGTAAACATGACTATACATGTTATGTTTAGTGGCTTTCTCAGCTTATTTATGTATTGTTACACTATTTCTCAAAAATCGTTTCCCGTAAAAATATTTGGGAAAGAATAAGTATAAAAGTGGAGTTTAATGTACATATTTATTGAATTATATTATTTACACGACTTGGCTGATCCGTTTTCAATTGTGGACTTTACAACATTTTACTACTGCCAGCAAAAGATCCTTCCTGGGTTTCCTTAAGATACTTCAATATTTGGCCGAAATGTACAACATAAAGTCGAACGGAAGTGCGAAAATGCCTATGTGAGATACATAGGGGGTACTAGTGGTAATTCTACTACAAAGTTGTATTGTTAGGTGGGTAGTTCGCAGTTGTGATCCGATTTCGTTTATTGCGACACCGTATTCTAGAAATACAAGGATCATGTTAGGTACCGAATTTGGTTGAAATTGGTCTTGATTCGTTTTCCAATAATTCAATAATTAAGACATTTCGCATTTTATTCTTATATTTTCCTCTATAGGAATACATTTTAATTCGTAGCAATCAAGTTACTATGATGACACTCAAAATCGATACAAATTCTGTTTCGAACATCAAACCAATAATATCGAATTTATCACACCTACTACTTTTTTTAACGGTTTCAATTCTGTTTCCGACAAATATCAGATGCCACAACGCCCCTGTACGTCAATTTTCTAAAATAACGGAGATCACACGGAATTCAACTCCTCTCGTCATCCGGATCATTTATACTATATATGTATGTATATATATAACTCTATATATTTCCCTTTCGGTTTTAGATGTTACAAGCAACCATTAGGTGAACAAAGCTATTTTAATCTGTGCAACATGTTGCGAGAGTAGAAGGAAGATATCCAATGTGTTCCTTTGTTAGACTGTGTAAAGTTCGACGGCTCAGCTAGTTATGAGTAAAACAATATTATAGAACTCCAACATTGTCCGCAATGTCAGTGAATAAGCCTTTATGTACACATAACTGAAATGTAATCTTTCCATCTGGACGGGAAGGCTAGCAATACTGTTTGCTTGAAAAGCGGAAACCACGAAGTCACCTTCGCATACAACAGTTATAATGCTCACACACAATCACTCAACAGATGTTTTTAGTTAAAACTACGCTCGACGACCTCAGTAACTCGACGAGAATCATTACGCAAACAAACCATTAAATTTATGAATAAACTTTATGGATCACGTGTACAATTTGTAACTAAAGCACTCGTACATAATACACAGAAGCCACAATGCAGTGGCCCAAATTGCAACAAACAGGAAAGAAAAAGAACAACAATCGACAACCGCATTAAAGCTCGCATGTAGCCAGCAAATGGCAACACAACAAGTGCTACATATCAACAGCTGGCAGCGAACACAACTTTATGGCAACATTTATGAAAAGCCGCATAAAAGTTGCGGCATGCAAGGATGTGCGCGCACAAACACACGCCAGCTGGCTTAAGAAGGGCGTCATAGCAGATCCGACCGCGTTTATGCTGAGGTAATATTTTGAAGCCGCTGCTGCTGGTGAGGCATGCTTCGCGTTGTGAGCGCAGCTGAAACGAGTTGTCTGATGTTGGCAGGTACTAATTTGTTGTTATTGCCGTGGCTGTTGCACACTTTTATGAGGCTATTGTGCCGTGCCATTGTATAAACGCTTTTTATATAGTTTATTATATGCGTATATTTCGAAAAGTATGCTTTTAATGAGAATTAATGCGAGTACATCATGCCACATAGTAAAGCGTCTGCTGTTATTGAGTGTGCGCCGAGCTGTGGTGCATGTCCGTTAAACAATAATTAACAGTTAATGAAAAGAGTGCACTTCAAATGATGCAACAGCTGGTCAAAGCTGAGGAAAAGGAGATATTAAGTAGAATTGGGGACCGGAAGGGCACATAAAGCGCGAATGTTATTCGAGCCTGTTGTTGCACATGTAATTACATGACTACTCGTAGGGACATAAATGCGTCGCCTCTTATTTGCTAACACTCACCTGCACCGGCGATGCTGCCATCCACTGCTGAAAGAGATCGGACGTCACCGATGGCCGCTTCGGTGGTTTTCGTGACTCGATGAACTCGTGCAAGCGCGCCAAAGCCTCGGGCGGCGCACGCTCCATCAGCCATTTCTCGAAAGCTTCCGGCTTTTCTTCGAATAAACGCGCCACTTCGTCCACCTCTTGCTGTGTGGCTTCGCGACGTGTCACCTTTCCGCCGTTGCTATACGTAGTTGCCGCCGTGGATGTCGCATTCGCTGTCGGACTGCTGCAGTTAATTGGTGAGTTGAGCGCCGTATTGGCCGCGCTACTGCCGGTCGAATGCACTAACGTCGTCATGTCGCAAGCGGAAATCGAATTACTTGTGCTGGTGGTCGAGGTGCCGCCATTGTCCGTGGAAGGCATGCGGCCACGCGTAACTGCCACAGTTGTTGTGAGTGGCTGCACTGAGCCGCACGAGTAACGATTGCTGGTCAAGCTAGTTGACATACCATCCGCGTCGCCCGCAACCCCCGCACCTATGTTGTTATTGCGTTGCGATTGTTGGTCGGCTTTTATTATAAGTGGCGGTGGCGATTGCGCCATATGAGCATCGCCATTTGTGAAGGATTTATTTATGCTGACAGCTGGGTCATCGACAGCGTCCTCTTTGCTTTTGGGCAATGAGCCAGTTATATTACCAGCTGACGTAAAGCCAACATCCGTTGTTGTTGTTGCTGATGTTGTTGTTGTCGTTGTCACTGAAGTGTCTGTCATCTTGAATTGGATATGTGGAGCGTAGTTGCTTTTGCTGTGGTTGTTGTCGGGGTTGCTGCTCGTACATAAAACTAGTGTGGGAACTCATTGGCAGCAACACAACCGGTTCAATAGCCGTTCCATCACATGTCACCGACACTTGCGCTGCTGTTTAGCTCGCCTTAAGATATGTTAGACGATTTGTATATAAGCCTGCTGTTGGAGACGATTATCTTGTCGGTTCGAACGCTTCTAAATGGGCAAATTTTTTTTGGTTGCTTTATGCACTTGATGTTTTGGACATTTCAGAGCGCCTAATTTGCTCTGCTCAACGCCTTAGAGCTTCCGGCACGTTCCATTGTACGCCCACTTACAATGCCGCTGCCTCATAGTATGCTGCTAGTGCCACGTGTATTCGCTTCTTACGAAGTCTCGTTGGCCTGATTTTCTAGTTATAATCCAATTGCGTCTCCACACTCACACTGAAAGTGCAGCCCAATAGCCACCACGTTTCTCGCTTCGGCGCTTCACTGGCAACTTGTTGTGCTTTGTATGCTGGCAATCATTGTCTGGTTATCCTGTCGGTTTACAGTTATCCTTTGCACCTGCTGCTAAGCAGATAATTGATGGCCGCTTCCTGATTTACTTGCTGTTGCTGCAGGGTTAGTGTGTTTTGATTTTCGATACTTGAGCAGGGCGAGTGAGTCTTTATTGCTAATACTTGGAAATTGCTGCTTCACTCAACAAATTGCTTTATTAAACTGCCTTCATCTCTAGAGCTAAGTTTTCTTCTTAATTTCAATGTTTTTGCTCTTCATTAATAAATTGAATGGTCTCAAATGCTCGCTTTATTAATATTAGCACAACTTCGTTCATTCAAGGAACTATAGGTGAATATCCAGCTGCGCACCAAATCGAAAGTTAGTTCGCCAGTGAGTGCTTCATTATATTACTGCGACTCACTGTTGAGAAATGGCTTAATTTCATTCTCTGTACTTTCGTTTATAATTTATGTGTCTGAATTAAATAAGTTCGTAAACATCTGGTGATGAACGTTGAAGTTTGTCTGGTGGTTGCTGTAAAAAATAGTTGGCTTGTTTAGTTTGAATGAAAAGCTAAACATATTCGTAAATTCCTCATAAATGTATAAAATTTAAATTCAGTTTGAACTAATTAAATGTGTGAAAATTTTTAGTAAGTTAAGAAAATAAGTAAGTATATATATGTAAGTATTACTAGTCCTCACATAGTTCAGTGTTTAGTTGTTTGGAAAGTAAACTGACTGTGCATAATGTTATCAGATCCGTTCTCCCAATATTCCACCATTCCGTTTTTGTATTTTAAAATCTTTGGAAGACTTGAACAATGCTTGTTTTAAAAAGAAGTTATAGTCCTCTTTGAGCAGGAAAAGCTCAATTTATTTTTATGACTGACTTCGGTGGATAAACTAAAAGAAATATGTATGTATATAGAAATAAAACATAGTCAGTAAATTACAGCAAAAAGAGTAAACTGATTTATTGAATTTGTTTCCGTCCCCAATAGCAGAATTTATATTCAGATAAAAAATAATGAAAATATTCGTTCAAAAAGTCTTGGAGTCAAAAGTCAAATATCTAGCAAAGAATGTAAACTAAAATTTAAGGAGAAATGTTCAACAAATGACACAATGATTCGATTCCATACCACAAAAGGAACAACAAAGAATGTAATTATTCAAAACTTAATTTCTGAAAGAACAACACATGATTTCTTTCACTATATTTTTTATTTTCTCTTAAGCTGTCAATAATTTTAGTTTTATATTGAGTTTCTTTACCTTCGATTTATATCTAGTCAAAGATATTTTGAGCAATCAATATGAAGAATTTGTTATGGATAGTAGTTGCTAATTTTTTGCATTTTTCAAAATTCTTTTTCATGCAAAACGTGTTTTTATGTTCTTTGAAGCAAAATATCCAACAAGTATTTTTTTGCGTAGACTCAATGTAAAAAAATTGTGGAATTATGAATTTTCAAAACTTCAACACTCGAAAAAAGTTCCTTTAAGCATTTGCGCATACGAAGAAAAGTATCTCATTATAAAAACTAGTAAGGAAGGCTAAGTTGGCAACCGAATATCTTAAACTCTTCCTTACAAGAATCAAGGGAAATACTTCATGGTGGAAAACGTCAACCGGAGGATCGAAATCCAAGCAATTTTATATATAACTCCAATACGACAGGCAGATAAGGTTTGTTAGAAAAGCGAAAACCATTATATCTAGCATATGAAAGTCGGGGTAGTATCGACCAGATTTTATATATCTTTCCCAATACCACATAGTAAAATCAGCCGGATGTTCGAAAATCCTGATATTAGTTATATGAGGGATAAGTCAAGTTTTCGCTAAAATTTTTCTATTTTAGGCACAAACATACACTATTATGAGTAAAATACGCTAGCTTATTTTCATTGAGAAAGCCCACATACTCGTATTAGGCGATATATGCGGTATAAAGTCCCGGAATTTCGATTGTCTTTATATTAGGTATATGGGGGCTACGGGAAGCATTGGTCCGATTCAAATATTTTGACATACAGACATACCAGAGAAGAATTATCCCTGAAGTTCAATTATATATCTCAGAGATTGACCGATATTTTCTAACAAAAGTCAACTATAAGTACCGGCGTCTAAATATTCGGTACCTAGGGGCGTGAAAAGTTTTTATTGGATTTCAACAATTTATGGTCATAAGGTAAGTTTAATCTCGTTATATTAAATGCTTGTTGATTTGTGTACTGAAAAGTAAAAGAATCAAGTGGAATTTAAAATTGTGCCATATAGGAAATAGGCGAAAATAGGATATTATCAAGACGTAATATAAGAATATGAAAAGAATGCCACATTAAATTTTGTCGAAACTAGTCAGTCGGACCTTGAGATATGGGACTTCACCAAAAAGTGGGCGGTGCCGTCGTCCAATTTTTACCCCGACCCCTATAAAATCTTGTCATACCATACCGGCTTAGTTATGGCACTTTATAGCTTTTCGGTTAAAGGCGATTTGTGGGCGTGACAATGGTCCGATTACGCCCATCTTTGAACTCGTAGTTTTTTTTTGCACTAAGAACCTGCATAACATATTTCATTAAGATATCTCTTTTCAATCAATATCAATTTTTACTTAAGTTACAGCTTGCACGGACGGACTGATGGACAGACAGACAGTCAACCGGGTGTCAACTTTTCTCGTCACCCTGATCATTTATACTTGATATGTATATATATTTCACTACTTGTATATCTATCTCGATTAATTTTAGGTGATACGTACAACCGTTAAGTGAACAAAAATATAATACTCTGTAGCAACTGGTTACAAGAGTATTAAAACCACCAGGCCTAATGTTTACAGTTTTTTCCCAATTATCCAGGGAGATATATGCTGTATACATATATTCGACTTTTCTTTATAACTTGAACAATTTTTATTCCTTTTCTAAGAAAAAATATGTACATTCATAGGATAAGATTATAGATCGTTCGTACAAAAAAATCACGCCGAGCCTCAAAAACAGGTGAAGATGCCCGACGTTTGAATATATAAACCAATACTCAATGTAACTATAGTCTAGCTGTGATTTTAATTTATACTTCGCGTGTTTTTCGAATCGGTAATTTTTTTCTGTAAGTTGGTGACTGGTACTGTTAGTAACATCTATACTAAATATCACTTCAAAATATTCATTAGTATTTGAGATACGCGTCGTTTTCTGAGGCTCTAAAAGTGAATTCTTCGATTTTTACTATGTCTGAATTTATTGAATAAAGAGCAAGTTCACATGATAACTCCGAGGACAAAGTTTTGACTCTATTGAGGATATAAAAACTGAATCGAAGAAGGCATTCATGGCCCTCACGGCGAAGGAATTTTCCAAGTGCCACTATGACTGGAAAATTCTTTGGCATAAGGGTATTGTAGCGGGAGAGGATAACTTTGAAAGAGATGAAATGGACAAAATTCACTTATAGGATTCAATAAAATTCAATTATAGGAGTTATTATATAATTAAAAAAATCAACTCAAATGCTTGCAGTCCAATTTCGCACTATGACATAGGAATATGAAAAGAATGCGAGGTACTAAATTTAGTTGAAATCGGTTGAGGGGGTCCCGAGATATGTGCCGTCAAATTTTTCGAAAATTACTTATATGTATAATGGCCGCAATGAATCAGTTGCTCGGAAACACGGTGCTATTTGGTAGAAGAAAAATACAAGTAAATGAGGAATTGCAGGTTTTGATTAAATAAGCGCAAATGAATAACAACGAATATTTTAGTTTGTTAAAAAGTCTTTTGTGTTGAAATTGTTGTTTCTTTAAATTAAAATATAAAATTTGGTAGCAATGAACAAATCGCTACCTTACTTCAATGAAACAGACGTTTCTCTTAGGTCGAATTCAACTTTTGAACTTTGTTCTAGCCTGCATATGTAAAATGACAAGAAGAAGCATTTAAAAATAGCGAACAGATAAATGTCAAAAAAATAAAAAATTACACTCTAACGTTCGACATACTATCCGTGTAGTTCCGTTATGCTGGTGGAAAAAAAAATTATAAAACAATGTTTTAATATCCTGGTCTCCACAGAGTAACTAAATATAACGGTAGAAAGATAAATATGTTATCTGAAGATACCATACAATATAAAACTCTCGTACACATATATATATTTATGAAGGTTAGTCCTGGGTCTCTAGTGGTTCTGTGCGAAAAATAACGTATTTCATCTAATAGTATGTGTGCTATGCAAACGATTGCATTCCAAGCTTGTTGAGCAGTCGTAAAGTAAACGCTTTCAACACACATCCAACCGAACGTATGCCGTGCGCAGAGCGAGAGTGGCTGTAAATGCCACTGCGGCATGCGATGGCAATTTGTTAGCACACACTCAGGACATGGGCCAGAGAGTGGGGATAAACGGTAGTTAGATTGGAGTATAGCAATGCTGTTGAGGTTGCATGCTGTGGATACATGCGGCAATTTCATGCAAACTACATATTACCATAAAGCCACAGGGCCACAAGACCGCACGCCATGTTTTTTCTGCGTCTGCTATGCTAAAACTTTATTGTTATTTTGTGGAATAAATGCACAAACAAATATTTGTAGTACACCTACACTTCCGTTTGCAATTATGAAATTAGTGGTAGCCAATAAATGCAAGTTCATAACTGTAATAAGTGAATTTGTTGGCCGCCACATGAAAATGGCAAAAACTTTGCCACGCAACTGTTAATCTGCAATTATAAAAGAGTTTTCGAGTGGAAGAAAAGGAGAAATGTATTTAGCTATGTTGAAGCGATTGACGACACTTGTTTTATTCTAATCATGAAAGCATGTATCTTCTTAACAGGGTTTCAGGTAAGTGATGCCTAGAATTAAGATTCCGACCTTTTGATTTTCATGTAGAACATCCGAAACTCTCGCAATGTATGTCCTATCTGCTAAAAAGATCAAAATTTGCACGAAGTCTACTGTGCTACATTCGATTGGATACGAAAAGCTTTTTTAAATGCAGGCCTGGACCTTGTTGCAAAGCAAGTATTGGTGGTTGAACTCAAAGACTAAAAGGCCTCATAAAGCAGTTTCTGAGCTTATGTGGTTTTACATAACCCTTTAAAAATCGACTTGTATTAGATGAGTTAAAACTATTACGAGGAGAAAAATCATTCAGAAATATGACTTTTCGACTTATATTAACTAACTGTATTTAGTAAATTATCTTTTAAGGCCGACTAGGTCTTACTCCTTTTGTATTTCAATATCAGCATTGCAAAAGGGTCTCTTGAGCGTTTGTAATTCACGCACAATGTATGTATCGGTATGTGTATTGCTTGCGCATATTTGTCAAATTATTTACTGTTTGTGCATTTCCATGCTCGGGCGTTTATGGCACGCCTCTGTGAAGTGTTGACCCGCGAGTGTCAAATGCCGCAAATTAGCTAAATGCTGGTTAAGCCTAGGGCGGCGGCAGCCAAACTAACGCATTAGTGTTGTCGACAATAATGAGCTAGGGCTAATTTCAGAATGGCGTGTGCACAGCAATTTCCAACCGCTTGCACATTTTCAGTTGTACTCGAGTAGATAATTTCTTCTCTCAACACACGGGTGTGCGAGCAACGCTGCTGTTGCAGTTGCATTTGTCAAATGACAGCACCGCGGTAACCCGCCCAAGTCAGTGGGCTTTCGGTGTGCTTGGCCAACCAGTGCGGCATGGTGTGTCAAGTGGCCTTAAAAGCTAAAATCACCTCATTGATAATGCGGTCACGTATGCCTTGCATTTTGTACTTCCTTTAACACCCATTTAAAATCGTTGACGTGGGCGTTAATGGAGCGCAGCGTCATGCCACAGCGCTTTGCATTCACTTTGTCACCTTAGTGAACCCAGTAGTAGCTACCGATTGGTTACGGCTGCGAGTTACTTATAACGGTTATCCTAAAAATAATAATAAAACTAATTGTTAAAGATTTATGCGAGGCGATTGAAACAACTGGAACAATTAGTTCAATTAATTATGTAATCTTCATAGGTATATTTTCGGCCAATTCTTGTAGGGTATACAGATTCATTTAAGCCAGAAATTCGGCTAATTGTCAGCTGACTACCCTTGACATTCGACAGTGTTCTTGCGGTACAAAACTAAAAATTAGAAATAAGATTATTTTTGACTTTGGAACTGATACAAACTAAACTAAACCCCGATATATATGGAGTTCAAAGGTTGGTTCACATGAACAAGGAATCTGCTTAGTTCATTTGATGTTTATTAAAAACTGGAGCACTCAATCCGCGGCTAAGGCATTCATTAATTATAACGGGTGATTTTTTTGAGGTTAGGATTTTCATGCATTAGTATTTGACAGATCACGTGGGATTTCAGACATGGTGTCAAAGAGAAAGATGCTCAGTATGCTTTGACATTTCATCATGAATAGACTTACTAACGAGCAACGCTTGCAAATCATTGAATTTTATTACCAAAATCAGTGTTCGGTTCGAAATGTGAAAATCCGCTTTTTTATCGACAAATTTTGTTCAGCGATGAGGCTCATTTCTGGTTGAATGGCTACGTAAATAAGCAAAATTGCCGCATTTGGGGTGAAGAGCAACCAGAAGCCGTTCAAGAACTGCCCATGCATCCCGAAAAAATGCACTGTTTGGTGTGGTTTGTACGCTGGTGGAATCATTGGACCGTATTTTTTCAAAGATGCTGTTGGACGCAACGTTACGGTGAATGGCGATCGCTATCGTTCGATGCTAACAAACTTTTTGTTGCCAAAAATGGAAGAACTGAACTTGGTTGACATGTGGTTTCAACAAGATGGCGCTACATGCCACACAGCTCGCGATTCTATGGCCATTTTGAGGGAAAACTTCGGACAACAATTCATCTCAAGAAATGGACCCGTAAGTTGGCCACCAAGATCATGCGATTTAACGCCTTTAGACTATTTTTTGTGGGGCTACGTCAAGTCTAAAGTCTACAGAAATAAGCCAGCAACTATTCCAGCTTTGGAAGACAACATTTCCGAAGAAATTCGGGCTATTCCGGCCGAAATGCTCGAAAAAGTTGCCCAAAATTGGACTTTCCGAATGGACCACCTAAGACGCAGCCGCGGTCAACATTTAAATGAAATTATCTTCAAATTTTATGCGTTTTTTTTTTAAAAAAAGTTATCAAGCTCCTAAAAAATCACAATTATAAATTCAGTACAGTAAAATTGTATTTTTGAATAAAAAACAAAACGTTATTTGCGCGAATAAACATTTACTTGAAACATGAAGATTTTGATATCAAATATAGTAGTTTTTATACAGTTTAATATCATAATGGAAACTTTTCAAATCGTCCTTCCAATATCGAATCCTACTAAATTGAAAAAAAAACACATTATAAATCGTAGACGTGCGGGTCTACTTTATTGCATTGTATAATATTGTAGTCAGTTCGAGTATTGAATAAAAAAATTTCACGAAACCAAGAGATATGGGCCAAGTTTTAAGAATCTTTCGAAAACTTCTGTAGTGACTTTAATGTAATGAATCGTTTGCAGCAACGCCATGCCGATCAATCTATCTTGGAGCCACGTTTTCATGCGTTGAAATACATACTTTTTTTGGAAGCAGCAGACTCAGCTGACATCCATCCAATACTTCTCTAGAATATCGCGTCTTCAAATCTCCGGTGATTGTATACAACAGAGGAATGTCCACTGAGACCCTGCAGTATTCTTCACAAGTTCTAGTGCGGAAATTTTCGCGTTTTGTCTGTCGGCCGCAGATTCTTAGTTTTTCTTCGTCAACTTTTCAGTTCTTTCGTATCTGAATAAATGGATCGAAAATGTTCCTCAACTTTTTGTCTTCGAATTCGGAACGTTATAAGCAGCATATTTATGATATTTGATGCATTTGCCAGATCGATCGATTGTTTCTGAAGAATCACTTTGAGTGAATGAACTAGAGATAAAATATCACATAGGCAATCCCAATTATAAATTGAAATTTGGACCGGCTTTTCCCGCTTTTTCCAGTTACTAATTTTTATATGTTGGAAAAATTGGAAGATAAACGGAGAATGTATCAATCGAACATATCACAGATGGAGCTGAATGCAGCATCTATTGCAGGTTCTCTATCAAGCCGCTTCAAATTTAGCACTTTCATTTACGGATCTGATTGAATTTATTGACAATTTAATAGGCATACGTTGCTACACTTTGTAACTTCAATGTTATCTTACCATTATTTATTATATTCAAAAATTCTTTAATTTTGTTTCTGAAATAAAATGTCGAATTTCTGGATTATACTTGTATACGACTAATAACGCACTACTGAGGTGGACCGACTTTAGCAGCTGCTGTAATTAAATTGGTAGGCAGATTGTGCTCTAGGAATACTTGTAGTAATTAAAGACAGGCCAACCATAAATTTTTTTTTGAATATCGTTCAACCTGGGAATTTAAATTACAATTTCAGGGTACTTCTTTGTCACAATTATTACCCATTTATGATTTCAATGAATGTTGAATGCAATGGTTTTTAAAACAAAGCTTTGCTGACATCTATGGGTATTCCTCCGTATTCAATCCTTGCAAATTGCAAGACGGTTCGGTTACACCACAAATTAGCTCTGCCTTACTTGTTCCTTTAATACTGGTTATTTTATCTTTCGTTTCATCTTTCTTTTCTTCTTCCTTTTTCCTCATATTCAAAGGCTTCTCCACTAGTTTAATAAAAGGAATTTTAAAAATTTTTTGGAAAAAGTTTGCGCGCATAACCAGAAAGTGGTAAAATTTCCAACTCACCGTAATTGCTCAAAAACATCTTATCTAAAGCGCGGTGCTCAAGTAAGAAGCAAGCAAGCCAACTTTGCAGATGTCGAAAGCATCGCTGACGTCTTGCAACATATTTAAGCTAAGCTGCCCCATAACGCAGCGACGCCCCCGAAACAACAGTTGGGCTCACAACCAAATCCGGCGCAAACAAGAGCACAGATGAACCCTCAAAGAGTTTTCTAGTATTGTTGTAATCCTTCTGTAGACCACAACCATTCTCCTCTGCTGGTTGTGAGTTTTTGTGCAAATTTCCATTTTCCTTTCAAGCCACAATGCATCCAAAGGGGCGGCAAAAAGGCAACGTGCAAATATGGTTCTCAGTCTGAGTAAACAAACACAGCTTTTAGTCGCCAACTTCCACATCTGCGCGCGGTTCTTTGGGAATTAAATTGTCTTCCACTGCACAGTTCTGTGGAAAAGTTTCAAGTACTAGTTGCATTTGACCAAGGAGTCTGCATAAACCTCAAAAGTGTTTGCTTTGCTGCTGAGAGTAGTATCAACGTTAATAGCAAATGCTTGGTTGACTTGGTTAAATTGTGGTTGCCCAATGTATCTGCCAGTATTAGACAAATTGAATTGAAATTCTTAGTACGAATTTCTTAAAATTCATTCAAAGTTCAAAAAACAGTAGTTGTGAACCACTTTTAGTATTGGTTTAATATATATTTAAAGTAGCCCCTTTGGTGGGCATCTCGTATGAGTGATTAAATCGAGCCTTAGTCTCTGAGGTAATTAGTTACGAAAAAAATAATAATTTGGGCGTATTCACATACACATACTAAGGTGAAAAGCGTGGAGAATGTCACAAGGTTGAATCAAAACACAATACGATGACTCTAAAATGCGAAATTAAAAAAGTCACACTCATACTTGTAATGTGGTGTAAAATACAAAAGAAAATTCGTAAATTAAAAATTTAGGTAGAGAAGAACGTAACATATTTTATAACCTTATTATCGGATAAAATACCGACATCATTTTGTTGTCATATCTTACAAATTTATCGATATTTGAGGTTCGCGTAATAATTATTTGAGGTCTTGAATATCTATATTTCAACCATTTTTGGATGAAGAAAGTATGATTCTCGCCCGATTCCTATTAGTAGTCGCTTATGTTTTACGAGTTCTTAGATGAAATGTCGGAGTTGGGTCTTAATTTCAAATGAGTTTGGTAAGTTTTTAGATCTAGTTTATGTAGATAATGCTTCAATGTTCTCCGTTGTCCGATGTGTTCGGCCAGAGGACCCGTATCATCCTGCTTTGAAAATTGACATCGAAATCATAGCTAACTTTGCTCGTAATAATACATAAGACCTTTGTTTTCAGTTCAACTTTGCGAAAGCTAATTTTAAGAAGATTAATTACGAACTTTCTAAAGTAACTTGGCCAGATTACAGCGGCAATATTGAATTTAGTGCTTCCCACTTTAATGAAACTATTTTAAACTTATTTGAAAAATATGTTCCGAAGTGTGTTGTTACTCAAAAAATGAGTTCTAATTTATGGTTTTCGAAAGAATTATGTAAATTAAAAAATAGAAAATCTCATGCTTTTAAACTTTTTAAAAAAACTTGTTTAGTTGCTGACTATTCAAAATATTCTAAATTGCCTCGACAATTTGCTGAACTTAACAAAATATGTTACAATAATTATATAAATAAAGTAAAAATAATATTATACGTAATCCAAATTTGTTCTATGGTTTCGTCAACTCCAAACGCTGGATTTCTAATTTTCCGTGCGCTATGAAATATAAGTCTAGTATGTCTAGTGACAATCACACCATTTCTAATATGTTCGCTGAATTCTTCAAGGCCAATTATTCTCCAAAATCTCCAAAAAATGTTCCGCATCAGCACAAGTTATGTCTGATTTCTGTTATTAATGCACCTACCATTTTCGAAGCAGTTAAATATGTTAGAACAATCATACAATTATGGCCCAGATATGATTCCCTCATGCTTAAGAAATGTGCCAAATATATATACCAACCCTAACAAAACTATTTAATTCATCTCTTATGTAAGGCTTATTTCCATCCATATGGAAAAAATCATTTATAATTCCTTTACATAAGAGTGAATTTCGGTCATCTATTGAAAACTATAGGGAAATAGCAAAGTTGTCTGCAATACCTAAACTTTTTGAACCAATTATAACAGACGACATAACCTTCCGGATCTCTCCACTAATTTCTTGTTTTCAGCACGGTTTTCGTAAAGGGAAATCTACAATAACCAATTTGCTTGAATTTGTATCGCATGTATCAACGGGCTTTAGGGAGAATAAGATACTGATGTTATATACACAGATTTTAGTAAAGCTTTTGATAAAGTAAACCATTCAATTCTTTTGAATAAACTTGATCTTGATATTTCTAAAATGGGTTGCTTCTTATCTTAGTAATAGAATTCAACAAGTCATATTTAACGATACTTTTTCTGACATAATCAATGTTCCTTCAGACGTTCCTCAAGTTCCAATTCTGTTCTTGTTTTTTATTAATGACATATCATCTGTTGTTAAGTTTTCAAAAGTTTTATTATATGCTGACGATGTAAAACTTTTTAAAACGTATACTTCAAACAGCGAAAGATGTCAGTTGCAAACAGACTTAAACAACCAAGTTTCTTGGTGTGATAGAAATGACATGCCATTGAACCTTAAAAAATGTAAAACGATGTGTTTTTCACGTAGATCTGTAGACCCTACTTCATACGTAATACAAAACTTTAGGTTGGAGCAAGTATGCAGTTTTGTTGATCTGGGAGTAACTATGGACCCCAAACTCAATTTTAATCTTCACGCATCTTCCACGGTTTTTAAAGCTAAAGGCGCTCTCAGTTTTGTTAAACGTTGGTCTAAAGACTTTAGAGATCCGCTTACCACAAAAATTCTTTTAACATCTCTGGTGAGGCCTATATTAGAGTATGCATCTGTGGTTAGGAACCCTAGTTACAAAGTCAATTCGGATAAGTTAGAGTCCGTTCAAAAACAATTTTTGCTTTTTGCCTTAAATCATTTGCATTGGGATCCCAGTTTAAATCTTCCCCCTTACACTAACCGCTTAAAACTTATAAATCTCCCGACACTCGCTAGTTGTAGGGAGATGCTTGGTATAATATTTCTTGTAAAACTCATGAATGGGTTAGTCTGTAGCCCATCTCTCTTATCTGATATTAATTTTAACGTCCCCGCTCGCTCCACCAGGCAGTTTAGACCCTTACTTTTAAAATTTTCTAGAACAAATTTTGAGTTAAACGAACCATTCCGCCGTATATGTCATGATTTCAATTCTCATTCCAGCACATTTGATTTAACAGACTCACTCTTTACCATTAAAAAAATTATTTTATCTACTCTCAACAAGTAACATTTAAAAATTATAAACTTTAATTTAATTATTGATTTTGGCTGTTGAAATTTTTATATCTGTAGCTGAGCAGCTTAAGATCGCAACGCTTAAAACTCTCTTGCCTTTTATGGCTCGGCTAATTCCGCTCGTTCGCGGTTTGCGCCCCTCGCGTCATCCTCATCCTTATTATAAAATGTAGACAACTTTACATCTATCTCGGCTAGTTTTAGATGTTACAAACAACCGTTAGGTGAACAGTCGTATAAATATGTAAAATGTAATCAAATTTCTACCAATATACAAGTATTACTATTAATGCACCTAGAACACTGCAAAAATACGACTTTTGACATTGAAGTTGATGTCTCTAATATATACCAAAAATTTTATAACATATTAGCGTTTTCAGATTAGCCAGGAACGAACTGCCCATCTCGTACCACTAGAATAATTAATTTGTACCAAAAGTATTATATTTAAATTAAATTCGTATGAAATTTTCCCATATATATTTAGGAAGTTATTATAATGTTGTTTATTACTGACAACGTGATTTAAGTCCACAAAGGCTATTAAGCAATGAACCCACTCGGTTTTGGTAGTTGCTGCAAAGCTCGCACTCTTTAGTCTAAGTCAACACTTGTCACACATTATAGTTGACTCGTGCACACCCATACATCCATACATGGTCATAAAAGGCAATCCCATGTACAAAGATGCGCCTCAGTAACGCGGCTTGGCACCTCGTCTCGCATACAAATCTCTCAGCTAAACCACCACTTTTAAACCCGTGCGAGAGAGCTCGTTAGTACTGCTAAGTAGCGCGTGAAATAGTGCCAACTGTGCAGTAAAATGGCGCATAAAATAGAGCTGAAAATTAGAAGTTGAAACCTGCAGCGCCTACGATTGCTGGAGCACAACTTACTGCTTTGTTTCTGTTGCGCAGCACCTCACCGTGGTGCGAGGTAATTTGTACTTTTTTGCCTTCATCTACACGGCAAGCGCCAGAGGGATCTTCATCCACGTAAAAAGCTTGCTAAATATTCAATTAAGTATTCATTACGCTTCATTAAATGTTTCCGGGAGTTGTACGCCTTCCGGCGGCAGCCACTTTGAAGCTCTTTCTTGAGGTGCCATGCATAAGTACACATACAAACACAGCTGTAGCTGTGCTTGTTTGCTATTAGAAGCCGTAAATATTGTGTGTGGTATTTAATTAACCTGTTCATGTGTAAATTTTCTCAATAATTAGTTGGGCATTTATTCGCACGTTAAATATATTGGTCGTTGTAATTATTCAATTTCTCCCTCTGTACATAAATTTCACTAAAGTACAATGAAGTCTAGGTAAAAGGAGTTTTTTTAATAGCACTTCAGTTCGATAATGCCAGTCGTTATCGTTAATTATTGCATTTTTATACCATGAACAGGGTACATTAAGTTTGCCACGATGTTTGTAACACCTGGAAGGAAATGTTGGAGACCCTGTAAAATATATACATGTATAAATGTTTACCATGACGATCTGATTCGATTTAGCATTTCGGTCTGTCCATCGGATTGTATATACGCAAACTAATCCGTCAGTTTGTGATACATATATCTATCTAAAATTTTACACACGTCTTCTTCTCACCCAGAAGCTACATCGGCGAGATAAATTATAGCAGCGATATAAACTGAACGATCGGAATCGAGAACTTGTATGGAAAACTATTTCATTTGGCAAGATATTTTCATATGGGTTATTGTCCAAAGCAACGATGCAATCTCCGAAGAAATTTCCCGGATCGAATCACTATATGATATATAGCTGCCATACAAATTTATCGTTCAAAATCAAAGTCTTGTAATGAATAGTTTTTATGTGTGAAAGGTGTTTAGCTTCAATGCAACCGAAGTAATAATTTTTTATTGATTTATTTACAAAAAGACATTTTTGGTGTCCACTGTGGACTTTTGAAAACATTGCTTCTAAAATAATCAAAGCTTTCTTGCAGGATCTGGTGCATTATTTCATTACTTTTATTTCATTTATATGAGACTTTTGTAAAAGAAAGTGTTTAAAAACTGATGTCTTTGCAAGTCATAAATTCAAAAAGTAGTAGTGGAGCAGCCATGAATCCTTAGTAAGTCATGATGTAGTAAACATTTTGAACTGTTAATAGCGGCATTATTTTGTAATGCTGTTGCAGTTAGCGATGCGAAACGGGCGTGGTGAAACATAATTTATGAACGAAACTGAGATCATGAATGTGGAAGACGCTGGCACTCCATACCACCACTGACCGTCTAACTGATAATCGCGACCATAGTAACATGGTCATGATAATGATACCCTTATGAAACATTACATATAGTGAGCTGGTCAATTGAAAGGTAAAAACATCATCCATATCTGTGGCTAACAGTTTGGCATGACGAGCAAAATTATTAATGAAGATAATATATATAATATATAGTATATACGTATACATATATGTACGCTTAAATGTTCTTGGTGCCAATGGGTTTTCCCTAGAACTTTTTTCACCAACTTTATATGAAAGCAGTACGGTTTTTCAAATATATATATATATATATATATAATGCATATTGGATATAATTCAAAGAATGAGGGACGAATAAGCTCTACCACTCTTTTTCTACACATTTATTCTGTATTCCACAACTACAAAAACTCTGGCAAAAAATATGTTAATAGGAGAGAAGTTTCTCAAATTAAGATTTTATTCACGTCTCCTCCAGCTAGTTTTGATAGTAATTCCCTGAAAGCTGTGAAAATTCTGAAATAATTAACAACGTCTGTAAGAGGATTAATGTTGAAAGAAAAAATGACAAAGCAGAACAACAAGCAGGCAAGTTGAGTTGCAGCAAAAAGCGGGAGGTATGAATGCTATGTTGCACTGAGTTTTGCAAGCTTAATGAAGTAACGCAATTAAAATGAGCTAAGTGCAATCAGAGGAAGCTGAAGAAAACACACAATGTTGGCAGACAAATTTTGATAAATTGACATATGTATACTCACAGACGCGTTATATGTAGGAATAAAAGTAATTGAATATCTTTATAGCTTCTCTCGTGTTTTCCAGCGCCATTAACATGCAACAAGCGCCAGACAGCCGGACAGACACTTCGCAGGAGAAGACATAATAAGCCAAGCAACGAGGCTGCACATTTGAGTGAGGTTAAGTTCACTTCACTCGCATCTATTAGGCCCTAAATTTTGATAGCAATCTTTTACATTCAAGGGTAGGTGCTCCAGAAGACCAGCAGTATGATATAGCCAGTTTCGGCATCTCGTAAGAATTGTGTGGGCCGTAAGCTCCGTAGAGCTCTGCAGATATATAAGTATCTAATAATTATACCCTGAACAGGGTATATTAAATTTGTCACGAAGTTTGTAACACCCAGAAGAAAGTATGTTGAGCTGAGTCAATTTAGCCATGTCTGTCTGTCTGTCTGTCCGTCTGACCGTCCGTGCGTCTGTCTGGAACTAGTCCCTCAGTTTTTAGATATCGTTTTGAAATTTCGCAAACGTCATTTTCCCTTCAAGAAGCTGCAAATTTGTCGGCATCGCTGATATCGGACCACTATAGTATATAGCTGTCATACAATTTTCACCAACGGAATCAAGTGCTTGTACTTTCTGAAACTAAAAATGTATCGTTTGTAGTCTGTATCAATAGTGCTTCATTGGAGCCGTTGTGAAAATTTGACAATGGACTTGGCACCGCTCACCTTTGGATGACGACCTACATACCTGTATTAGGAATTTCATAACCAGACGTGAGCAATTTTTTATGCGTAATATTATTTTGAATTTCTCATATCACGTTGTGAAAATGGGCTACATCGGGCAACAACCACGCCTACTTTCCGTATATCAAAGTTTCAAAGATTATTCGCTTTAAAGTAAATAAATTGAGACCATAATGTAGAAGAAGTAAATCAAATATAGTCTAAATCGGGCGATAATTTGAGAAAGCATTATTTGGCTTAATGTTATAAATCTTCCATGTTTATTGCACATAAGCTCCAATTAGTAAACATCGTCAGAATCGTATACGAACTCAATACCATATGATTATTGGTCTTAAGGTTTCGTCGAAACATTTGAAACAATTTAATTAAGTTTATCGCGAATATTACTCTACAAAGCCATAGGAATTGTATAGAACAACCATTTAAGCAACAATTCTCAGTTCACTTTCAAATACACGTATATTCCTACTGGTTGATGTCATCTCTTAGTTTGAATACCCATTTGACTTCTCACTCACATACTCTTGTACGTATTACGTGAACAAATTTACACGTAACATATACATATGTATAAGCATGTAACTGTTTACAAAGTGCCAACGGACTATAATATTTATCTGAGTGCATAATGACCACAGTGACTTTGGATCCAAGCGCCGTTAAGTCAACACAGTCGCATTTATTTCTGTCGCTACACATTGCGTGTTTTTGTTTTTACTTTATTGCATATTTGGGATTGCAAGTCATGTCCCCGGCGATCTTTTGGGATACAGCACGCAAGCAGATGACGCATCCTCAACAGGATGTGTACAACAGCAAGTTCTAACGGGAGTCTAGAACAAAGAAAGCCACAATTCGACTCGAATATTCCTGTAGAAATAGCTATGCTGTCATTTTTGTTTCGCATATACATATCAGCATGCAATACATATGTATATTAACATTTGTTTGTTGGCAAATAATGCAGAAGTTATTGTCTGCCTGTGAAATTATATATCCACATGCTTCACAAGGGAATTTTTAGTGCGATATTAGCTCGAAAGCAAGGATACATATGTATGGTTGTAGACTGATATGTAAATAAGACAGTGGCTGTCAAATTTAATGGCATTTACTTAAATTAATATAATTGAGAATTATTAATATAAAGAAGAAGAATCACAGAAATAAGTGGTAAGGTCAATTTTGATATTGCGTTAGTGTAAACTTAAACTTAGTATTAAAAAAATGTTATTTAATAAATCTTTAATAAAGTTAAAAATATTTTTACGGATTTGTATATTCCACTGCAGTTATCAGAAACAAGTCATTATGAAACACGCATGTCTTATCATTTTGGCTGTAGAAATATAAGTCCAGCTTAAGAACTTTTCTTACACTAAGTGCTTGTTTTATGGAAAAAAAACATTTATTTTAATGGTACTAATATGGTGTTAAATCCCTAACAAGCATGCATAAGCTTCATGTAAGGTGATAATCCTTTTAATTGAACGCTCAGTTAAACATAAGAAAATTGCTCACTTCTTTTGATTTTAACTAAGTTAATTCCAAGCCTGCCTATAACAAGCAGCTTTTATGCGGATCTATATATCTTTATATGCTCTTTCTTCCTTATTTTTAGTATTTTATTTCGGCTTTGTTTTCTTTCCTTTCTACTTTTTCTAGCTTTCCTTCACAATTTCACTGATTACAGCTTGATAAGATAAATTGATAAACATTTCCGACATTATTGTCTCACATTTTTTTTAGGTCCATTACCTCCCGTACATAAAGTGCATTAGTTCTCATAAAGCCAAAGACTTTATCCCCAAAGACTGGCAGCTAAGTCAGCGAAATTAATTGTCAAAAAATAAAGGAAATTATGTGAAAATAATTTGCGCGTTTTATAGCTAGGGATGCTTGCTTTTCTACATAAATTGAGTTATTAAATAACTGTAAAAATGTATGACTGTATGAGCGGCATTAACACAAACAAACAATAATGTTTGCACTCGACACACCCCTGCTGGGAGCTCTGCGTGCCAAAATTTAATTACGGTTAATTAAATTCTTCATAATTCAAAATATGCATGAATGGAGAGAAATTAAGACCAAAGGAAAATGGAAAAACAACATACATCTATACTTTGTAGCTTAAATAAAAAACGCTTCATAATATTTGAATAATAATAAACAAGTGTGTTCAGTGTGGAAAAGCTCAAAACCAACTTTAATGTATTAATAATATGAAATAAACTAAATATGTAATATGTATAATTATCTGTATGTGTCGCTTAATAATGTAATATACGACCGTGGGTGTTACTTTAAAAATATTTGTATTCTCTTGCAACATGTTGCTAAAGAGTATAATAGTTTTGTTCACCTAATGGTTGTTTGTATCACATAAAACGAATCGAGATAGATAAACTTGTAGGGTTATATGTCAGTATAATAGTCAGAATGAAGAGATGATATGAATCTGGATATCTGTGTGTCCGTCTGTGCAAGATGTGACTAGAGTGTCGCAGTAGCGACGAGGGCAGATTATAGCACCGCCCACCCCCATATAACGGCTCCGTTAAGAAATACGAAAAGCGCGATAAATCAATAAATAAGAGCGTCAGAAACGTAAATCTTTGCACCCCAGATTATAAGAGAGGGCCTTAGAGAAGCTGCTGTCATAATTTGACAATGGGCTTGGCACCGCCCTCATTTACGTGAAAAGCCATTTCTCGGCACTTGGTATTCCAATATTACAGTGCAAAATTGGCCAAAATCAGACTGCAACCATTTTCCAATATTAAAATTAAGTACCAATGTATGTATCGAATTCTGCTCTTAAAGTGTGCCAGTTTATGACAAAAAACCATTCATATCGAACCAAAACTGTTTAAGTCCCCAGAATACCGTACGAATATATGGATGTCAGTTCTTATCGTGAACTTTTTATCGAAAATATAGGTTAGCATCTGAGATATATTATACAGAGATCATCCTTAGATGCTAATAATATGTCCGTGAACAAAAACTGGGTTGAATCGGATTAATAATTCTCTAAGTTATACTACAACCCTCATATTGTGGGTTATATTAATGTAATCGAGTACACCTGTTTTTCTAACAACGTTACGTCTCTGTGCCCAAAATAGATAAAATTGAGTGACAGCTTGACCTATCACAAATGTAACTAAGGATTTTCAAATACCTGGTTGACTTGATGGTGTGGAAGTGTCTTAATGAAGCTGACAGGGCATTTTCTCTGTTATTAAGATGTACATATTAATGCCAAAGATCGATATATGTAATTGTGTTTTCAAACTTTTGGCTGGCCTTATACTATATACTCGTATATCAGTCAATATGGAAGATAAAACTGAAGGTATAATATTGGATATTTCTCCGTTTATGAGCCTTACAAGTTTGAAGACTATAAAATATTCGGTTACACCTGCCTTAGCTCTTCCTTACTTGTTTATTTAGTGTATATGCCACATAATTGCTTTGCACCGAAAGGTCACTTAATTACGGTAACCCTAAACTATAATTTAAATATACATTACATACACATATGATAATCGTGTTGAATTATTTGAAATTTTATTGATTTATAATGACTTTTTCCAAGGATCTGTGAATGGCTACACTTGTGTCCTTTTGCAGCCACGTGTCGCCGGTACAAGGTTTGAGTGTGGGTTTGAATTTTATTCGTTTGCGTGCATATTAATTGTAATTTGATGTCTTAAAGTTCTAAAAAATATTTCAAGCACGGTAATTTTTATTGCTTGTGCTTCCATTTAGTGAACATTAAAAATTTGTTATGTAATGAAATCAATATTTTTGAGGTTTAAAAGGACCTTTGCTTATGCCTGCGATAGTATGTGACCATAAGAAGGTTGTAGTTGGTATACTCATACATAATCGCACGCGAACTAGTTCCTCAGACTTTGGGGTGGTCAGGAGGGCAGATCTTGCCTGTAAAGCGTTATTGCAACATGAGACTGAACGTTGTTATAAAGGACAATTATTAGTGTCAATAAAGAAGGAAGTCGCTAATTCTGACTGTTTTTCGGCAATAAATCGCTTTGAGTAAAGTTGTTATCGAGTAATGGTTTCTCTAGATTTTAGAAGCTCCCAATACAGTACGCTCTTCGCATCCAACCAATAAGCGTTAACTTGACTTCAGCGACATTCGGCTCCACCTCTAATTTGGCATAAAGGATCCATTTTTAATAACTAGTCCCAAACCGATCCAAAAACGACTTCTTTTTGTAGTTCTTACAAAAAAATCTTCGTTGAACGTTTCATGGCTTCAATTAATATGGCATTTTTGCTTTAATGTTTACCACAGATTCTGCAAGTTTTTCTTGGCTTTGGCAACAATCTTCAACTAGTAATGTTTCCAGTTACTCACCTTCAAATTTTTTGATCCAGGACGTTCTTCGAAATCACCACTTTTAAAACGTGTAAGCCACTTTTGGCACGTTTGCTTAGAGCATGTTCACCATAAACTTTCACCAAAATTCGATAATTTTCGACTGAGGTTTTCTGCAGAATTAAGTAATGAAAAAGAACTCTGCGCACAAACACTTTTTTAAGTACATTCGACTTATTTGAATGGAAAAAATTATTGCAGTTAACGCGTCACCTGAGTGATATATGCTGAAAAAGGCGCACAAGAACTTCAGATTATTATTCTTAAATGAGAAGTACTCTCAATTACTTTTGTAAAAAATAGTAACTTAATGTTTTATCAAAATCGTTGACAGAATATATTATTTTTAATATTTGATCATTATTTTTATATTTGACTAGCTATCTTTGAGTGCTGGACTTCTATCAAAAAATTGCATCTAAACCCTACAAGAGAGTTTGCGGGGTCACTTTATTGAATGTATTAGATAACTATAACTAATTACTTTCTAATAACTACTCGATATTTTCAATAATTGACCCTACAAAGCACTGCATACACAATCACAACTTTAGTTCAAGCATTCCATGAAATTTCACAGGTCTACTTCAGACTTTGATTTGTTTGATTGATTTATAACTACATATACTCGTATAATCACACACGCAAGCTTCCAAGAGCAACGAAAATTATTAATTAAGCACTTCAACGCGAACGACAACCAGCCGAACAGCTCACAGCAAAAGTCATTGAAGTAATAGCACATCAGTAGTTAATACCGACAAATGCTAGCCATGCTCAGGCCCATACCCCCAGAAGTAAAGCAACAATAAAAGAAATTTAGAATTGAAAAAAGGGGAAAGGAAAAAAGGTCGTTAAAAAGAGCGAGTGACCCAAACCATTAATGGAGCACTTGGCCATGTCACTCGGTTGACATTTCAAGCGTTTGTCTGAAAAAAGGACAATGGGCATGCAGAAACAATTGCTGCCGTGGACAATTGACATTTTCGGATGTCTACTTTTGGGCAGCGAGCACGTGCCGACCACACTGAGCATTTCTGTGCGGCGCTAACTTTTACTTGTTGACCTCTTTGTGGAATTTCACTTTTTATTTTGCATTTTTATCTTTGTTGTGCCCACTCAAAAATTGCCTCCGGCGAAATTGTGGTGGATGCAAATTAACTTGTAACAGTTTCATGGTCACTCATTATTTAAATTGTTTTAATGTGTCCACTCAAGTTGGTTGCTGCCTTCCTCTTGTACTTGGACATTGTAAATTGGTTTACCAAATAGCAGCCTATGATTTTATTTATTTTAGGGTTGTCGACACTTTACTACATACATATGTTAAATGGCGACAAATTAAAAATTTTCTTTCATTTTAGGACAACATTTATAAGTGTTGACCTAAGACATAATCGTGTGTGCTTGGGTTTATGTACATGTATTATAACTGTGTTGTTTTTATTGAGGACAAATTGGTTTCTAATAATTAAGAAACATTGAAGATCTGATTTCTGGAACTGCCGAACATTACGTAATTTCGCAATTTGTAAGTATCAGATTGAACATTCTTTATTACTTATTGTGAACTGATTATGATCAATTCGTGTTCAAATCCCCTTTGGGGCCGGAAAAAGCGAAATTCGACATTTATGGTAGTTCTGGATTACATTTAATAAGCACATATCTTCAAGGTAAAGCACAAGGTACAATTAAAACAGTTCATTAAAATTGTCCACGGAAGCCATTAATATAATACAATTACAACGTATAAACAGAGAATATTCGAGTTTATTAAACTTTTTAACTATTGATTTTTTTTTGTAATTATTGAACGATTTCATCTTCAGTCAAATTTGTATTTTTGTGAAAGTTCAAGGAAGCAAGACCATGAGACGCTCTTGTCTTATCGAGTTTATAAGCTAACTTTTGATTCTTCTTAAAGTCGAAAACGATCGTTGCTTTTGTTACAAGCAATTCTATGTTTCCCCATTTCTTATCCGAAATGAAAAGTTGAAGTCGTTGATACAAATTTTCTACCGTTCAAATACCATGTACATACGTGTTGCTACTTATATATTTCCAAAATATCAATAAAAGACGGTGCAATATAGAGCTTTTCTTTTAGATATACCAAAAAACTGACATCGCTACTATGCCTATAGATACATCGTGCACTTAAACCCATTGCTTTTAATGAAAGCGGTTACACATTTATCACTAACTTAAGAATTATTGATTACATCTCCAGATATATAGTATATTCGCAAATCATAATAATTAAATTCAATTTTTTATTCAAATTTCTTTACCGTACGAGTATTATTCATCGCTAGAAAAAAATATTGCTATATATCAGAAAATAATATTCAATATTATCATCAACATGTTACAAAAATTAAAGTAATTTTTTTCAAAGTTAGTCCTTTTTGAAATATCCTCTCTCTATATTTTGAAACAATTCTATTTTTCTGACCAGCTGCAAGTTGGTACGTACAAAGTTTCGTCAATACTTGCTTTATTGGGTTATTATTGGCTAATTTGATTATTATTCCACTATCCCGAACATGCGATCGAAATAACTGTCCTTATGCATCGTTTTCAGAATATCTCATTCATTTAACGCGTCTACCACAATAATATTTTCTCACTCAAATGCATATGTTGAACTTTTTGCCTGTAAAGTTACTTTTGAACGTGAAGAAAGTGGTTTCCACGCTTTGGTGAAACGAACCAACACAACAAGAGTTCGCAGAATATAAAAAGTTACTCAATAAGCACTTTGAAAGCGTTTAAAATTATACGTACCAAAAGAAAGAAAGCCAAAAATGCTGCTAGAACGCTACAAAAATAAGTCGTTTTTGCATCGGATTTGGAGAGAGGATAAAAAGTGGATATATTACAAGAAATATCAGCGAAACCTGGTAAACCAGCTAAATCAACAACAAAGCCGAATATTCATTACGTCAAGGTAAAGTATTGCATTCGAGAACGTTATAAAAACTCAACAAATTGAAGGAAGCGATTGCCAAAAACTGGACTTGCGACTAAACACAACGTCATATTTTTCCAACATGACACTGCTCGACCTCAAATTGCAAGAGAGGTTAAAAACTATTTGGAAAACACCGGCTGAGAAGTTTTTCGTCACCCGCCTCTTAGTCAAGACCTTACAACTTCTAATTACCATTTCTTCACGTCAAATGTGAAAGTTTTCCATACAAGAACTTGATTCCGATTGTTCGGTTTATATGGTTGCTATATGTTATAGTGGTCCAATATCAGCAGTTCCGGCAAATGACCAGCTTCTTGAAGAGAAAATGACGTTTGCGAAACGATATCTTAAAAACTGAGGGACTAGTTGTTATAAATACAGACGGACAGACAGACGGACACGGCTAAATCGACTAAGCTCAACACACACTAATAACCCTGTTCAGGGTATAATAAGACAGAGAAATTGCAAATGAAAAGCGAAATGTACCTGATAATGTGAGCCTAATAAGACATCACGAAATTTATGAAATTGTTAAAGTTTTGGTCTTTATCAAAAGGAGAGTTGTACAATATAAACCGTTAATACAATTCAAGAAGAATTTCAAAATCAACTTTTCCTGATATTTTCTCAGCAATTTCTCCCATTTAAGATAAAAAATTAGCGCTACTTACAATAAAAACTTCTCTGTAGCAGTATTTAATTAGTTTGCGTCGTTTTTCACCTTCTTCTGGTGACAACAAGTTTTACAACTATTTTCTTGCTAAACTCATTAGGCGCGTTGCACAAATATCGCGCAGCAAATTGACTTAATAGAAATGCTGGCACGTAATTAAAACTTGTTATGATTATGCAGCACTAGTGGCCACCAGAGCCAAGAGAGCAAAGTAAAGAAGAAGTGCATAACTTTAGCATGGAAAAGGAGACGACTGCGCTATTAAATGGCAATAAGTTTAATGGAGGCTTAGCAGTCGAGGGGCTAAGAAGAATACTGCATATTTGATTTGGCACAGGAAACACCTTAATATTTAATAAACTTTCTTATGAAACTTTCTAAGAATTTTGTCCAATCGTATATTAAACAGCTCAAAGTTTATAAATTTCATTGCTTCTTTAAACTGTTTTGCAGCAAATATGCGCCATTAAGCCTAAGAATGAAAGCAATACAATTGTGTGTAAGTTTATATTCTTTAAGACAACAGCTTATTCCATTATCCGAGGTTTTAAAGCGGTACGTTAAAATAATATTAAATACTAATTTCAACATTTTATCTTAAACTTGCTCCCTCTGAACACAATAACAAATCTTTAGCTTACCTTGTAAAGACTTTGCACGCTCAGTGTGGCTATCTGTTTACGTCGGCGTCGATTACAACGTCAACGAATCTATGAAAGAATTAAGCAGAAAGTAACAAATTAAATCAATGCCGGCAAGAAAAGTACGCTAAGTGAAAACTGAACCTAGCGACACGCGTTGACGTTAGAAACACCCTAAACCGCAGTTGATGTGCGCCACGTCGTATACGCAACATAAATAATCTACGTATAAGGCACAACAAATAAAATATGTACAGTGTGCGGCCACCCTAACCACGCACCCCTCTCGGTCGCATAGTGCAAACTAGTTGCGGCTGCCGAGTTCGTTGCCAACTGCGAACGCAAAGGAAATTAAATTAGGGGAAAATAAACCCTTCACATGGCTAAAACCAAATTTGTCGTATATTTAAAATGATTTACTTGAAACCTAACCTCACTTATAGGGAGCTGACACCATATAGCGCTGTATTCGTGACGCGAAATTCCGGCCTTAAACTGTCAATGTTGCATGCACCGAACAATGATTGTTATTATTATTATGTGCTATTATTAGTATTAATCCAACAAACGAATTTATTTGCTGCCCAAACAACGGGCATAAAACAAAAGTGTGTGACAGAAAGTATCACCAGTGCTATTGGGGCGTGTGACAGAGGCGTGTTTTCACAACAACAACAAAGTATGCCGCAACATGGCAATCAAGCCGCAGCAACTAACAAGGACAATGAATGTCAATTACCTACTTCGGTATACTTACTGGTATATAAATTTGATTTTGTGTACAAACTGATTTTGGCAAAGTTCTATGTGTGCTAGTAAATAATTTCTCTTGCGGAGCAGCAGTTGCCAGTACGTGAGAAACTGTTTACTTTAGGTGCGAGTATGTAGTGAGTATATATTATATCAAGTTCAGGCTTGCTGTTGTGCCCGCTGAGTGTGACGGTGATTTTGTTATGAATTTGTTAGCGAATTGCATATAAATTAGTTCCAGAAAAAAATATTTTGACTTTCCACATATGTTATGTAATCCATGAATTCTAATCATTAGCTTGCTACCAAAGTTAGGCCAAATATAATACTCATTAGCAGCGAACTTAAAAGGCTGAATTATACACGTCAGTAGTTAATTAGTACTTCGAAAATTTGTGATTTTCTTCTCATATATCAAAATAAAATACTACATTATATATACAATATATAGTACACTCACACATAAGGGATGTATTTTAGAAATATAGAAATTTTATCAAAAATAAATAAACTGTTCAAATGCCTTTGAATATACACGTCACTGAATATGTTGAGATAATTACCATACACACATACATTAAATTATATGCATTTCCATTGCAGTTTACGCTTGATTACATAAATAAAGGTATGCATTGATAATATAATGCTTTTAACAATACATTTAGGCATTATAAGTGTGGGCGCTTGAAAAAAATTCATATGACACTATATACAGGAGTTGAGTTGAACACCCCAATGTGGTGTGTACAAACAAACATACACATATACGCATACATACATACATAGAACACCAGCAAATTAATATTAAAATCAGAATAAAAATATTCTCACTTGATATAAGTCTTTTTTATCCCTTTACTGAAGAGGTAAGGTATTAAGGGGGTATTCTGGTCTAGACGAATGAATTTTAGGTATTTTTTAAACTAAGATAAAAAAAATTAAAAAAAAAAATTTTACTATCCATTTTTTTTACATATATGTATGTCTTTTATTGACATTTTAATAATATAAAAAAAGTTGCAAGAAAAAAAACCAAAATTCGTCGAGATACAGGCCGGTGGAGTTGGGGCTTCAAAAAAAACGGTGCGTCCTGGTTGACGTGATTTCAACCCTTATAGAGATTTAAAACACAAAAACAAGAAGATTCTTCATTAGTAAGGATGTGGTTATCGGGTTGACATTTTCAAAAAAAAAGGCGTCGACTTGAAAAAAAAAATCTTATATATAAAATTAAGTGGCAAAACTTCCTGTTCGCATACTCCTCCTAGACGGCTTGCCCGATTTCAATGAAATTTTCAGGGGTGATTGGGGTCTGTTTGGAGGGAGAAATTTAATGTGTGTATCATTGCACGTTTTGCAAAAAAAAAAAAAAATAAATGATACATCCCGCCTATACATGTATGCGAAGATCGAGACCGAACGTGTCAACTTTATTCGATTCAACCAAGCGAAATTGCGTGCTGAAGAGTACATCTATTTGAGAGACGCCGTAATGAATGATGCAAATGTGAATAGCATTGGACGTCTGACAATATTGCCAGCCACATACATCGGCAGTCCGCGCCATATGCACGAGTATGCGCAAGATGCGATGTCGTATGTGCGCCATTACGGCAGACCGGATCTGTTCATAACGTTCACGTGCAATCCCAAGTGGAATGACATCAAATGCCATTTGTTCCCCGGTCAATCAACAACTGATCGTCACGACTTAACAGCACGTGTATTCAGGGAAAAGCAAAAAGCAATGGTGGATTTAATTGTGAAACTTCGTGTTTGTGGAGAAGTTCGATGCTGGATGTACTCGATCGAATGGCAGAAAAGAGGATTACCGCATGCACACATCTTGATTTGGTTAGTTCGCAAAATACGACCAGATCAGATTGATAAAGTCATCTCAGCGGAAATTCCAGATGAAGCAATCGACCCACAATTGTTCGACGTTGTAACAAAAAACATGATCCACGGCCCTTGCGGCGCTATTAATCCAACGTCACCATGCATGATTGACAATAAGTGTTCAAAGCGCTATCCTAGAGCTTTAGTTGATGATACAATCACTGGAAATGACGGATATCCATTATATCGGCGTCGATCCGGTGAAGATGGTGGTAATTCAACGGTCATAAAAGTTCGGGATCAAGACGTTGATGTTGATAATCGTTGGGTCGTGCCGTATTCACCATTTTTGTCAAAAATTTTCGAAGCGTACATCAATGTAGAATATTGCAACTCTGTCAAATCGATCAAATACATCTGCAAATACGCAAATAAGGGCAGTGATATGGCAGTTTTCGGAGTGGCTGATTATCAGACAATCGATGAAATTCAGCAATACCAAATGGGCCGTTATATAAGCAGCAACGAAGCGGTATGGCGCATTTTATCATTTCCAATACACGACCGGCATCCCGTTGTTCTTCATTTGGCAGTTCATCTCGAAAATGGTCAACGCGTTTATTTCACTGCAGACAATATACAACAGAGCGCACACGACCACCGCGGACAACACTAACTACCTTTTTCGAGTTGTGTGAAAACGATGAATTTGCAAGAACATTGCTATATTCCGAAATACCACAATATTTCACTTGGAATCCATCATCGAAAACATTTCAACGACGAAAGCAAGGGGAGCGTGTCGACGGTTATCCAAATGTCCGTAAAACCGATGCCATAGGACGCATTTACACCGTCCATCCGAACAACGCCGAATGTTTCTATTTGCGTCTGCTATTAGTCAACGTGCGCGGACCAAGATCATTTGATGATTTGAAAAACTGTTGACGGTCAGTTGTGTGGCGACGTATCGTGAAGCATGTCAGCGATTTGCATTTGTTAGAAGATGATATGCATTGGGACACCGCACTTCATGACGCATCACTCACATCTCATCCAAAACAAATACGCGTATTATTCGCAATAATAATATCTACATGCCTTCCGTCAAATCCGCAAGAACTGTGGAATAAGTACAAAGACTGCATGACCGAGGACTTATTAGTTTTGACGCGTAATCGAGCATCGGACGCAGACTTGCTATATACATTACAAATGTATAATGATGCTTTGATATTGGTTGAAGATCTGTGCCTTACAATTGCGAATAAGGCATTAGCGCAACTTGGCATAACTGCGCCCAATCGTTCAGTGATTGATATGCTTGACCATGAGCTTCAACGTGAACAACAATACGATTGCAATGAATTGCGTGCTTTCATACAAGCGAACATTACCAAATTAAATATTCAGCAGAAAAATGCTTATGATTAGATTATACGAGCGGTTGACAATAACGCCGGTGGATTCTACTTTCTGGATGCGCCCGGTGGTACAGGGAAAACGTTTTTGATCTCTTTGATTCTTGCTACTATACGGTCACAGCAGAAAATTGCGCTGGCAATTGCTTCGTCAGGAATCGCTGCTACTCTACTTAATGGCGGCCGAACAGCACATTCTGCGTTGAAATTACCGTTGAACATCCAAGTCGTTGAAACACCAACATGCAACATATCGAGGAATTCAGCAATGGCAAAAGTTTTGCAAGGAGCTGGAATAGTTCTATGGGACGAGTGCCCAATGGCTAACAAAAAGTCATTAGAAGCATTCAATAGAACAATGCAAGATTTACGCCAAAACCAACAACTTTTTGGCGGAGCATTAGTCTTATTATCCGGCGATTTTCGGCAAACTTTGCCAGTCATTCCTCGATCAACTCCTGCCGACGAAATAAACGCATGTTTAAAGTCGTCAGTTTTGTGGAGACATGTTCAAAGGCTGACTCTTGCCATCAACATGCGAGTCCAATTGCAAAATGATCGATCCGCAGCGGCGTTTTCGAAGCAGTTGTTGGACATTGGCGAAGGCAAAATACCAATCGATGATACCGGTTTGATCACATTGCCGAACAACTTTTGTACACTTTTACAATCGAAAGAAGAATTGATTGAAAGTGTATTTCCGAATATTGTTGAATGCTATCAACGCAACGATTATTTAAGTGAACGCGCAATATTGGCACCGAAAAATGTACACGTCAACGAAATCAATTTTGCCATTCAAGAAAAACTGCCAGGAGAAGCTACAACATATACATCGATTGATAGCGTTTTGAATCAAGATGAAGTAGTCAATTATCCAACTGAGTTCTTGAATTCTTTGGATCCCCCCGGTCTGCCACCGCATCGTTTGGTCCTGAAAGTCGGTTCACCCATTATACTTCTACGAAATCTGAATCCACCGACTTTGTGTAATGGCACAAGGCTTTCAGTCAAAAAATTGTGGCCAAATTTGATTGAAGCAACAATACTAAATGGCAAGGCAGCAGGTGATGTCGTACTCTTACCACGCATTCCCATGATTCCAACGGACTTGCCGTTTGAATTTAAGCGCTTGCAGTTCCCGGTACGTCTTGCCTTTGCGATGACCATCAACAAATCGCAAGGGCAAACGTTTCAAGTGTGCGGCGTCGACTTGAAAAAATTTTTTTTTACCAAATTTTTTCGCCCTTTTCGAATTTTTTAAAAATACCTCAAATCAAAATTTTTGGAAATCCAAATCAGATAGAGCATTGTATAAAGAAGATATATACCAAATTTCAAAGGAATCGGTTCCATAGATCTTGAGATATCATGTCAATCATACCAAAAAAGTAGTTTCGAGAAAAACGCGTTTAAAGTTTAGGAGACAATTCTAGTGAACACGGACGCTACGTCACAAAATCGGCTGTGTCTCCGAAAATAAGGTAAATTTTGAAAAATCCTTCGAAGGTCATATTTTTGAGAGTCTAAAAAAGTCTAAACTTTCAAAATATGCAAAAAAATCGATTTTTTTTAAATCCTAGACCAGAATACCCCCTTAAAGAAACTGTGTTAAAGTGAAGTGTGAATTAGTCAGTCGTAGCTGGTTTTGCGAGTGGGAGTAGATCCTTGTGGCATATACTACAGTGGCTATATAGAGGAGCGCAAATTCGGTGTGGGATTCGTGATAGCAGAGTACTTCGTCACCGAGTCCTGGTATTCACCTGGGAGGATGAACGTCTAGTCACAATCTGCATCTCCACATATAGCTGATTTGCGGACACGCCCCGTCAGAAGAGAGGGACGGTCTGCAAAAGATGTCTTCTATGAGTACTTGGAGCGCGCCTAAGAGAGCTGCCTCTGCCACTATGTCAAAACTTAGCCGTGCCCCGAAATATGGTTTTCAGGAATATTCCAACATAGAAAAACTCACCAAGCTACCTGGCTGTCTCCGGATCGAAAAGCCCCTAACCAGATCGATCATGTTGTGATAGGCGGAAGACATGTCTCCAGAGTTTTAGACGTGCGTACTCTCCGAGGACCACTATTTTGTTGCCACCAAGATACGCTTTAGCCTCTGTGCAGCAAAAAGTGCACGTCAACAAAGACAAAAAAATTTCGAGGTCGGGAAGCTGCAATCACAACAGACAGCCGAACGATTTTCTACTCGACTTGCACTCCTGCTGTCTGAGAGCACTCATCAACAACTTAGAAGTGGGCGCGTCTCTTACATTTTTTGCCCACTGGTAGCAATGCTATCGTGATTCCCTGTACAAAATAGCTCCGGCTCAATTAGCACTAGCTGTGCCATTTTGATGAATTTTGTGCTTAGTTTGCCACTAACCTAAAACCTATAAAGGTTTTTGATTAGTGGCGGTTTGTGGACGTGGCAGAGTGAGTTTCAACATTTTACCCGAATTTTAACATTTCTCGTCATCCTAATCATTTATATATCTATCTCGATTAGTTTTGGGTGATACATACAACCGTTAGGTGAACAAAACTATAATACTCTGTAACAACTGGTTGCAAAAGTACATATAAATATTGTTTCTTTTAGGTTTTAAAGTTCGTGGTAATTAATAATCGTTAACGAAAGGAGTTTTTGGACATGTGGTTTCCAAGAAGAAAAAAATTTGATGTAATTTCAAAGAATTAAGATATATGCTAAAGGTTTATCATTATACCTTAAAAATTATTTCGAGCTAGGGACCACCCAGGCAAGGTGACCAATTTTCAACCACTATTTCCAGCAAATGAGACCAGATGTCAGGGACGATAATGTCATTAGTTGTTACTCCATGGCGTTCCATATTGACTATAACATATTTCTTTAAAGGAAATTTCAAGTAATATATTAATGCAATCTGCTAGTAACCACATTATTTTGAAACCATATACATTTTCGATTTGTTATACTTTTCTTTATTTACTTTTAATAGTATTTTAAAAGCATCCAATTTGATTCCAGCTACCATTACTAATTCGTATTTAATTGCCTTAACGAGCTTCAACAAAATCCTTAACTTCCTAGCTTTACGTCATCGCTCGGATATTCCTGCAATATATACCTAGATCAATGGAGATTTCCCATACTATTAAAAATATATGTATAAAACGCTAATTAAAGTGTTGCTGAACAAGGGTATTTCTATCTACAAAAACAGTTCTGGTTCGCACTCAAATGTTTTATAGAACTTTTTCAAGTAGCAAAATTATTGCAGCCGCCTGACTGCTTTTTTGCTGCACGTGTTGCCACTCCGATATTTCTTTGTTCTGCTTTGAATCTTTTTCACATTTTCGGTTTTTACACACGGCATCAGAATGATCTGCTATTTGTTTAATAAATTATTAAGTCTGCAAGCCTTAGGATATTTGTAAGAAAATAAATACACATTGCGCTCGACCTATTTGAGAAATAGTGGGTGGAAACTGGCCAGCAATTATTATTTGCATGTACCCAATATGCCTGAATGAATTTCTTTTTCTTTGCTACGTATGTCTTGAACCTGTATATTCCTCAGGAGGAGGCTACAGCGACGGAGGAAGAGGAGTGATCTCTTTGTGCGCGTACTTCTGATTACCCTCAGGGCGCTAAGGCAGATTTGTTGGTAAGAGAACTTTTTCCGAATTCATTCCTGATTCGCAGAAATTAGAGATTAACGTGCTGCCAAGGTGCTTAACTCACTCATTAACTCGCTTGGCTTAGTCCACCTCCTATACCACGATCTTAATTTATTTGCCTTTAATTAGACATATTTAGTCGCATTTCCCCGAAGGTCTTATTTGCACATTGCTGAATTGCCTGCGAATACCACCTAAATTTCCTTTACCGTGAGAGTTTATGCCTATGTAGTTTAATTGCTTTGCGATATATGCATTCAGATATTTTTATCTGATAGCACGACACACTCTTACTTGTGAGTGTGCGTGTAATGATCAACTGCGCAGTGAACCACTTCATCATAAATCACGTGATTTATATCTTTACCATTCATAATGATTTAAGGTGGGTGTGTGCTGTTGGCAAATGGTTGTCTTGATGTAAGAGCCATTAACTTTTTTTCCATTTTGTTTGCATACCAGTGAGAACGCGCCGTAAATACATAAACACCTGCGAAGTAATATCACCAGCGTACGTAAATGAAAGGGCACAAATCGCGTATTTTTAAGTTCCAAAGAAATGGGAAAAAGTGAGGCCGAGGTAGCCTTTATTCGAATGGCGACCAAATAAAAGTTTCGAAACTGAAATTTTCTTAGCAAAGTGCATTACATATGTGCAAGAAATAATAAAAGACTTGCAGGTGCTTTAGATTTTCGTTATCTGAGATAATTGTTCCATATGAAAAGCTACAATTTAAATAAAGACAATTTTAGAATTTTAAAGAAATTTATGAAATACATACATATGTACATATATAATTCTCTTGTGTTAACGAAAATATTTTTTCTGGGAAAACAATTTTAAACAAAAAAAAGTAGTCTTTTGACGTTTATCTGGGATTTACGCTATCTGAATCCTTCGTAAATAATATGTACAGAGAGAGAGAGAGAGAGTGAGTACTGAAACTAAACGAAGTACAGATCCAGAAGGGTCTGTAACGAAGGAAAACAACAAAGTTCGACAAAACCGAAGTCGCTCTAAAGACATTTTGAAGGCTCAAAACCAGATAGACAGACACAATTTTTTTGTCATGGTGACAATTTTTACGAAACGAAGTCAGTAACGAAACCCGGTAGCATCATTATGGAAAAAGACCCAATTTTGTTTTTACTCAAAGGCAAAAATTGAATATAAAATCGAAATAACTTCCGTCTCGAACTAGAACATGAATAACTTTCACTCAGTGAAAAGCAATAATTGTGGTACCATGTTGCCCCAATTCTAAAAATATGACATAAAAGTACTACACTGTAGATATAAAACTTAAAACGTGTATATAAAATAAATATAAATATTGTTAAAATAACAAACTAAGAGAATCAGTAAAAAATTAAGAAAAATAACGCTCGAGTTGCTACCTCTTTGAAAGGTGTTAGTTCAAAATTAGAAAGAAAATCTGAATTTGATTTTCTAAGTAAATAGTGTACTGCTTAAAGATGAAACAGATTTTTTTTATTTGCTATAAATTTATGTCAAGTCTACAACAAAGTAAAAAATTGATATTTTCGTAAAATAAGGTAGCGAATATAAGTATTACTAGGTACCATTAGTAAATAACTGTATAAGGAAAATTATGAATCAAAACTGTTGTTATGCATGTTCCGATATAGTATTTCTTATGTGTTTTCTTGATATACAGTTGTAGCTACTAAAGGGAATTCATTAAAAAGAAAAATATTTGATACATCTTAGCTTTTATATTACTGATTTAATCAAGTTTGTATGAGTTTAAATAGATTATTAATATTATTATATTTAAAATAAATTTAAAAAATGTTAAAGGAAAACAGAACAAAATGCTTTACAATATATTGAAATGATAAATGTTTATTTTTGACCTGATAAATTGATTTATGGCAAATTATTCATTCGACTTATTACACGAGTACTCCGCTAACATGTTGCTACAAAGTATAAACGTTATGTTCACACAACGGCTTTTTTAACAAATAAAATCGACATTAATGGAGAGCTATAAAATACTAAAATGGCAAGACGAGTTGAAATCCAGGTGACTGCTTATCCGTCCGTTCAACTGGCCTTCTAATCCTATACATGTACTTCAGAAATGACGCCACCAAACTATTTTGATATTGTTATGCTATAATATTAGGCATTAAATGGGCTACAACAAGTTCTACTTCCCTTATGTATACCACAATTTTAATTTCCACCTAATTCGTTTTTAAATCGTGTATAAATCGAGATCCAACTATCATTAAATAAAGCTTTGCAAAAATAGTACCTTTGAGACAAAAGCTGTTGATTTCAGACCATAATCTTATAATAGGGCCAATACTTCTTCCAGCGCCAAATGTATATCTAAATACTACATATAAATATATGACCTATGCTTTATGTTAGATTCCAATAAGATTGTGACCTATTCCTAGTTTTCGAGTAACTGAACTTTTTCGTAAAATTGGTTAATACAAAGTTTTACCAACTTCCTATTTAGATTTTTGCAAGTTTCGAGAGTATATAATGTTCGGTTATACCCGAACTTAGCCTTGCCCTAATTGTTAATTTTTGTTTTTGTATCATTCATTGACTATGAGTTCTGGTGAAATGTGCATTGTTTGAAAGCAAACATATTTCATATTCTCCGAATCTCATTTAATACTTTATTTATTCGAATTTAATTCCATACGGTTATTCTGTTGAACTGTCATTTGATCGATAAAACTGAAAAGAAACAGATTGTCATTCATCCTCATTTATTCATAACTGTACAAAGGCAACTTTAACGCAGCTGTCAAAATGATAAAACGCGCCTATCGTTTCACACTCACGAACATTTCTGCGCTTAAAAACCGTTGTAAATACCTACAATCATTGACAATAACAAAGGAATTACACACATAAACAAAAACACATATTCGAATGAGGTTACGAATGCAAACAATTTTCAACGACGGAATGATACGTTTCTTTTATTGCTTACATGAAATGACTTCAGCCTACACACACAGACACATACACGCGTTCTGGATGTGCGCTCGCATTGTGGCGCTGTCATTACCTGACATTTTGCCGTGATTGTCCTTTCGTTTTACCTTAATGTATTTAACGGAAAAGTATGCATAAGCACATTTTTTGAATGCGCTTGTGACAGCACGCGAAACAGGCGAAGCAGCGTGTAAAGCCATTACAATGTCACTCATACGTCATGTACGACTATTTATTGTTTACCACCATACCAAGAAACACTTATATCCATATGTGGGGGTAATGGGAGTGTAAAATCTACCAATGGAATTCAAGTGCCAAATAAATTGTGTGAAGCGAAATAAAACTGCTGTTTTATAGTTCAGGCAATCTTTCAGCATAGTTTTTGCTCCATGTGATACATCGAGAATATTTCGTTGGAAGCGGAAAAATAAATTGTAATGTAGCAAGCAAAAACATTAAAACAAACAAATTACAATATTTCAAAAACGATTATAACCCAACTAAAAAAACATTTGATAGTTTCATTTTATTAAGCATTGCATGTATATACATATACATATATATTTTTTTTTTTATATTATTATTTTACTCATATAAAATGAGTGTAAATGTGGTATGTAGAATACGAGTATCAAGGGTAAAAGCTTTGTGTTTATTTGAAATTATTTGTGAAAACATTTAGAGTACTTTTCAAGAAACTCAAGGAAAAACTTATGCCATCGAATCGCGTTGAGAAACTCTTAAGATTGCAGGAAAAAATAGGAACAGGTCGGAGTACAACTGTAATGTTTCTATTTATTACTTGATGACTATACCTTACCGGTGACTAACAATCCCTGGTCAACTATTACAAAATCTTTTCCACTTCAAGGTAAATTAGAAAAAGTCTAAGGACTAATCAGTAAACTTCATCTGTAGATATTACAACTGGTTATTATCTAATCGACCCGCACGGGGAAGGTTAAAAACCGTACTGGAATCCATTTAAAGAAGTTATTTTGAAGAAGACAACGTTGGAGACTTCTTCTGAAAGATCAGTGCTTAAACAGTTTTTGTTCACACACTTGCAAATGTAGAAGTAAACCGCCTAAACATATTGCTGATAAATACAATGCGCGTCATCAAAACATGAGATGAACCGAAAGGGCTTTGTCAGTCATATTACCTACACCGGTCCGCTGAGGTACATAAAACTACTAATTGACTATGAATCGCCGAAGCGCTTTAAGCCGATAACAGGTTTGTTGAGGCGGCTTTTGTCAGTTTGGGCTATATCTTGTGGTTTGGCGAAGGTATGACTGCTGAAATGTTTCAACCTCTCTCACTCAAAAGCCATAGAATGGAGAAGAAAGTGCCTGAATATTTCGATTCCACCCTCTTCCATACGCTGAGCTGAATTTAAAGCCTTTCGGTATGAATGTTTATTGGACAATATCCAACTATATGGTATAACTCCAGATTGAAGCATACGTCCATTATATATACAAACATACATACATGCCTTTATTTGACCAGCTCGCAGCTATTTGAAAGTATTTACGACAATTAATATCCCATAAAGTTGCCATGATAAAATATTAATTAATTTAAGAACACACTCACTGAGAATTTATTTCGATGACTGCTCGTGCAACCGCAGCAGTTTGTTTGCATTAAGGAATATTTCACCGGCAAATAACGTAATGAAAATCGGAAATGTATGTATGAAACACACTGAAGTCTACGCGTGCTCGGGTGCGTGTGTGCGCACATTCAGCACTGGTCAGGTGAGCCGGCCGGCCATTCGTGTGCGATTTATTTATGGCCACCTCTGCGGAAGTTTATGCGTAGCACGACGACACACTCATACAAAAAAAGGAAAACACATGCATAAGCGCGTATAAAAGTTGGCATTCAGGTTACGAGAGTCTGCTGGGATGGAAGACAGGATTGGTGCGCATATGTGGAATTTTGGTATACTTCTAAATGGATGTTTCAACAGTGGTTCTTTTTCAAATAAATACTCCAGCAATAACCAAAAATAAAAAACCATTATTTAATTATTCTCATTATTGGAGAAGTAATTGCAGATAAAACACATTTTTTCTCGAAAAAAAGAAAAACTAGACTAACTCATTCTAACCACAAGATCTAAAAAATAAGCTCTTAAATAACTAAAAATTAATCTAGTTAACAATTCGGCTTCAAATAAGTAGATTTTATTGCATATTTTATTTCTCATTTGAAATAAATAGCAATTTCTACAAATTAAATAACACTAAAAGATAGTGTCTAACGAACCCACTAAACTTCCACACCGTATCAAATAGGTGAAAGTTGTATTCCCTCAAAAGCTATTCGCCTCTCTCCTGAGTGCCTTAATGTTGCCACGTGTAAGGTCACGCAGCTCTCCAAGCGCTTATTTTTCGTCACAAATTTTCGCTTGACACCCCTTTGAGTGGACAGTAATATGAGCGTCTATAAATTTGCATAAGACCTGCCTACTCTTTTGTCCCTGTCACTAGAGACGACTAGCACATTTGCATTTCTAACTGAATTATGCCATGCGGCAAGTGACTTATTTTTACGGTTGCGGTCGCATCGCATTTCGTTCTAAGTTGTTGTTGTTGTTCATGATGACTTCAGAAGAGCCTAGTTTTAACAATTTTTGGCAAGTTTGTTCTGCTTTTTGTTTCGTTTGTTTACAGAAGCATTACATCAGCCCAATGCTTTTTGGCATTACAGCGCGTGAACTGCTTGCTTTCGACTGACAACGAAAGTATCAACAAAATCAAATTTGAGTCTTTGGATTGCATTGTGCGAAGCTGTTCCAGTGTCGTACTTAACCTTATTCCTGCTACTTGCAATCAACAAATTGACACCCTACTCTGAGTGGCTTTTAACCCTAAAGGAAGACCATTCAGGATTTGTGTTTAATGTTTTTGCGGTTTTGGCTTATATATGAATGACACAGCTGTGAGGTAATATAGCATTAAAATTAAGAGTTTTGAGATGCACATTATTCCCAATTCGATTTTTCTATTTTCAGCGAATTATTTGACGAAGTTTGTGCGCATTTTCCAACTTTTCAATGCTGCTGTCGGTTTGCTGCTTTTCATGGATACCCCATAGATACAATATGTATTTTAATGAACATCTATAATATCAAATGTCAAAAAATAACAAAGAGAAGTCACTTCGACAACAGATTTTGCAGCTCACAATACATTAACCTGGATTAGTTCAATTTGGTATCTGGGGATTTAAACATATGTATATTTCATGTAAATGATTCCGAATGAAAATAAGCTAAGTAATCAAAACCTTGTCGCTCACCTGGTATTGGTCGATACTAATCAATATATGATTTATAAAATCTGCTCAATGAAAATCAACACCTTCAGCAAGAGGGGTTTCGTCGTATATTTATATGTATACCGATTCCATCCACAAACAAACAAGTCTAGCAATATTTCTCGTAATACGACAACATTAATAAGATATCTTACATATTGTATACAGTGAATCTAGAGCACAAAATTGTGAACAAATTTCAGTTTCATACACTTTTGGACCCGGTTGCATTATAAACCTTGCAGATGCTCATATTAATGAATGAGCGATTTTCAGTTTTACTGCTTGCCAATAACACTTTTTAAGTTCGGTATCTTTGTGATGAATGAACTATCAACTACAAATGCAAGTAAGCTCAAAGTGGTTAGTGATAAATGAAATTTCTATTAAAGATAGACGGTAAACATTCATTTACAACTATTATAAAAATACCCTATAAGGTCTTTATTCTGCTAGCTTGGGTTTTACAGCAGCAGCAGCTATATGCTATAGTGGTCTGATATCGACGGTTTCCACAATTGAACGGCTTTTTGAGGAGTAAAAGATGTGTGAACTGAAACTGAGTGACTACTTCGCGTCTGTATAAACAGATAGGCATGACTAAATCGACTCAACTCGTCACGTTGATCATTTATAATTTTGCAATAGGTTTAGACAGCAATTCAAACATACTCCAAGAGTCACCAGTGCATCCCGGTTTGGTGCGGTTTATGGGCCGGCGGTCATTTGGCCGTACTTCTTCCATGATGATCAAGACCGGCACGTTGTGAATGTGAATGTGGGGAAATCGCTACCGCTCAATGATAACCGATTATTTTAGCTCCAATTGGATGATACGGACTTGGAGAATATGTGGTTTTAACAGAGCGGTCCCACAAACCACATATCGAATCTCACAATTGATTTATTGAAAACCAAGTTTGGTGAATGTGTTATCTTACGAAATAGCCCAGCCAATTGGCCGCTTCGGTCTTGCGATTTGAGGCCGTCAGACTATTTTCTGTGCTACGTCAAGTCTATGGTCTATGCCAACAAGCCAGTGACGATTGATGAATTTCGTACGAATATCGAAAGTGAAGTTGCAGCAGTATCGGCTCATTTACGCTTGAAGACTGTCGAAAATTGGGTTCAGCTTCTGGACTTCTGCAAGCGTGCCCTTGGTGGTCATGCAAAAGAAATCGAGTTCCATACATAACGGCTACGAATGTACTTTCACAGAATAGAGAATATTATATGCATTTTATTCCTGCTATGCAAACTTTATATATCTTCTTACACCCGACAAAATACTCTATAACACGCACTTTTTTAAGATACCTTGCTGACAAAGTTTTTCGAGAAACACGGTAGTTTTGTTTTATTTGTAAGTTTAAATTGAATGTTTATTAAGTCTAGACCTTTTGTCCAAAAAAATTCATTTTATCTACTTCGCCTGAGGAGGCTTTGTGTCTATTCTGTCTATAGAACCTTACTTGCAACCTTGATAACTTGCAGTCTTTGGGAGAAGCTTATTACTCAATGGTCTCCAAGTACCAAATATTAATTTCAAAATTATTTACTAGCGAAATTTAGTTCAGCTGAAAGAATACATAAATGTGAAATAATCGCATACTCTGAGTCTACAATACTTTCATAAACACTTTTAGTTATTCTTAAATTTTTTACCTCTGGAATAGAAGTAGTAGAAATGAAATAAAAAATAATTCATGGTTGGAGTCAAAAGGTGCTTACCACTGTATAACCTAAAATGTTTAACTCATTCAGCAACCTCTTAGTTTATGCGTACCATATTGCAAAATTTCTTCAATATCCGGAAAAATATATGTATGTTTACCTGTGCTTCGGTTTAAGTCCGATTTCATTTCAGTATTGGCCATTAAGTAAAATATTGCCTGCAAATAAGGATAATTATTTTATTATTTCATTAGTAGCTAACGATTTATTAAACAATTTACAAGGTATAACTTTACGTGAATATTTTGAGTAAGAATTGAATTTAATTTTTCCGCTCTTTTGAGCTTTCCAATTCACTTGAGTGTACGACGGCGGTGCGAACATTTATGTTAAACTGCAAATGACACTGAATAAAATATATTTAGTATACACAGTAAATGCATAAATGCACTTGAGCAAATAAACTCCTCAGGGAAGAAAAATTATGGAAACAAAAGGAAATAACGAGAAATACTCATAAAGCTTCCTCAGTGTGTTCTTCAAGCAGCATTGTACAAGCTGACTGCTGCCATTGTGTTTTTATCTTTCACAAGTGCACACAAACAAACACGAGCACACTCTTCAATTTTCATAAGCGACAGATGTGTATACTATATATGTATATGTATGTGTCTGCAAAAATATGTCACTCATACGCACCGTCGGCTATTGTGAAGACTGATTGTTAAGAATACAACCGTAACTGTCGCTGTGTTCAAATGTGCATCGATGTAAGTGATTTCTACACACTGAATTATATAGGTAAAAAACACACCAACGTATGAGCAGACAAATTACCTGTTAGGAAAACGTTTAGTTTGCACCCCAAAGGAATGTTTAAAGGTTATGTTTATGAATATCTACTCTTTTATGATATTTTGGAGCTATGAGCTTAATCCAATATTTCTTATATCTGATGTTAAGCCATTTAGAAAGTTATAAGCGCATCCAAAGCTTTTCAAAACAGAGTTCTTCATAAAAAAAACTTAATAAAGGCATGTGAGAGAAAGTATGTTAACATATAACTTAAACAAATCTTAACTCAACCCCTAACCAATCTTCCCAAGATGGCTAAATCCATCATCGCTCTTGTTCCACCATACTTTTCCTATTGGCAATCAATTTTGCCGCTACATGCTTTTACATCCATATACATATACGCTTGTAAGTATTATTTTTCTTAACTTTGTCTCATTTTATTAATTATTTTGTGTTTTTTTATTTTCTTTCATTTTTGTTTACTATATAAATGACGGAAAATTGCGTTTTAATTATGGTATGAAATTTTACACTTGCACCTAACCCTCGAAGCATGAAGTGAGATAATGGCAGATGAGGAAATCTTTTATAAAGTGAAAACAAAAATTATGAAATAAAGATAATTGGTGATTTTGATATGCATATAAATTTAGCTTACTTACAATGCCACACATGATTTATTTAAAAGTTGTAGATAGTTCAGTACTAGCTTAAGGTATGGGGCAAGTAGGGATAGAATAAAACAATATTTAATGCAGAAATTAATATGTGGGTATTAATAAAAAATTATTTAATTAATAGAATTGCTGTTGCTAAAGATATTACCGTCAAATCATCACGAAGGCTAATCGAAAAAAGTGAAAAAACTCGTCGAACTATCATTTCTTATTATAACGATATACATAACAAATTCATTCACAAAACCAAAAAAAAACAATCAGGAAAGTATCTGATGCGAATATCAAGCACGATATTTGGCACAAAACGCAATTGACTTCGTGTGAAATAGAACTTTCCCATTACAAAAACGTCTTATAAATATTTCTTTAAATGAGGCAGATAGCCTGTGGTAAAAGCTAGACAGTGGAGGATAAAGTTTCTAGATGACGCCAACTTATCTTTCTCAATGCAACATTGACAAGTTACAACGGTGTGAACCTTGCTAAGATCTAGCAGTTCAATGGATCTTTTACGTTTCACTCTGGGCCAGAAGGCTTTCGCAACCCCACAAGATTGGTGACCAAAGGTTGCTTAGCTCGTGCCAGGCCCTTAGATACAGAGCTCAACTGTATGAAGACAGGTGAATCTCTGTCGTTCTCATCCTGATTAAATTTGAATAAAGGTGCATTATTGAAACCTCATCTGCTTTACAGTTTCTGATAATTCCGCTATGGAAAGGCATCCAGACAACCTTATTATCAAAGAAACTTGATCCTAGTGAGGTCATGCACTCCTTTTCTAGCATTGAGTTCGCTGACAACCGCACTTCGGGGAAGTTCCTCTGCTGTTATCTTGATGACTGCTTTTACCGCTATATTGACACTACATATAGAGGAAGCATTTTCACTAAGTCTAGCTGGTATGGTTTTGTTTGCTACACGTGTGTATTTAACCTTTTACGAACGGTGTCATAGCCAAAACATCACTTTTCTAAAATCAAGTCTGGTTGCTTAGATTTGAAAATTTTCACTTCAAAAGAAAATAATTGCAACATAACATTGATTTAATCATCATTAAAAGTGAGGATAATACTCTATTTAATATTACAGATAAAGCGTTTAAGCTGTCCACATTAATGGTGTTGCACCATCGTTAAAATAGTCTTTATGGCTGTCTAATCATCAATGTCCACATAAATGTATCACCAACAGCGATTCCGAATTAGTTACGATTTTATCAGAAAATCATCCCGCTCAATCACTAGAAATGCATTCCATGTGCGTGCTTACCAAATAATTTATGCTATCAGCAAATTAAAAACGTAATGTTAATGCGCTTATATTTGACGTATAGTATAACGACAGCCCAGGTAGGCGCAACACACTCACGCACTTCTATTTACAACACACACTCACATGGACACATTTCGTCATCACCAATAACCAAAATTATAATTTTTGCACTCTCAAAATCAATAGCAACTAAGCCCGCTGTAATGCGCTCGCGTTAACCGCCTGTCAGGCCCGCCCGTAATCCACTGCGTATAAGTAACATTTTACAGGCAGCTGGATATGAATTCACGTCACGTACACGAGCACGCCTGCACATCGCCGCTACATTGGTTTGGCAAAAATTTGTCATAAAGTTATAATATATAAGGTAAAAAATAAAGATGAGAAATTCAATTCGCTGCCGATGATTGAGTGATCAATTAAGTATTGCAATAAATTTAATTGCTTTACTAGCTGAAGTGCGCCGGTAAAAACGTAGCATTGCTTGCGCGCATACATCAAACTTACAAAAAAAGTTGCATTTTTGTAAATAGAAATATGTGAATGAATATATTCATCAAATCGTTAAAAAATATTTTCAAATATTTTCTAAAAAAAAATACTGCTGTATTTAAATACAATTTTGTAATAAATAAAATTAAGCGGCCTGTACATAGCTTCGCTAAAAATCAATCAATTGAATGTTTGCTTGCGTTCGCACATGGGAATAATTATTAGACAAATATTTATCAGTCCATTTTTACACCTCCGCTGTTTCAATTAGCATGTGCGTACTTGTCCATTTAATCGATTTATTAACCAACCAAACCGAAAAGAAATAGTTTAAATGCACGCTCATTACATTGAATTTCTATGGGAATTTGTTGGTGTAGTAAGTGAATAAACTTCTTTGATTTAAGGTAGTATTCTGGTAACTTGGGTTCAAAAAATTGAAATTTTTTTTTACTTAATTTGAAAGTTCAAGTAAAAATTTCAGATAGAAATTTGAAATATTTCGGGAGTTATAACGAGTTTCCTAGAGCGCCTCGGATTACTTTTTCTCGGAGTTGTGGAACTTTAAATGCTTTTTTCTCAAAACATTGTTTTCTGGTCGGCCCGGGTCCTAACTTTTTTTTTACTGAACCGATTGCCTTCAAATTTTAACAGGCTGTTCTACACACTTATGGTTCTCGTCGGAACTAACGAGCATTTTTTTCACCCCTAACTTTTTTTTACAACCCTTTCTTTGCTAAAATAAAAAGAGTTTTTTTTCAAAGTCCGCCATTTTATTATTTACTCTTGAAATTTAACTTCAGTGGTTCCGACCAGAATGACATGTCTCTAGAGTAAGAATAAAAAAGAATATTTGATTTATGATAAATGAAAACACTCTAAATATTCAAGATAATTCATTTTTATTTTTCTATAAAAAACCACCCTCCAAAGAAGTCATTAAAATAGGCATTAGTTACCAGACTACTATCTTAATTAATAACTACTGGTTTCACCAAAACTAAATTTCGCCACATTTTATATGCGAGTCTTAGCTGGCCTAGTGGAGAATTAGTCGAATTTATTCGAATCGAAAATTTAAACATTAGTTAAAAATTAATCAGAAGGTATTTAGAAATTTCGAAAATATTGCAATAAACTGTCCTTTTATAGGTTTGGCTAGTTATTTTACCACATTCATTACATTGCTCCTTCGTTTTGTTCAAAATCAAATCGCTCAGTTTTAATTTTTTTTTAATTTCCGTAAGAGCAGCTCAAAATCTCTTTAATCTTTTATTTAAAGAGTGTTTCTATTATGTACCGTTACGTATCTTGACCATGCTTGCAACGTTTCAGGTAAAATGAAAAAGAAACAGAAACAGGGAAATGCCTTAACGAATAAAGCATAATGATTTTGATCGTTTAGTTTGTATGACACCTATGTGATATAGTAGTTTGATATCCTAAAAATGCACAGCTGCTACCTTGAAAACTCAGTAATTAGGTCGTATATATACAGACAGACTATTAGTGACTCTCTACTCTTGTACAATTCCCAGAGGTAATCTTGAGACTGAAATTATGGAGTGTACACTTCTCCAGCCTGCTGAATGGCAGTGAAAGCATAACGCCAGGAAATGGCGAACCCGAATTGCAAAGCGACGACGATGGAGCAGACGTTCCATTGCCCGACCATGAAGAAGTTCGAAATTGAAAAGTAAAGTCCTCTCTCAACGAACAAAAATTAAACTCTATAAGTCACTCATTATTGCTTTTCTGTTATTTGGTGCAGAGGCATAGACAATGACAACATCTGAGTTTTCTAGAGAAAGAAAATTGATAGTCCGTTACGCATTGGCAACGGCGAATATCGTATTCGATGTAACGATGAGCTTAACGATTTGTATGAAGATATTTTCATAGTTCAGCGAATTAAAAGGCAGCGGCTATGCTAGTTAGGTCAAGTCGAAAGAACCTGACTTTGGTTGGAAAGCGAAAAGAAAAAAACGACTGACGCTTTGTTGCTCGGTTATAACCGCGTAAGCGATGTCTACGCCAATAAAGAAGAAGAAGACTCCCTACATCGTATATTTAGCTTCATTTCTACACGAACGAAAATTCGTATCACGAATGCGACTGCTTTAGCTTAAACGCGTGATTTTATTTTTAATTATACATATGTACTTATATCCCCAATATCTTTTTTCATCGAAACGGTATTAGCAGATAACAACTCTCGGGTCTATTGGTAAATGAGAATGAATAATGGATTTCAAAAACACTTGTCGTCGTTATTTGTGTATTTATAAAAATGTTTTTAATAGTAAGTAAATATATGTACATATATTACGAGTATCTATGTATATAAAAGAAAGTCGTGTTAGTTACACCATTTATAATTTAAGAACGGCTGAACCGATTGGGCTGAAAATTGGTAGGGAGGTGGCTTAGAACCAGGGCAAGAACATAGGATACTTTTTCTCTCTTTATGTTAAAATTCAATACAATTCATAAATACAAAAATTATATTTCAAATCATAAGCATAAGCATTGTTCGAAAGTCACGGAAGAATAATTTGAAAATTTTAGTCACTCAAAAACTATAAAAAAATGGCATTGACATTTTCGTCGTCAAGGCAATGCGGCTACTACTAGATTATGAGCGAAGGACGCAAATGCATTCATAACAAACCAAACGCGATATCTAGCATAAAAATATAGCACAATAATTGGAGTGTTGATAAAAAGGTCTATTATAATTTGAGATATACAGAAATCTTTTCGAAGCATTGCACAGTGCAGTGCAATATTTTAACGGGAACGATGAAGTATATGCATACAATTTCGAACTGATTCTTCCTAAAAATAATACAATTGCTATATATTTGGAATAGTATAATGGAAGTTCCTCCAAGCACACAATGAAATGGATTAAAACTGGCTAACTAACACAAGTTGCTTCACCGAAAATGCCATATCTCCTTAACTAATAGAAATCATGTAGAAGGTATTAGTAGTACTACCTATGTATCAGCCACAGTAAAACGTGTCTCTAGTAGTTAATAGAGTATATATGCAAAAATTTTATTATAGTTGTTACCATCTACCGATTTTTTGAACGAATTTCATGGATTCACATCGAAAATATTAATTTACGATGAGGGAAAATTTTCCAGTTTTTCCCATGTGAAACTCGCGATAAGAAAAACACAAATTTTTGAATTTTTCCATGGAAATGACGTTCACGGGAAGTTTACGATAAGGCTGATTATGTTACAGCCTAGTCGAACGGAGTTGGGGCGACCACGCGGCTGCCAAGGTGCAAATAAAAAGGGAGAGGCCGCATTTTAATTATTATTTTTAAACAAAAGAACACTTATTATGACATAACTATATACGTAAGAGTTAGACATAATTCACGCGACTTTTTGTATACAATTATATGTTTTGTAAAAACGTTGTACATTACTTTGTTCTGTTATTAATAGTATTCGCAGCGCACTCGATATAAGGAATTTTTAAGGTTTTTACATATTGGGCTATATAATATTATAGTACTTTTAGTAAGCATCCCCTTTTTTAATTAATATAGCCTATGCTCGTCAATGTAGCTTCCGAACGGTGAAAGAAGTTTTCAAATTGTTTCGGTAGTTTCGGAGTTTTTATATATATGTGTAGGTATTGATTAAATTGTAAATATCTCTTGACCATGAGTGTAGATAAGACTTTATTTCAGGAACTTTGTTGCTTGAACATTACGTCAAAATAATCGAGAAAACATGGAATTGGAGAAATAATAGTAAAGCCAAAAGTGTAAGTGTGTACCATAATTGTAAGATGCAAACAAATTTAACAGTGCACGTAACATTAACCTGGCTATTTGCGAAAATATCATATATAAAAGTCAGATAAGTGACCAAGTACGAAAAACTATTTCACGAAAAAAGTAAAAACTTAAAAAACCTTCATACTCCACTGACAAGTCTTAATATTATTATGATCCCGTTTTTAATTTGGTTTGAAGTACCGAGAGTTTCATGAATCTCCATCTCCTGTCGAGATTCACCTGATAAAGTTGGTTACAAAACCAAAAAAAATTCCAATTTTGGCCGGTTTTAAAGCTTTAAAGCTATAAAGAAATTTAAAATACAGAATTATTAAGCTTACATTTGGGTTATGTACGGCAAAATATATGTTCAGACTTTCATTTCTAACATTCCACAAATCCCGAAAATTCAAAACATGCTTTCGCAACCGCGCTGGGAGGGCCAAATGCCAAACTTTAATGTGGAAAACCACTTTCACAGAAATTACCTTATTACGGTGTGTACATTTTAGTGAGTACGACAAACATTGCACAGTCACACAGTACACAGTACGTAACATATCGATACGTTCAATGAGATTTTTTCCGAACTTTGCTACCAGGAAGGCTCACATCGGCAAACACGGGTGCAAGCAAAGCATACCCGAAAGTTTTGTATGTGGGTACGAGGCATGGCGTGCAAATACATTTGGGCGAAGTTCTGACTGATTACTCCTACATATACCCATATATAGATTGAAATTTACAGAGTTGCATGCCATCGAACGCACACATGCTCACAGGCAAATCCTGTGGTTTTCACATATGGAGCGTAAAAATTCCGTATGCAAATTTAGACAAACATTTTTCTTTCCCTGCCGTTCCAATACTTGAATATTCAGTGAGAAATTGGAGTAAGAAAATGTTTGCGTGTGAACTGACGTGTGTCAAGACTTATCAGATGTACTTAAGTGTAAACATTTACACACGCACCCACACATCCTAAGCGAGTCACACTACAGCTGTGTGTGTGAATACTTGCAATTTTATTGACATTTCTCTATTTCTTATCGCCTCACGGGAAATCAACCTCCATATCTGGAACATTTAATCGCTATACTATCAGCATATGGGAATCACTTGCTTATTTACCTACAATAATTTACGTTTTATAATATTTTTGGTTTCCAAAAGTTCGTACGATGACTTGCTAATGATTTTTCTCTGCTGCAAATTTCGCTTTTACTATTAACATCTGGTGGCCTGCGTTTTGTTAACTTTGAAGTGTCTATTTATGACCAGATATTATATTTTAAGTTTGTTAACTCACAAATCCGTTTTGTGGTTCATTTGAATATTACCAAATCGTGTTACAGGAATAATTTACTTCAATTTATTTTTTAGATTAAACACATGCTACAAAAACAACAATCAAAGAAGAGGCGGATGATTTCAATCCAAAACTCTTAAAATATTACTACTGATACAGAGTATCACTGAAAAAATAATTAATTTACATAGAGAAATATTATATTGTCAAACAAATACCAACTAAAATAAGCCAAACAAATTACGCTATTAAGAGAATTCCAGCAATCTTAACGGTAATTACATAAATCCACCGCCTCTGTGATCAAGAGATAAATTTGTTGACTATCGTATTAGAGCTTCAATTAATTGTATCGATAGTATATATCTATCTAAATAATTCCCTAAAAGTATTTTTCCAAATTCAAAACCTTAATGAGTAGAGTGAGTGATTAATGGTTAATAAGGAGTTTTTTGTCAAAAAATCAGTGACAAGCGTCGACCGATGACACGGCGCATTATCGTGCAACAGGCGCCAGGACCCTGCCTCACGGTATTGTGGTCGAGCACGACGAATGCGTGACAAAATACGCTTCATAACACCTAGGTAAAACACAGTATTAATCGTTTGGCCAGGTGGGACAAACTCTCGGTGTACAATACCCTCGGAATCGTAAAAACTAATCAGCATTGTCTTTATTTTTGACTTCTGAAGACGACTTCTTTTCGGTGCTGGCTCTCGTCCTCACGACCTTCTTGGAATCGCTTAAACCACTCATGCACATTACTACGGGATAGGCACTGATCACCATAAACTTTTTTCATTATTTAAAATGTTTCAGTAAACGTTTGCCCAAGTTTAAAACAAAATTTAATATTTGCTCTTTGGTCAGTTACCCAATTGTCTTAAATTTTTTATGAAATATCAACAAGAGATCAAATTTTTATTTCATATACCCACCAATAGGTGGCGCCACCAGAAACAGTTATATTTAAAAAGTTCTGTTTCTTTTGCGACAGATCTTGTATATATATATATAATATATATATATATGTATATATGTATAAGTATAAAAATCAAAAGTCTAGCAATAAACTTAAGTCCTAACCTCACTTATTATAAAGAAGATTCAAATTATATTAAAATATTTAAACAAAAAGTAAATACACAAGGAGTTTTATATTTTAATGTGCTTTCGAAAAGAGCTGAGCAAGAAATGTGATCAATTTGCATTTGAGGTAGAAAGATATGTATGCTTATTTTTAGAAAGAACCTTAAAAATATGTGCTCATGTGAGACTTGGAATGAGGGTGTGTGTTTTATAACTTCTTATTCTAAACCCTTATAACATTTATTTTTATTAAAAGTTTTCATATGTAGAGCTTCTCCCAGAGCACGCTTAATTCCAGCAGCTCTGCGAACAATTTGTGACATACATATGTATGTATAATATGTAGCTTATAGCCGTTACAAAGACGTCAGTGTCGTTATGACGCCAGTTGTCACATGGCCTGGTTTGACGTTGATAGCCGTATTCGCTATTTCATTCAAAGTTTCCGTGGCAATCAAATGCGTTATGCAACTCTTCAAAAGCGAAATGAAATTGAGGCCATGCACGGATGTTATATGGGTTTTTTTCTATTTATACCTGGTACACTAATATTATACGTCTTGCAGCACAAACAACTACAGTACAACTGTTAGCGCCCTCATCAGATTTTCTATGCAATTTAAGATTTGCGTCCTGACTTTTTAGTAATATCAATTTATGTCTTAATTAAAAGCTAATAATTTTCTAATGAAAAAAAAAAAAATTAAAACATTTGAGTTTATAAAATAAATCCTTTCCCAAACATTAGGGAAACGATAAGTGGAAATTTTTGAATTTAACCTTTTAGTAAAATGATGAACTTGAGTTTTTCTCTAGAAATTCTTCTATAAATATGTTACGGGTTAATAATAAAGGAGAATAGAGTACAGTTTTAAATGTTTTTATTTAACATGACATAGCTACTTAGAATATTCAACATCCATTCCTAGAGAAATAGAACCTTTAATAGCTCTTTATATGCTAGGTCTCTTCAAATCGTTCCCCAAAAAAGGAATGAAATGTCGGCAAAATTATAAAGTATTGCCAATTATAATCCGCGAACAGAAAAACGTCAATTTCGTTTGCACCGAAGCTATACTACCAAGAATTTATAATATTCTATGCAAGCAGCTAATTCCGATTACTCAGTTTATACGTCAGCTATATGCTATATTGGTCCGATGTAGTCGGTTCCGACCAACTTTGCGTATATACAGTCAAATGGACCTGTCTGAATCGACCAAACTTATATACATTTTAAAGGGCCATTAAAAGTCTCTTATTTGAGAATCTATTTGTTTTTTTTTTGGAAATTAAAATAAATCATTTAGTCTTAATTTTCACTGCTTGGCATCTATAAGCAACTATATTTAGAACTAAGTCATACTAAAAAAAATCTCTGAAAATTTAATCAGGTATAAAGTAGTCAAAAACGCACGTATTCCAAGCAACTTCAATGACACGTGAAGCAATTGGCAAACGTGCACACTTTTTAATAAGGATACAGACATCATAAATTACTTATCATTTTCCAACACGGAAACACCGAAAGTCATTTAAGAAATAAAAAATCATCGAAAGCAGATCAAAGTGGAAGTGTGGACTGAATCATATTTCCTTCAATTAAATGAATTTATGCAAACTGGTAATATGTTAAGAACACGTGACACATTCGACCAGAATACAAATGAGCTCGATATTTTACATATCCACTTGCGGAACGTTAAGATAACTAGCGCAAACAAGATTTCATGCTTCTGGAAAAGTGCTTTCAAAGCGTGCGGAAGGTCAGCTTGGCAATAAAGGAGGTTATGTAGTATTTGTGTCTGTGCATTTCCTATTTTCTCTGCAGACAAGCAACTTTTTGAACGAGTATGTGTTAGGAGCAAAAGAAATTCAAGGCTACAAACACATACCGATATGAGACTTTTCTGCACCTTATTTCGTTCTTATTCTCGTTGTATTAACATATTTTCGGCTCTTTCTTCTTTCCCACAGGCCGCGATATGAATTTGACTTTCTGTCTACCACAAATCCTCAAAAAATATGCAAATTAAAATGTGGGGAAATATTTAGAAATTCTATGTGACGCGCCCTTTAAATGGTTACTTCCTTCGAAAGAAGCATTGCATGTGGCATGATGTGAGTATGTGCTTTTGCTCAATTATAGCCGTGAATCTAGTAGCTCTAAAATTCGCGCTGAACGGGCGTTGAAATCAACCGTCAAGCCACTTCAAGCACGTTTTATTTGAGCTTTGATTTATTCGTATTTAATATTTTATGTGAGCATTCATGAAGACTCGAGTACACGTAGATTAAGGACTCCTTTATTTCCAGTTAATATTTTCTGCAAACGCTCCTGAAGTTTCCATATTTTCCCCTAAATAACATCTCCAAAGTAAAATGGTCTTAATTATTGTACACAAACATTGCCTTAAAGTTCATACGCACTTAAATTCATGCATCAAATCCTGTATTCATATAATACACCATGTCGTATGAGCAACACAGAATGTTTAAACCACTTATGTAAAAGCTCAGGTCATTCCATGTACATTTTAAACAGGTATACCTTTTAAATTAATATTTCTAAGAAAAAATCACTTTATATTGATACAATTGTATACATTAACCATTTCTTCAAGGTTCTAAGGTTCTTTTTTTGAAGCAAAATATTCAAAAACATAAAAAGAATATCATTCAGGCACGGTTTAAATTGAAAATATATAACGATCCAATATTTAAGGTAAAATCCGAACTGCGGTTGCAAAAACAAAATCAACTTCGGAAATAAGCCGTAACGTATATACATATACATAGTCCACAGACATTCATGGTGAAGATTGACTGTAAGTAAATCAAAGACCTTTTATTTTCAAATAATCCGATTTTTAATTTTTGAATGCCATTATATTATGTATTAGAACTAATTCTTGTTAAAAAACGTAAAAAACGGCCAAGTATGGGTGTAATTGAACATCTCTTACTCTGACACCTTGTCAGGATCAAAGTGGTGGAAATAATTTCAGGTACATACGATTTGTTGGTTATATGGAGTCAAGTTTTTACCCGATTTTATCCATTTTATTTAGAAAGATACATTGCAAAGTGCAAAAATTAGAAGGAATATAATGTTGCGTTATGGGGGAAGTAGAAGTGCAATAGGTTCGGAATAAGTAGTTTCTCTTTAATGTGGCCGATGCCACGCTCGACGTCCAAATTTAACAAGGGCTTTAATAGTAGTTTTCTTAAGCGAATTTGGCTAATGTTGCTTTAGTGTTTGAAGTAACTAAATTTCGAAACTCAAGAAAAAAATTGATTTGGTCCAATACCCAGTCGTGTATTGTATGTTGCAATAAAACTTTATGTTTGCTGATGCTTGAAAGTGTCCATAAAACTTGATTTCGAAATTAAATATTTTTAGTAGTTTCTTTTATAATAATATGGACATTTTAACTCAAGTTCTTATACTAGGACCCAAACAAAGGTAACAGCAGAAGAGATTTATATTTTCAAAAGTTTGTACAATATAATGCAGCGAACTGTATATTTCCACTGTACTATAATATGTTAGTACGTCCTGAGCATATAATCAAAAAATACGAAAATTGAAATTAAAACTTAAATGTACTAAACTTTGCACCAATCATGCAAAACACAATACTGTTCTTTGCATTGCAATTAGAAAAGCAAAAAAACGGTTTGTATTTAGATTAACAGTTTTTTGGTCACACTATGTTCGCATATATTCATTAAACCCACTTACCATGAAGTAATAAAGTTCTGTATTCTTATCTGCTGGCACAAGAGTATAATATTTGCATTTCATCTGATGTGAGTTTGCAATAATCTACTTATATCACAATGGTTCCATTATTCTCGCTTGTCAAAAAAATTTGGGTTGGGTTAATCCAAAGACTGATCTTTATAATCTACCTCCTTTAGGTACAAGCCAACCCATTTTTCAAAAACTGAAAAACCGAGACCAAAAGAAAGAACCAAAGTTGAACGCACATTATGTATGTATATCAATAGCTCATCTTGCATTCGCTAACATGTCGAGAGTAGAGAATCAAATCAGCAGTACCAGTTCTTCGAAAAGACTGACACCACTTTCATTCTTACCAGAGAAATGGCGAATCGAAACAGCAAATTCCTATTGAATAGTAATAATTTCGATATTAAAAGACACAAAGTATGACGTCGAAAATACTCGGTAGTAGTAAAGATAATGTCTAATCTGACTGAGACTTTTCCACAAGCCGAACCTGGAATTTTATATTTAATCGCACTCGCTCGTAGGCCGCCTTACATCTATTGACGTAAGCTGAAACAGTTTGAACTAGACGTATTTGTCGACAATTTGAACACACACAACAACATTTGCTGTTTTTTTCAATTTTTAGGTTCGTTGTGTTCGGCTATTTTTTCGATTATTCTTTCTGCATCCACAGCCAATCAATTTTACACGGAATTCAATTTCAGAGCAGTAATAACTGCTACAAACTGAAGCTTCGTGTTAAAAACATTGTTTTTGTGATTATCGATGCAAATTCGAGTAAAACAAACTGTCTGTGAAAATTGTGAAATTCAGCTAACTCCGTTTTGCTTTTGCTGTCAGCAACAAAATGCAGTGCTTAATTGCTGTTTATTCGATTTTTAAGTTTTTAGTTTGCACGCAAATACACTTTTTGTAGTTGTAGCTAACACGAACTTTTTGTTGATTGTTTTTTCTCACTTCTCCCGAGAATACACTTTAGTGAGTTAGTCACTCAAATTTAGCGTCAAATGGAATGCTAAATGCTCGAACATTCCTGCGCTTCGATGAATTAACGACGCTTGCGTGTGCTCAAGTGCTTACCTCAGCCAGTTTATCAGTGTCATTAGAAGTTAGAATTGGTTTAGTTAATAACTATGACAAATGTATATATGTATGTACATACACGCAGCCACATTACCTTATGTCAGTCTGTCATGGGTTTTATGTTTGCTTGGCTTAAAAACTTGTACTTTTTGTAAGCACTCAAATTTATATTGCAAACACTTTAAATTATATCGGCGGGAGCGGAGTGACATAATTCAATTTAAGCTTTTCTGTTTACCTTACTAATTCACTAGAACTAATTCATAAGCTTAGGCAATCTTGGACAAGCACATTTCGAATGAGGATGAAATAAAGTGACAAAAAGGAAAGTTCGGTAAAAACATGTCGGTTCCTGTTTACCTCACTCTTGATTATAAAAAAACCTCAAACTAGGGAGTTTTAACTGTCATGTAGGTGTTTCTTAGGAAACTTAGAGGAACTTAACCATAGAAACGCTGCTTATTTGAAGAATAACTATTAAAGAACTTTTGGTGTTTCCTAGAAGTCATCTTGTCAAAAGATTAGGCAATGTGCACAAACTATTATTTGTAACAAAGACGCTTCAATTCTCATTATGCTGTAATATAGTACAAATATACCCTGTATGGAAATAGAAACTAACTCTACAGGTGGCTTTAATAACAATTCTAAGTCTGGTTGGTTCTTTGATCTCCAGTAGATGCCTGTTTAAGAGCCCTATTGTCTCTACTTAATGTTTAATGCCTCTCAAGTAGTTGCAATCTAGATAAAATAAACCTCTCAAAACAATATTGCAATAATTTAGCACAAATCACTTGATCTTTTATTATACTTGTCTACATAGAATCCGTCATACGATTCACTACATGGTATTAAATATACATATTAGTGTGATAAAATTTTTTTTTTTCGATTGGTACTCGCAAAAATAGGTTCCTAGACACCTCTAAGAAAGCCTGTCAAAAACCTATGAGTTTCATCATTCATAATGATTTTTTTCATTGAGTTATAAAATTCATAAGAAATAAACATTTTTCCTTTTTTAGAGCATTTAATTTCCTACAAAATCTAAGGAACAAGATATTTTTTCAAGTAGTTGGCCGCAAGATATAAATGTTTCTATCTGATAATAAGAAAAAATAGAAAACTGTATGTTACAATTAAGAACTCATATTTGGGGAGGCTTTCTTAGAGGTGTCTAGGAACTTATTTTTCCGAGTACCAATCGAATTTTTTTGAATCACCCTAATACATATGTAGCATACAATTTTCAGTATCTGCTCTCAGATATAACCAGTTTGTAATAAAAACTCAAATGTGGTTTCTATTATATCGTTTTTCCTTTGTCTATAAACTTATGAAAAGTGATGTTACGTTATTTTGCATTTTTGGTTACGATATATATCTTATGTATATCTCAATAAAACTACACAAGATTCCGAGTGGCTTGGGAACTATGTCACCGTTAATAGTTATAATGGAACTACGAACAGTATGACCTCTACGGTGACATGGATATAGTTAGAACAGAAAAATGTAACGAATAAGCAGGTTAGGCCATGTCGCTCGCAAGGAACATGATGCTCTAGTGAAAAACTCCTTCCTTTCGAGAACATGGGTGAACAACGGAAGGATGAACGCACACACACGCATTGAAAGGACCAAGTGCAAAGCGGCTGTCTGATCTTGAAAAGTAGAACTAGCGTGAAAGGATAGAGGTAACTGGCCCAGTTTTATATTCTCGGCCCAGACCAAACAACAATCGCAGTGCCAAAAAATATGAAGAAGAAAATATCACATTTTCTATTTTATAAAATCTCAAGTTTTAGCCGCTATATATATTGGAGTTAAATATAGTAATAATTTCTCCAATGCATTATACGTACTATTATAAATGAAAAAAAATTTTAAAAGTTCAGAATATTAAAGCTAATAGAAGAAATGACATATTTTGCAATTCTATGCAGACAAATTAATTTTAAATTAAGCAAATTCATGAATGTTAAATTTGTTTACCACTATATAAATTTGTAAAATATTTATTACATATGTAGCTATGTCTAATGTATACATTTTCAAAATAATCCCTAAGCATATTTAAAATTCCTACATCTCGGGAAAGTGTATTTGGCTTTGCACATCTAAGAGCAGTTTATTCGAAGGAGTGAAACGTCACCACTCTCAAGAAGACAGATTTTGTCTATGCTGGGCGGAGAACGCAGACTGCGAGGCAGACTCAGTAAGATGACAGAGAACAATGAGGCTAATACAATACAACACGCAAGCACAATAACAAAATCTCAAAAAATTTATGTATGAATGGTACTTATGTTGCCCCCACACTTGCCACATAGCTCATTTTGCAAATGTATTTGATTGTATGTATGTTGAAAGACGTTCTACTTATATTTGTTCTCAAGAGTCTGTCTGCTGCAACAGCAAAAATGGCAACAGCACTTGAGTAAATGTAAACATTAACAATTTATCTGCATAAATCACATGCACGACTGTGGCGCAACTACATCAGAAACCCCTACATTCCTCTCCTAAATGGCTACATTTGAGGGTATATCTGAAATGAAGCATTTTCAGGGTTGAAAGTCGCAATAAAGCATATTAATTTTAATTCGCTGCGAAGATACATTGGAGATGCTTTAAAAATATTATTTTTGGAAGAAATGAATTTAGTGAATTAAAGTTATTTTTGGTTTCCATTAATTTTATGTAAGCAGAGGCTGCCTAAGCACTTTTAATGAAAATTCGCAAAACACAGTTTCATCATCATCAACATTTCATACTTTCCTCGTTATCTGTTATCGGATACAATTGATTGATTTGATGTGTTATTATGTGAAAATGAGTTATTCTCAACGTTTTTTGTTTAATACTACTACATATGTCTATTGATTATATACCAATTGCTTCAATGATATCGGGCTTACGTGCGTAAAACGCGACTTCACATAACCCACCCAAAAAAAAGTCCAGCGATGTTAAATCTCTCGATCTTCGAGAACACGTCACAGACCCACGACGCGAAATAATGCGCTCAACAAACGTTTCCTTCAATAAATTGGTTGTGTCTATTGTTTTATTGGAACCAAAGTTTGTGCACATCAACATCCTCCCACTCAAGGACGATAAAGTCATTATTCATGACTGTATAGCGTTTCCCATTGACAGTAGCATTATGTTCGGCTTTATTTGTGAAGAAATATGAAACAGTAACACCCTCTGCCAACAAAGCACATCAAACAGTAACTATATGCGGATATATCAGCGTCTTAACAATGGCTTGTGGATTATCATCACTTCTAATGCGACAAGTTTCTTTACTAACGTATATATTCAATCACATCAGGCTTGTAAATAATTACAGTTTAAAAACTAAAATATACGCCTTTAAAGCACTTAAATCAAAAAGTTAAATATAGAAAAAAATTTTGGATTATAACACGTATTTTTCCCGAAGTAACTTGGAAATTAAGCGAAAAAAGCCGAGAACAGTTTTAAAGCAGTAGTGAATGATTTTTTGGAAACCATAGAGCTGACATTTATAATTGCTCGATCATCGGATACAAATTACATTTTCATTTAGATATGCAGGGTTTACCAATGAGAGTAATATGATTTCCACAAAAAACACTCCAATTGTTAAGGAAGTACAATCGTTACAATTAAGCTCTGAATATAATAACATCATTCAAATGGCCTCATCGAATTATTTCCTGGAAAAGAAGTTGAATTCGATGAGGCCCAATTTTCGAGTATTTTTTCCACTAAATCAAGTTGTATGTTCAATATTGACTCATAAAACTTGAAAAGATTCTGGTTTGTTGCTAAATACCAATGATTCCAAATAACACCACAATCTTATGGTGTTAAATGACAACTTCGAGGAGGCCATTCAATTGGCAAAATTTCTTGAAATAATCGAATCTCCATAATTCGTTGGTTGCACGTGCTGTGTGGTATGTGACCTCGTATTGTTGGACCGGGATTTACAAGTAGAGTAATGGCTTCACCAGCTTCATTTCGAAAGAATTACGGATATATGAATCTACCAGACCAAAAACCGTACCAAAATCAACAGTTTATCTACCGCACCACAAAAAGAATAATACAGATCCTAATATATTAAAAATGGCCGGAAAGATAGTTATAAATCATTGCAGCCCTATTGAAAAAACCGGTATTAATTAGAACAAGGAGAACGCTTTGATGTACGTTACCAAGGCCCATATACTGAAAGCATGATGAGGGACTATATTTAAGGGTTAATAAGAGAAATATCTTCGGAGCATGGCAGGAAAAGTAAAGCTGTTATTTTTTCAACATTTGGATATAATGGTATTTTAAAATGTTTATTGTAAGAATGAATCCTAAATGAACGATCGGTATATTCTAATAAATTATTTACATTTATTGTATGTAAATTTTTGTGAAATTTTATTGAGTTGATTTATACATAAAAACAAATACGGACCCATTTAAATTTTTATTTTTATTTAGGGTATAAAAGCAACAAAAATAAGGTATGTATAATCTGTACGCAAAAACGCGGTTGACCGGTGTTATCAGCAATTTGCGAATTTGTTCATACTGTTAAGGCTATATACCTATTCAGAAGTAGTATATATACTTTTTTCACACTGTGCGATATATGGAAATGAAAAAATGCATAACTGTACAATTAATTGTAATAATTAAATATAAGTATATAATAGAAATTATAATTGACTGAACAAGTAATGAGATGTGTGCACTATGTGTGGGGTTTTCTATTCAAATGAACCAAAAAATATCGATTTGCTTGTTAAAATTATTCAACATCTGTACGTAATGCTAGGGAGTAATGTTAGGGAGTCAGAACAATGTAATGCCAAGTAATGTTATCAGAAAATTTGATAAAATGAGAAGTATTCTTTTTTGTTTTGATGGAGTATAAATATAATATGATCGAAAATAAAAAAGGGAATTTTGAAACAGATGTGTCTCCCTAAGACACAAACACACATGTATGCAGTGCTAATAAATTATATAAGCATATTAAAAACTGACGTTAAGAGTGGTTAATAACGCCAAAAGTAAACAAAGCAACCGGGCACTAACGCCAAGCAGGATATACAAACACATACATATACATGCCCGTATATTTCTTTGAGGTGTGTGCATTAAGGAGTTATATTCGAGTTATTTATTGCCGCTAAGTTGTATAGGAAGCTCAAAATATAATTAATGTATATTTGAGATCCTTCACCATTCTACATAATTGTTGACTGCTACTTTAATTTACTTAAAACAAGAAAACACTTTAACTTACTTTACACCAAAGCTAGATTACCATTCACAAATAAAAGTTTTGCATACAAGGGCTTGCTTTTGATGGTTCAGTTTGTATGACAGTTATATGCTTTGATAATCCGCACTAAACAATTTCTTCGGAGATAATACCGTAGCTTTGGTCAAAAATCAGTGAAAATATATTGTCAAATAAAAAAGTTTCTCAAAATTTCCAAAAACCTGATTTTGTCATTTATATGACGGTTATCTACAATAGTGGTCTGGTATTGATGGTTACAACAAATGAGCAGTTACGTGAGAAAGAAAGACGAGTGCTAAATTTCACATACACAAATTGGCAGTAGAGCATTCGAACATAGCTAAACCGACTTGTATTATATATATATATATATATATACATTTGATAGAGTCTTCGACGTATCTTTCTGAGTATTACAAACTTTGTGGCAAACTTAATAAGCACTTGCATCAAGCAGAACCAGCCGTGACGGCCTTAAGGGGTCAGTAGGGTAATCTGGCCTGTTTTTTTTTACTTTTTTTATAGAAATTTTCATTCTACAATAGAACTTTTTTCACATATCATGACGTATATCGTGGAGTGTATAAACAAATTTTTTCGGACATTTTTGATGACATCTGTCGGAAAAAGTGAATGAGATGTGTTTTTTCACTGGCGGACACGATTTCTCATGTTTAGATCATCTGAAACACAAAAATCCAATTTATTCTTAAAAAGTACGTGAATGGTTATCGTCCCTACTATAATCATGGAAAATGCTGATAAATAAAAAAGTAATTTACCTTTCTTTTTTATTTTTCCCCATTTTTTTTACATAAATTTTGTCATAACATTGTCAATAAATTATAAAAAATTATGAATCTAGTAGGGACGATAGCCAGGCGTTCGACCGGAATCATGTCCGCCAGTTTAAAAAAGAGTGTTTTGAGAAAAACGCGTTTGAAGTGCCAGGTGTGCACTCCGAGCGCTCCGAACGTCAAACGGTATTATTATTTTTGGGCCCTTTTCGAAACCTTCCAGGTAAAATGGGTTTCTACATTATTTCTAAGGGTATAAGGGGACAGAAACTGCAAAAAAAATTTTGATCCCTTAATTAGACACTCTTGAAAATTATAGCACACATATATAATACCACATTAAGAAAGAGACACGAGTAATTTAACAACCTACATATTGGTTAATGGATGCTTGCGAAGTATATTGTGGTCAGATAAGTCTACAATATTAGACCACACTCAGAACATATGCAATGGATACGGTTACGTCAACACAAAATGATTCCAAATATAATGTAGTACATTAAGACATGGGAAGGGATTCCATTAAAACTTTTCCAGTATATCTTCTGATCAATAAAGCAGTAGGAGAACCCTTCCCCTTAAAAAACACATTAATCGCTAACTTCATTTCCTCTGATTATGGAAGTTATTTCCTTTCTTTCCATTTGGCTGCGCAGCAATAATATTTCTTATAGCTTCCGAAAACCACTTTAAGCCCCGAAAAATACAATAAATGGAAAGAAAGTAGCAATAATTGGCATAAATTAAAAAGTAATTCGAAATTTGCATTTATTCAAACCGCCAACAAGACGAAAGAAAAAACTTAGCTGAAAACAAAGACGCAAACCTTACGTAAAATCAAAAGGAAAGTGGAACAGGAGCAACAACAAGATAAGTGGCAAGTCAAGGAAGCTGTCATGTTACGCTGCTGTCCGCTCGCCAGTCGGTCTCCATTTACTCGCGAAGGCCCCCTCCGCACATAATTTAATTAATCACAACAACGACAACACTCAAATAAGAGTTAATAGTGGTATGTCACCATCTCAATGCGCTTAATGGGCTCTACGTTATCGCAACCACCCACCTCGTTGGCCGGACGCGCCCACAGCCACGCCGCTCACACCATTGTCTTCTTGGTTTGGGTCGCACCCACCGTTTGCTTCACTAGCGCCATTATTATAATGAAAATGAAAGGATTAATTTGGATTTCGTTCGTTTTACGTATAGCGATGATTTCATTAAGCTTCCACTCGTTGGAGTGTTGGAGCGTTTACGTAGAAGCGAAACGAAAAAAGACTCAACGTTAAAATAACACGCCAGTTCAAGCCATAATAATGGTGCGACATTAACCGCAAATATTGGACGCCCAGCTCATTTACTTGTTGGATTTAGGATGCCACCGGTGCCACTTTTCTACGGAAGGGTGGTTACCAATATACTCGTACACTCAACTATGTTCATTGTTCTTCAGTTGTTCAGGGTTGAGTGATTTTTTTCGTCTGCTAACCTCTTGTGTGATTAAAAATTTCACGAAAGGAAATGACCAAATTCTTTTGAATTCATTTTCTAAATTTCTCATAAAACTAATTTTTGTTCACCGAATGTTAGAACGGAAAACTCACAAACTGGGTGAACTGTACGGAAATTTTGCTTTAATTCTGGCGTTTCTTGAGAAAACGTACTTTTGATCGTAATACATACGTACAGTGTTTATCCGGAAAGTAAAAGGACTGAGTCGATTAAAAAAATATTATTGAACTAATAGTTGCAATTCTGTAAAAACTTTTAAAATAGGCTCCTTCTTCATCGATGCAGCGCTGCCAGCGCGATTTCCAAGCATTGAAAGCTTGACGGAAGGTATTCTCATTAATAACTTTGAGAGCCGAGGTGCATGCTGCTTGGATCATCAGCCTTTTAAGGCAAAGGAACAAAACAAAGTACCGGTGGCCACATCTGGGCTGTAGGACGTCTGTGGAAGCATTGGGAACCGGCCTTGATTAGGTAGCTGTTCACAAAAAAGGCGGTGTGAGCCGGGGCGTTGTCGTAATGTAACTTCCAATCGGCTGCGATGTCTTGTCGGACCCGATTGACCCTTCGTTTGAGTCTCTTGTGGACTTTCACGTAAAACCTGGAGTTGACGGTATGTATAAGAAGAGCATATTCATGATGGACGATGCTGTTGATGTCAAAAAAGACAATGAGCATCGGCCCTCCAAAAAGGCTTGGTGCCACCGAGACGCACCACTTCTTGCTAAAGCAACATCTGGTTAAGCCTGCTTGATCATTTCAAAGGTCTTTATCGCAGATATACCGAGTTTCACACGGAATTTAATCGCATACATCTGCTCTAACGAACGTGTTGCACCACTCACAGAAACACGTCGCTCGAAAATTTTGGTCCTGACTCTTCAGCCGCTCGTTCGTATCCAGTCGGTACGAGAACGCTCCGAAGTACAGTCGCGATGGAAGAAAATTGGTCCTATTACTTTCCGGACAAACCATGTATATACTTTTGACAGAAAAGAAAAATATCTGTTTTTTCTTGAAGTAGATTTAAGGTAAAAAAAACTACAGGATTTAACGCTTATAATGATAATTATAGTGTTCTCACAATTATTTATTGTTTATCAAGATTCCTCCTTTTTATTCCGAGGAATCGAGCTGTTACTTCAGGTAGTGATAAACCTCTCACTTGGTTTCTTCTCATCTCAAAGGATTGACCAGACTAGCAAATATTTCACTGAATTATCTTTCTCTACTTAGGGAGGCAAAAGGAGGCCATAGGTATAGTAATGTGTTAAAATACTAGGCGAGATATACATATGGTATATAGATAAATATATAAACGATCAGGATGACGAGACGAGTTGAAACTCGGGGAACTGATTGTCTGCCCGTCCGTTCGTTCTTCCATGCAAGCTGTAACTTGAGTAAATATTGAGGTATCTTGATGAAACTTGGTATGCGAGTTCCTTAGAACAAAAAAATATTACGAATTCGTAGATGGACGTAATTCGAAACCTACCACGCCCTCTAATCGCCATAAACCGAAAATTAATATTCGCATTGGGGATCGCGGTAGAAAATGCCACCTGCGGGCAAAAATTTTTAAAAAGTGGGAGTGGCCTCGCCTGGATCTTCCTTACTTGTTTCATTTAATCTTGTGCCGCACGTTACTGTTGACAGTCAAAACTTTGAGTCGTAGATAATTTCGCCTTGAAATCCAACGCAGGTTGCTACTTTGGACCGAATAGGCAATTAAAATACTAAGCTCTACAAGCCCCTCATCATTCCCGTCCTGCTATATGGTGCGGAGACATGGACAATGACATCATCATGATGAGTCGGCCTTAGGAGTGTTCGAGATAAAAGTTTTGCGGACGATTTATGGTCCTTTGCGCATTCGCAAAGGCGAGTACAGCATTCTATGGAAAGGGATATATTGACATAGTTCAAGGTACAGTGGCTGCGCTAACTAGGTCTTGTTGTCCGGATGGAAGAAAACACTCCAGTTTTGAAGGTCAATCGTTCTTGCGACCTCACTTTTCAACTAAACAACCAATTAAACTATCATTTCATCCTATAAACTTCGCTTTTAGTTAGTTTTTTTTTTGATCGGAAAAGCCGAAATTGGGAACCATTGACGCTTTTATCGAGCAATCCTCACAGTTAAATTTGCAAGCAATATCAAAAATTTAACCCTACAATTCTTTATTTTCTTCATTTACCTTAAGTAAATTGTTTATAATATGTTAGTTCCAGTCTGTAAGATACTTTTTGCATTACATTTAACTAAATAAATAAATAAATAACTTGCCGTTATTTAAAACTATCTAAAGATTTTTATGAACCTTACGCTATTTATGTCAGGCTTCTCAATAACTGTTTCAAGCAAACACTGCGAACTCACTCACTTAACAGATAACTTTAAGTTCTTAGCAGACGTCGAGCACCGAACTCCACCGTCGCCTCACATAGATATTAAAATCTTTCACTAACTGTAAACCATTGGGGCCAGCCTTCTCCTTCAAAGCCAAATCGAATTTTTTAAGCACCACAGCACACCGAAGGACGTCGAGTACCAAACTATTCGACCCAAATTTGTGCATTTCACTTAACCCGGCAACAATCACAACAAAAAGCGAAACTAAATACGCGTTCACAAGTTAAGGTAAACAACTTTAAAGGACATTGTGGCTTCCAACAGCGAAAGCAAGTAAAAATAGCGAGCGAACAAAAGTCAACCTACGATCGCATGCTCACGAAACCATATATGCGTATGTACATATGTATGTATGTGTACATGTGTGGGTATGTGAGTGTGATTCCAGACGTTAAAGTGGCAGGATTATGCCTCACAATCTATACAACTTCATAGGTGCGTATAATATAGTTGCTAAAAATAGCAACACTGAAATAAAACTAAAAGGATGAAGGAAAAAAGAGAAAAGGAGAGGAGAAAAGAGAAAAATAATAAAAATTTAACCACTTTAATTTGGGCAAACGCACAATTATTTCGAATGCAAGAAAAGTGAAGAGAAAAATGCTTACTTGATATGTATGTATGTGTGAAGGAGTCCTTGCGCGACAGTCTGGGCGGATGTGCGCTTCCGTTGGGCTGAACAAATATGTACTGCAACAACTTTTTCGTGTCGGGAGCAAATAAACACACAAAAAACTCTCACATAAGACACACTACTATAAAAAATCGAATCCAAGGAAATTAGCTCAGTTTGTGTGTAAAAACTGGGTTGCTTACGTACGAAAGGACCGTAGACATACAAATTCGAAATGCCAGCGATGTTAACACTTGCCGGAAAACCGCCAAAAACTGTCGAAAAAAATAACAAAAGCGTTGCTATGCGACAAGGGACGTATAAAAAATAAAATGAAATCGAGCGAAACGAACAAACACTCGCTCACATATATGAGAAAATATGTACGCAAACCAAAGGAAGAAGACCTGATAGCGCAAAAGTTAAGAAACAAAAGCTTTACGGCCAAAAGAAACGAATCAATAATACGAGGATGCCGTAGAAGCAGTAGCCGCAATAGCAAAAGAGCACGAAGCAAAGGGAAGTGACAATGAATTTAAATAAAATCATCGTAGACAAAATGTGAGATAAAGTTGGAAAACGCTGTCCTTTCAGATGCAGATAACATTAAGTGAGGAAGTCAGCATGACCAAACTTTCCCGCAATCGCTTTTGGGAAAGGGAAAATTCAGAACTTGCCATCAAGAATTGCTTACAAAATGATAGCGGCTATTTGTTGCATAACTTTTAGCTTAACTGCTCACAGAATGTCGGATATGCGTATACACATTTACATAGCCATAAGATGGAGTAAATAAAAATTTAAGCTTTAAAGCTTAGTAATCTCTTTGACGTGCAATCCTAATCTATAAGCTTATTATAAGTGATGAAGCCATCTTTAGCTTAATTCAACAGGAATATATTTATGTGAGTAGCATGAATTGAGAGGTGCAGTATATTGTCCATACGGCCAACACCAAATATGCAAAAAAAGGATAAACCACAAAAAACCTTTAATCTCTTTTGCACTTCCATTATGGCTTGCAACACTTGAGTATTAATTTTTTTATATATTCATTTAGCCATCAACTATCAGATTCATTAACTACGGTGCTCATAGAAGTCTCCTTTCAATTCAATGTCACCGATCTGATCAAAATTGAGGTAATCCTACAAAAGAGAGATGTAACAGTATCTAATTCACACAATTTGATATATCTCACTTGGTGCCAGAGATGTCGTTTTTCAAGTTAAGTGGATGGTTGGGAAACAATATAATCATTACATGGAAGTGAGACTGCCAAATGTTGGCCGCGGCTACGTCAGCAGCAGAGCCAATTTTCGATGTCTCGTTCAAGCATTTCGACTGGTAACTGGCGAATTAAATACATAATGTTTTGCTCCAAGTCCTAAATCGGAACGGAACTGTTCGCACATACTTTAGACTTTACATATTTCCAAAGAAAAAAGTTTAACGTTGTGGTCTTGGCGGCCAATCGACCGTTCCAAAACATGGAATTATGAAATGGCAGCTCTTGAATTTCTTCAGATTGCTCTTCGTCCCAAATGCGGCATTTTTGCTTATTTACATACCCATTGAGCCAGAAATGGGCCTCATCACTGAACATCATTTGGCTCGACAACGTCTTGAGCCCATAGAATTACTGCAAACGGCGCCGAATCGACTCTCCACGGTTTTTGTACACTCTCAGCTATGGCTGCTACATTTTCTTCACTGCGTGCTGGACGTGGTCATGGCATTCGCCCGAATATTATCCTATTATGAGTGCTGGGTCTCAACATGGGTGTTGGTGTTGCGCATAGTACGCTCAGTAGGCCGATTATTTTGACGATAAGTTGAACGAAGCACGCGAAATACATTCTTTACAGAACATGAATTTTCGTAACAAAATTGAACGATTTGTAAACATTGTTTAGGACTTCGGTGATGAGATGCCACACACTACTGAACAAAAATAACATGACAGCGTGCCACGACTCACGCATAAACTGTTAAAAAAGACTATTGATAAAAGCAATTCTGCTTAGATCACCCGTTACTTTACTTGAATTAACTGCCTTAAAAGCCATTAACTAACGGTTAAGAGTGTGTGCCATAAAAACAAGGCATTACTAAAGTACTTAAAAAGATGATGAAAGCTGGGAAGTAAACAAAACCTGGGCACTCATGTAAAGATGAGAATATCTACCAAATACATAAATAATTTTTAAATGCAGTCGTATTTGATTTTCTTTAATTATTTAATAATGGACTTAGATATTTCCACATAAATGCTTCAGTTTTGCGCATACTGCCGTTGCTGTAGGAAGACACATGTGAGTTCTGGAGGGACGGGTCCTCAATGTGAACCAGTATAAATCAAGAAATACTTCGTCTGCATAAATGCTTTTTCTTTTATGTAACACCAGGCTTAATCCTTCGTTACGTATGTATAACCATTCACTACGTAATTTTGAACGTCGTGGCCACAATTATTGTATAATAATGCGCGTCTTACCATCTGAGCTGGAAGCACGCATGTGATTGAGGTAGCGAGTGTAGGCGAGAGTCACATAGTATGATTAGTACCGCCGTTGCTTTCTAACGCATACTTGCGTGTGTTACTTAAAGAGCTTTTCCTTTTTCTTGGTTACAGGAGGCTCCCTAAACCTTTCCGTATTTCAATTAATTTGGGGGGGGCGCGTTGTAAACATAGATAGGTATATTCATTTGCTCACATAAAAGAGTGGCGCTAATGAAGGGGAGCATATAAAATCAACTTGAAGAGTTGGAAGGAAATTATAAAGGTATTTCCTCAATGCTACAGACATTTGGGCTCGCAAAAGTTGGGCTGAATGGAAACTTATATTAGCACATGTGTAAATATGTATTCAGTATGATTTTCACATTTTTATTTTCAAGGTTATACAACCTTTTAGAATCCCATCCACTATTTACGACTGTGACTACAGTTTTTCTAAGCCACACGTTTTCACCATTCAACTAACACACACGTGCAACCAATATGCTCGTAGCATTGAAGATATAATAACACTAACTTGGGCACTTCACAAGTTTTAATAACATAGCCAGATAAATAAAAGCATTCATTCGCCGGTGCGTGTGGTTACGAAAATAGTTTGTTTTTTGTAAGCAAATAAATTGGCTTTGAAATTTTAAAAGTGCACACGCGAAGGGCGTTACAAACTGAAATGAAAGTATTGAAACTCCACTTGATGAAATTTTCATGAGGAAAAACTAAAGTTCAATAACAATCCCTTAATCATTATCTAGGATCTAGAAAAAATCGTTATGTACATATGTCAAGTTTTAACGTAATGAAAATAAAGCTTTTAGGGATCTCCTAACTTCATTCCGTAGAATAACTTCATCATGTAGAGGTGACGGTGAGATACCTTAATGCCTTCCAAAAACAATAAGTTTCAGACTTTAGGCCACTAAGCTTTCAGTATTCATTTCTAAGAAATGCAAGTCCATACCAGTGAGCTAAACTCTCATTTCCTTCACTTAAGAATATTCTGAATGCTAAAAGACTCTGAAAAGCTGGCTGAAAACTTCCAGCTTTATTAGAGAATTTTGCAATAATTGAATAGAAATTTTTTCTAGATAAAATATTATATATCAGAAGAAAGTATGAACTTTTGAATTCAAAACAATAGATCCTTAATTTGACAAATCGAAGTTACCCAGTGCCCGCATATTTGTGGGAAAACCTATTTGGGTGAGAATGGATTTGATAGATTAAGTTTGAAATAACTAAAAATGGGATCCCATAAGTGTCTGTGGCCCGGCCAATATTATCTCCCCAAGAAATCTCCTAGGTGAATGATGCTCGACTGCGCCAACAATATCCAACAGGTCTAATAATCAGAGGCTACTGTATCACTATTTGGTATTACGTATTGCTTCTGACCTCGGCATATACTCGTATTAGTAAACTGCTGTGAATTATATACATCAACTGCTCCATATGGATAATATTGCCATTGTAAAGAAACTCAAACTTATTTTTTAACTATCAATAAATCAGTATATAGCTTTAAAAGAAAATACATATTCAATCACATGATACTTATAATTAGTTAAAAGCTTCAGTTGTCGGTATTCCATTCACGTTGAGTACCTCTATTTCAATAAGTTGCGACATAACAACAACACCCTTTCTGGAAATTTATTATTTTAATTTTTCCCGGTATTTTTTGTGAAAATAAATCTGATAACAGTTAATACTCTTATGACCACAAACCAACAATTAAAGTATTAAGCAATTCTACAATTTAACACCCTTGACTTTTGTGGCAACGGTTTTTAAGAGTGCAACGAACACTTTTTGCTTTTCACACATTTTTATACATTCATAAATACTATTTTCATTACATTAATTGTTAATTGTTCTCTACAACACACAATGCGCTTTCACCAAGGCTTGACAGACACAATAGTGTGCTGAAAGAGTATGAATGAGGATGTGTGGGCCCTACGTTCTGTTGTTAAGCGAATTATTTCACTTTCAAAAAAATTATACAAAATATGGCGTCGAGTTAGGTATTGTCCTCTTTTATATTTGCAAAAAAATGGCAGAACTAAAAGTTGTTTACGAATAAAGGAATTTATAACGAAAAGGGTACGAGATGCGGAATTACCTAAAATCATGTTGTATAATGGGGAGATTGAAAAATTTGGGCCATTTTTTACATAATCGAAATCAAAATTTAATTCTAAAAGACAAAGACGATGAAGGGGCAAGAATTTAAATTATTCTTGCTTATTTTATTAGTAAAGATTAAAAGTTGCGATGGTTTATTGATTATTTTCGAGGAAATCAAAAAAAAAAAATAGTAGATCCCTTATGTCGTAGAGAAAAAGACCATTGAAGGGCCAGAAAAAGCTGGTTAAATTTTTGGCTAAGTCTTACATTATTGTATAATTTAATTGAGACATAACCGATATGTACGACATAATACAATCAATTATATTGGGTGCTCGGGGGCAAGTGGTTCCCATTTTCATCAAATTTTAACTCTAAATTACATGATGTTTACTATCTATGGCCAATGTCAAAACTTCATCAGAATAGCGTTGGCTTGACTCAGTTACTCGTGGGTCAAGAATTTAAATCAGATTGAAAAACCCTCGACTCTATCTCAAGAAATCCTACCAGACCGGTTAAAGAAATTCGAACATCAATAGAGATGTTCAACAGTTTGAGATCCTTTCGACAGATCCCGCGTGAGTCGTGTCAAGCTGTCATGTTATTTTTGTTCAGTAATGTTTGGCATTTCATCATGGAAATACATATGCCTGAACAACTCGGACGGATGTATGGAAGGACTTGGTGCATTTCTGGCTCAATGAGTAGGTAAACAAGCAAAATTGCCGCATTTGGGACGAAACTCAACCTCGAGATATTCAAAAGCTGTCATTTCATAACATAATACTTTAGTGGGGTTTGTGGGTCGATGAATTATCTAAACAATTTTGTAGTTAGTAATATGGTTTTAGGCAAAAATCCATGTCGAATTTCGTGGCTTGTCACATGAAAAAGTTTTCCATATATCCTTCTTCTTCTTCTTCAGTTATATCCAACAGTGGTGAAATATCAGCGGTTCTGAGAAATGTGCAATTTCTTAGAGAGAAAATGACGTCTACAAACTTTTAGATCGATATCACAAGAAATGTAGGTCCAGTTTGCGTATATACAGACGGACAGACAGGTGGTCATGGCTTAATCGGGCTTCCCCCGCTGCTCACTTTTATACTTACTTTTTATTATCTTCAAAGTTTTTCCTGTGTGTTACAAACTCGTGAAAAACTTAATATACCCTGTTCAGGATATAAAAAAAATGAACCGCATGGCACAAATCGGTAAAACTTTCCTATTTTTCCTTCTTCGAGTGCTCATATGTATTTACCTATGTCTCGTAAAAGTTTTTCAGTTTGCTTCCCCAACAATTTGCGTACCACTGTTTTGAAATTTTTGGAGCATTTTGTGTATAAATAAATAGAATACCGCATGCTACGTATAACTCTGTGCCCTCTTAGTGGTGGCATCCAAAATGCTAAACTGTAGCTATTAGACAAACAAAAGTGAATAGCAAAACATAAAATGTGGAAAACAGAAAGCGGAAAATGAAAGCAAGTTCCGTAACGTTAAAATTGCGAGCTAACGCGAAGAAAGCGATGAGAAAGAGAATTCAAGAAATACTCGCTGTTAAAATGCTAAGCAGCAAAGGACGTAAGTGCTCAGGGTAACGTAAATGGAGCGCGCGTATTATACTGTTACGAAATAAAGAAGCAAAATAATAATGGCAGGTCATAAGGGAGTATGTGCGAGAGAGTGGGAAGTATTACGAAATCGCTTGGAAGTTAATTACAATTTGAATAACAGGACAGCCGAGTTGCAACGAAATTTAGAAGTTTACCATTTTATTGTCATTTCCCTCGACATTTTTGCAGGTATGTTTTTTGTAGTTATATGTTGTTGTGCAAGAACTAAAATTGCAAGAAACATTTTGAACAAGGAAGTACAAAGCCATAAAGAAATTGTAATACAAATTCCCTCCGTTTCAGATGCCAAACTTCTTGTTACGAAATCTTACAGCAAAGACACAAGTAACAACGAAAGATTAGGTTAACCTCGTCACAAAAATCGAAAACTTACACCATTTTACCAATTCAAATCGGAGAGATAATATGTTTTGAATCTAAAAGTCCTGATTTCAAAGCATTGCTCTCAGCTCCACGTTTAAATATTTTTAAATGAAGTTTTAAAATCTGTGTCACTAATTCTCTCTGTTTATAATAATGGAAACTAATTTATTTATTACAAAATGGAAACAGAAAATGTCCAAAAACACTTGATTAACGTACATATGTTATCAAAAATACATTTATTCTTTCGAAGCGCGCCAACACAAACAAGTACTACAATATACCATATATATTTAAAGCTGATTAATTTGGAGTTATGATATATCCTTTTTGATCTAAAGGAATATGAAATTATAACCTTAATTGAAATAACTGAGCAAAAGTGGTCTCGTCGCCACAACATTCTTGTATCATGTTTAAGGTTCTAACTAAAATGCCGATTATATGAACTGAGAAGAGCGCCCAAATTGCCTTCTAAAAATATTTCTGACAGAGAGTATATATCAAACTTTTTATTTTATATACAGCTATTGACAACTAATTAGAAACGCCACTTATTTTGAAGTAATTGAAGTTATTTTCCAATAAGCCTCGTATTTTTTACTGTTTTTCACTATTTTTATTGAAACGTATGCTAAACTTAAGCCCTAATAGTAAAAATTTTATTCAAGTAGTTTTGTTATGTAAATTTTAACAAAAATATGTGGAAAATACGAACTAAAATATTTTATAGGCAAAAAATAATGATATTACAAAAAATTGCTTACTTTAAGTTAGTTGGAATTTCTGTATAACAGGCAAGTTTTCCTCAGCCCATGGCAACTTGACATTTTTTAGGATGTCGAAGTATTTCTACTTTTTTCAAATTCTATCAACCTTATGGAGTGGACCAACATTATGCCCGATAAAACATCCCCACACCGTAATTTATCCTCCACCATAGACAACTACCCGCGGAACATAGCGAAGATCAAATTCTTGATTGTTGGCGTACATACCTTCAACCATCAAGACCTTTGAGAATAATTTTTGTTACATCGCTCCAAAGGACATACTTCTATTTATTTGTTGTCCAAGATCAATAAGTGTTGACAAAGTGTACGCACTTTTTTCTTTCAAATTTAGTCAGAAGTGGTTTCATGTGTGCTGTTCTGCCGTGAAGTTCAGATATGACCAAACACTGGGAAATTGTTTTCTTGGATATTTGGACATTATATTCCTCTCGAATTTCACGTAGAATGTGAGTGGAACCCTTTTTTTGGGTTTATTTTTTCGGAATATTTCTGTTGAAGTTTTTCAGGGTTTTCTTTGCGTGCAACATTGAAAGTAATTTAAAATTCTGTATATCCTTAAGGATATTTAAAAGAATTTTTTTTTTTTTGCATTTGGCCTGATTTTAAATTTCTTTGCAGATTTTTTGAGACCGACGAAGGTAAAAAATGTAGCTGCGACTGGCAGGTGTATAGTTACTGCTCTTCCCCACTAAAAACCTTGAATAATACATTTTAAAGCACAACTTTGAAACAAACCCTTACCTAAAAATTAGCACCAGAAGGAGTTTTAATTCTTTAAACAAGTGTTTCTAATTAGCTGTCGCGCTTATCTCACCTTCTGCATCGTAACGCATTTAATATTTGGGAAAAAATTTACAGAACTTTAACTTCACAACTACAAAACAGATTGAATTTAGTAGTAAGTAGATCAAAAACCAGTTTCGAGCCAACGATTTCTGGTATTTTTGTGAAGATCATAAACTTTTTTATCAGTTTTTCAGATATCCGAATGAAATTTAGTACGACTGTGATCAAATTGAAAGGTAAATATGGTCCATTTTATCTCCATCAAAGTAATCCCCTCCCGCTGCAATACACTTATGTCAACGAATTTTCCAGTCATCAAAATCCCCCGTCGTGAGAGCCTTCATCGATTCAGCTTTTATATCCTTAAATTAGTTAGGTGTCCTCGGAGTGGAAATTTGAATTTGCTGAATAGCCAGTTACACGAAGATAAATCAGGCGAATATGGTGGTTGCGGCACAATATTAGTTCACAATATGGCGAAATGATCACGAATAACCAATGCAGTATTAGATGGTGCATCACTTCTTTGTTCAATAATCTCAGGATAGTAAAAATCGAAGAATTCACTTTTAGAGCCTCACAAAACGGCGCGTATCTCAAATACTAATGAATATTTTGATGTCAAATTTAGCATAGATGTCACCAATAGTACTACCAACTTACAGAAAAAAACAAGTTTACGGATACGAAAAATACGACGACGATACGAGAAATTAAAAATTCAGCTTTCAATTTGGTCACAGTAGTACATGGTGCATTGTGATGTTGTATTGATCATTGGTCGGAACCGGTCCGAAGGGACAACTGTAAGGCGCTTTCCAAAGTAAACAGGACTTTTTGAATCTAGCGCCCCCTGGTGGCATCATCTATATGTCGACTAGTGTGTTATCTGTCTGCTATCTTTATCGATTGTCCAGGGAGAATTTTAAGTGTAAGTATGTTTGTGTTATCGGTGCGAAAATGAGCTTCGTACAAAGAGGCAAAATTAAATTTTGTTTTAAAATTGGTAAAACTTTTACCAACTATTCAATTGATGAAACAAGTTTATGGCGCTGATTGCCTATCTCGTAGTAGAGTGCACGGTGGTTTCAAAGTGGTCGTGAGGACATAAATGACGATCAACATGTGGTCCAATCAAAATCCGTGATCACCGGAAATTCCATAGAAACTGTGCGTTAATTCATCAAAAATCAGCCGAAATCATTATTGAAATTCATGGAAATGGAATTGAACATCTCCAAAACATCGATTTACCGCACAAATTGACTGACGACCAAAAATTGCTCAGAATCCAACATTCGAAAGACATCCTTAAAGAGGTCAAAAAGGATAAAAACTTCCTTTACAATATTTTGACTGGTGACGAAACGTGTTGTATTCAATATAATCCCGAAACGAAACGCCAGAGTGCTGAATGGAATTCACCGGACGAGCCGAAACCCAAAAAATCGCGTTTGGAGAAGTCAAAAGTATAGACAATGCTGATTTGTTTTTATGATTCCAAGGGTATTGTCCACAAAGAATTTGTTCCACTGGGCCAAACGCGTTAATGCGGTATTCTACCTTGGAGTTTTGAAGCGTTTGATGCGCCGTATTCGACGTGTTCGACCCGAACATCGCGAAGATGAAAGTTGGCGTTTGTTAACCGACAATGCGTCGTCTCATCGATCGACGCTTGTAACCGATTATTTGACCAAAAATCACTTTTTAACCATTAACCAGTCTCCGTATTCACCTGATTTGGCATCGTGCGACTTCTTACTTTTTTTGCCTATTAAAGGAAAGCGTTATGCAGACGTAGAGGCCATCCAAAAGGCTTGCACCGGCATACTGTCGGCCATACCGGCCAACGAGCTAAAACACTCGTTCGACATGCTTTTGGACCGTGCAAAAAGCTGTATTGAAGCGGAAGAAGACTATTTTGAATAAAATAAATTGATTTTGCTGAAAAAACCATTTGTTCTGTTTTTTTTTTAAGTCCTGTTTACTTTGGAACGCACCTTGCATACCACATATCTCCAATACAACCAATTATTCAGATTTTTTAAACTTTACCTTAAAAATGCATTATATTAATAAAGATATCGGCTGGTGAAGTTGATGAGATTTTATCTGATAGTATTTATTTCAATGGAAATTACCTTTTGCATAACAAATTATCCAATGATTGAAATCACCAAGAAATTTTAGCTTTTTACACTTCTAAAAGTTCTAACACAAAATTGAAGGAGACTTAGACCGAATTTGTTAGTTTACTTTCTTAAACATTTTTAAATTGGTAAAGCTTGAGCGATTAGTTTTTGTTTTGTTCACTTTTTTGCATATGTTCTGTTTATGCTCTGCAGCAAAAGAATCCACTGTTTATTTTCACACCGATTTCATTTGTTTTGTTTTAAGTACTTGCTCCTGTTTCGACACGTTAGCGTTTACACTTCTTCATTTATTTATTTATTTTGCTTTATTGCTGTCAACATTAGCTTATGGACACACACACACATATGTATATATGTACATACATGTGTGGGGGTGGGGGTATGAGTAGGTACTGTTGACAAGCGCTGCACTTGTTATGCTTAATAGTATTATTACTTGTTTTCGTTTTGTTTTACATTTTTAATTTTGTTTCACTTGCCGCTGATAACGCGTGCAATGTGTTTTTCGCCTTTTGTTGTTGCTTTGCTGTTTTTGTTTTGCTCATTTACTCTCGCAGTCAGCCAGCCAGTGCGACGGACACTCACTCAATTCACCAGAGCAGTAGTCCGTCTGTCTGTGTGCCGTTTGTCTGTCGGTCTATCTGTCAGCCAACAAGCCACTATTAAGTCTGGTAATCGGTCATCCACTTACACAGTGCGTAAGTCTGTCGTTTATACACAAAGCGTTCTCATTGGCTTTTTGCTCACTTTTCATGTGTTGTGTGCAGCGAGAAAAAAAATATACATCGCTGCAGCACAGATTCTGCAAAAAAGTTTTCAACCCAAATTATTTACAAATTATTTTATTCACAAATTAGACAGTAATGCACTAATCATTAGCACTCATTCAACACTTTTATTATATTTAAGCAAACACTTCTCTATTGGGTTTTAGTTAACTTCTATATTTTGATTATGCAAAGATTTTCTCTCTAAAACGTTCACCGGCGGCCATTCCACTTCCGCTGCTCAATTTCCGGTGCACAACATTTTCAGGCAACGGCAACTTTTACACTGAACTTGCTCACTCACGGCCATTCCGTTCTGCTTGTGTTTGTGTTGCTTCAGCCTTACCTTCTTTTTCAGCGACTTTTTTTTACTTTTCGTGCTCAATATGCGCTCGTGAGCTCCACCGTGAGTTCGAATTATTCGTGCGCCCCAATACATATTAATATGTACGCTTTAAGGCGCTCAAACACTTGTATTGACTTGCTCTCTTACAATGCTGTGGGCCCGTAGAGCTATGCATACCAGGGCTGCGCGTTTGTGGCATTGCCATTGTGTTGCTTGGGGAATCTATGGGATTATTGACTTTCACAACAGTAATATTTAAGAGCGTTATTAGTTACTACGGCAACTTAACGGATTTGTGCTTATTTTAGCGTGAATATTAACACAGAGCTTTTTGATCCAAACCAAAGAAATAACAAGTTAGGCAAAAGATAGCTCGAATATATATGTAGGTATTTATTTGGTATAATACTGGAGCAGTTCTTATTTCATATAAATTATTATACTTCAAATATTCGAAATATAAATTATAAATGCTAATTGCGACAGCTCTGGCAACCTGGTTACTATTATCAACTCAATTAACACCCCTTTACTTGCTGCTCAGACTCGTACTCAGAGAGATACATATGCCGGCATACACATGCACATTCTCACAAGTATATTCCAAACATTTATGAACGTTCTCCGTGAAATCAGCTGATTTTACGGCAGTAGCGCATTTTAGTTAGTTTTAGAATGCCGAAAATTTATTCCGAAAATAAAGATTTTAATTAAAGTTATAAAGGTATACTTATGGGTATCTGTAAGGGATAATTCTTTATATAGCTTTCAAAAAACTAACTTTGATAATACATTCTGAGAGTAAAGAAAAAGGAATTAAATCTCTTTCTTTTTAACTTTATTAATAGACCAGGGTAGAGGTTTGAAAAGCAAAAAAAAAACATATTACGGTCAAAGTTATTGAAAGAGAATTTTGAAACAACAACAAATTAAAGAAAATGTAATTTACGTACAGTCTGTGGACGGAAGAGGAAGCGGGTACGGTCAAACTTATTGAAAAAGAATGTTAAAACAATAAAAATTAAAGAAAATATAATTTACGTTTACTTTCGATCTGTGGCTGAGAGAGGGAGGGGAGAGACACGGTTGAACCTTTAAAGCTTTAAAACGGCTTATCTCCATTTCAGGAAAAACTACAGGTCCTATAGAAAAAAGGTGATATGGAACTTTCCATTATTCAAATCAAACACCAATAAATGTATCGACATATCGGCTCGTATGAAATATAAACCATAATTTACCAATTGGTAACAGTTGTACATATGTACGAACTCTTAAAGTTTTTAATGATTTTTTGAAACTTTCAAAATATAATAATATTTGGAACATAAATTTGGTGCAATCATTATAAAATATAAAACATATGTGGTTGAAAAAATTAAATACGAAATTCTCGGGCTTATGATTTTTACTAATATTTAATTCTACTGTAATTGTACTGTTAGACTTCAGAAATCCCACGAACATCCCACTTTATGTTATATGCATATTGGCTTTCTGAAAAATACCAAATGAAGTTAGTATTATGTAAACATTCTCTCTGGCTCTTAAGTACTTGCTGTCGTATACTCTAATCGCTTCCAATAACAAAAAAAAACACTTGGGTTTCTTTTGATAACAACTACAACTGTAACAATTCCAACATGAAATGAGTAACAACAATTGTTTGCAAACGAAGTCGCTCCAATTAAGAGCAAGCGTGAACTGTTCTCATGAGAGATGACAAACATATTCCTACGTGCGTAGCTAACTTACGTACACACATATGTATGTATATGTGTACGCATATTCAATTGTTTGTTTGTTTGCTTGTGCGGCGATTTGTTTACGAGCTCCATTATTACTAGTTAAATATGGGGGAAGGTCATCAGCATGTGCGCCCAAAACACGTTTACTGCTCACTGTTTGCCAATGTATGAGTGAGCATAAGTGGGAGTGTAGGAGCGAGCTTTTCTTAGTCTGTATTTCACCCATCCACTGACGTTCACAATGAACCTAAGTCAAACCCGTTTTTATTTTCAGAATAAAAAGCTCAACAGAGTATGCGACAAAAGCTAGTGGTTGATGTGAATGATAAAAGTTCTTTCAAATTCAAAGGGTGTATGAAATTTTTCTGCTCTTCATTATAGCCTTTTCGCACAGCCAAATTAATTCAGTACTTTTTGGTTACAAGTGAGAAACCAGTATTTGCCTTTCGCACAGCCGGCTACTCGATTAATGATCAGCTGTTATATTTTTTTGTGTTCTTTATTTTGTATTTTTTCTAATGCTTAAAATTCATCAGCTGATTGCTATCTTATCAAAGTACACAACTAAATTCACAGCTTAGACAGCAACCGGTAGAGTTAAACGCAGCCAAATTTACAGTAAGAACAATAACTCGAAGAGCTACACTCCAGTTTCAACTCGATTTCAATTCGATTAAGAACTAATGTAGTAAAATAAGATTTTTATTTTGTATCGTAAATCGTTCTAAATTAGCGCGTCAATCGAAAAGCAGGTTAAATAATCAATAATCAATAATCCTCCTGTGCGAAAAGGCGATTAGACCAGTAAAGTTTGTATCTCCTATTGAAGCCATTTCAAAAGCTTTACCTAAATTTATAAGTAATCTAGCGGCTAAGAAAGCATATGGAGATGTCGGGATAGAACATTCATATGTAGTAGACATTTTTTAGTTCAATTATATAGTACATATGTTCAAATATATTGAACAGGCTTATCTTCGCCAATGCTGAGGCAGTACAAAGCAAATACATAAACAAACACAGGATACATATATTTATATGAGGCACGTATGCATTGATATGCAATACGTATGCACTCAACAAACAAAACATATTTACTTAAGATAACATATTGACCTAAGGTATGCATTTAGGCAATTGAATACAAATGTGCATGTGCACTTGAAAACAACCCCATACCATGTGGCATAAAGAATATGCTACATACATATGAACATGCACACATACACATATATTAAGATAGTACTTAAAATTATATATAAATACGTGAAAACTCTAAATAAAATCAGACTAAAATAGTTCTCGTAGAATGAAACACTTCTCGTGGAAGTTCTCACAGAACAAGATTTGACCATCATTTATTTTCCCCCACCAGTGGTAAGAAAAATTTGAGAAAGCTAGTCCTTTGTTCATAGTATATCTCGTATTTATTGTACTAATTCTCAAATACGTGCACATCACAAATTTGTTAAAGTGACTAGTATCAATACAGGCCAAACCTAATTCGTTGAGCATGGTACTCGGTCGGCCCTATTTCAGTCAAACACACCAAGTTCTGTAGCACCGACAAGTTTAGCCTTTAAGCTGAACGGAGCTGCCGCTTTTGCATGTGACTTCTTCCCGAGGGAGGTGCCCCCTCATGTAATCGGCGGATACCATTGTCGTCATCACCACTGCTCAGCATTCTCCTAGATCAATCCAGTGTGCTAGCATTCTTCTCATGTTCGCCCTCGTAGTTCTCCAAGATCTTTGCAGCCACAGAATAGTCTGATTTCAGTTTCTTACCTTTAATCTGCCAATAATTGATAGAGATTCGATCTTTATTTTCACTTTCATCTACGTATACATTAGACGCAATTTTACACACATTGTAATCAGCTATCGGTAGCTTATTTTATACTGGAACGATTGAAGTCAAAGATACCTAAATATGAAAACAGGTGGCAAGTTCAAACAATTTACGAAAAAACGGGCTTAAGTGAAAACTTTATAAATGCTAAATTCACAATTTTTCTATATCTAAATCATTGAAATTAAGTAAGTAATTGTAAATTTCTTTCTCACATGGAAACATATGAACTACTAAATTTATTATAATATATAGTACGAGTTCAAAAAGGCAATAGACATTGTTTAAATTTCACAATTCAATACTTTAATGTTTTCATATATCTTAAAAAAAATTGCGTTAATAAATAGAGTAGAATAATATTTGAATAACCTGCTTTTAATATATTCATAATACTGCTTAAATAATAACTGCAAACCTATTTTCTAATATACAAAGTGGTGAGTATGTAGTTTTTGCAACTCCATGTGTGTCGTTTTTATGCCGTTTTCTCATCTCCAGTTTCTTCGCGAGATCTTGTTTGCTCTTCGCCATCCTCGCAAACGGTTAAGTCTTCGAGCTTTAGGAGTGGTCGAGGAGTTACAGGTAAAAATGTATTACACACTGTACTTATAGTCTCGCATGCATTTGGATTATGCACAACAATGAAAACACAATTTTGTATAACATCACCAGGAGTATTGTCCACGTAGTGGAAGACAATGTGAAATTCTTCAGTGCCCCCGGACGATATGCGCTTGCCACGAACCCTGCAAAGATAACAAATATCACATATGTAAGTAACTTCAAGAATTCAAATGAGGGAAAATTGGTGTACAATATTTACTGAAGGCTAAGAACCATCTATCTCGTCATATTTGTTTGCACTTTCATTGTCTCTTCCAGCTTTAAAAGGGTTAAAATTAGAACGGCTTCAGATTGCGGAAATGTGTTCATAACACAACTAAACTTTGCTTCCGCCGTTTTTTTGTAAATTTAAGGCTTTATTGTATAAAAACGGTCCAAAAGTGTTTTCCCTTATTCCCTCAAAAAGCAATGCTTAATTAACACACGAAATGCTTTATGATCCATTTTTTTGAAAAATAACAAAAGTTGCTTCACAAAAATTCTATATTTTTTAATACCTAATAGAAATCATATAGATGGTAGCAGTAGAGTAATAGTATTATCTATGTATTTGTCAGCCTCAGTAAAGCATGCACGGGTCCTCAGCCGCACTTTTCTTGGAATTAAAAAAGAAAAGCAAAATTTCCCGCAAATGTCGAGAATTCGGCTCAAAAAGTGACATTTTCAGTTGAGAATAAGTTTGGGATGCAAACAGATCTCTACAAATATTTTGTTGGGTTAATGTTGACACAAATGTCCAAGATCGATATAAAATGATTTAATCGATTTAATCGACCAGTGCTTGACCTTAGAGACATCTATTGGAAAATACGAAATGGAAACTTTCAATTCCAGAAAGTGTTAAAAAGTATACTTTAACTAAAAGTAGACTGGTCAAAAGCATTTTTGCGCACACGGTCTACATACGTTTTTTGTTTTTAATTTTGTGAGAGATAATGCAACTATCATTGATCAGATTTAATATATCTTGATTTATATTGAAAGTCATTAACTAAGACTTAATTATATTACCAAATTTTACTTCGTGTCAGCTAAAGATATATTAAAAACACCCTGAAATGTGTTATAAACTCGGTCGAAGCCCTTCATAGAAAAGTGAAAGTTTCAAATGGAATTTAAATTTGTGTTGTATGAAAAGTAGGCGTGGCTATAGTCCAATTCGTTCGCGCGGTATGTAATTTCACCTAAAAGTGGGCGGTGCTACGCCCATTGTCGAATTTTGTCGTTGGCCTCTTTAACTCGGAAGTCTCTGGCACATTTAGTTATTAATTTGTGGCGCTTTTAGCAGTTTTTAACAGTATCAAACTTTTTTCTCTCATTTTAATGAATTCACAAAATGAGTCAGGGTTAATTTTACAACTTCGCGAAAAGCTTTTGTACTGGTTGTTACAGGAAGCAAGATTATAAAAAGCGTTAGCGATGTATTTCCCGTGCCCTTGCCTCTCTTTTGACGGCAACAGCCAGAAACGAAAATCAAAAATGGTCAATTCGCTATAATTGCTTAAAAAACAAATGTTTTCGGCTTGAAATCATTCTTCCCGATATATATTTGCTCAAATAACCAGAATATATTAAGTAATACCCATATGAAAAACAATTTAACAACACTTCGATGAGCAAACAAGTTCCCGTTTTGGACCGATAGATTGGCCACCAAGATACCAAGATCATGTGATATGTGGGGATATATAAACTATAAAGTTTAAAAAAGTAGGGAACAACGAAATTAATCACCTTTTACAACAGAGACATAAAATATTACTCCCCAAATGGTACTGGAAGCCTTAATTGGAGCCCGGGTAGAAACTGAAATATGGGCGTGGCACCGCCCACTTTATAGTGAAATCACATTTCGAGACCCGCCCTACCGATTGTAACCAATTTGATATTCTTCTTCATATCACAGTGCGAAAATGGGTGATTTTGGACAAAAAGCACGCCTACTGCTCATGAAAATGAGAGAGCGTGTTTTGATGACAAAGTTTTATCTTTGTGCCTAAATTAAAAAAAAAGTCGTGAAAAACTTTACCTAGCCCCATATGACTAACATCAGGATTTTCGAACATCTGATTGAGTTTACTCCATATGATTGGTGATGGTATGTGAGGTACCTTAATGAATCGGGAAACATTTTATTAGTATTATTATAGTTAATTTTATGATAAGGTATTCCTCTGGCTTTGGTTCTTGCAAGAGTATTAAATATTCGGTTGCCTCCCCTTATTATTTTTCTTATTTTGAAATATTTGTGATTTTAAAATCAAAACATTATGGATTTTTTTGCATTGAATTATTTTACAGTAAATATAATTTGATCGCTGTACATCCACGATCGCTGCCGCTTTGGTACTTTCAAAACCTCATTCTAAAACTCGTAAAACATACTCATTAATACGAAAAAAAATCGAAATAAGAGCTTTGCATACTTCAATGCATTTATACACTCGTGGCCACGCAAAGCTTACAATTCAAAAGTTTCAAGTGTTATGCATATTTGACAACACTTTACTGATTTTTTATTTAACTTTTAAATTTAATTCAAACACGAAGTTTAGTCGCGGAATTACGGCTAGTTTGTGTTTTACTCATTAAACGTAATAAATTAAAAACTATAATTATATTTAGAATTAACAAAAGATTAACAAAAAACTAACTTGAAGAAAATTCCAAACGAACCAAAAAGACCTAAAAAAATATAAGAAAGTATAGTGGTAGGCTTTGCGTGGCCACAAGTGTAAATACATATTAGGTTGTCAAAAAAGTCTTGCGGTATTTTCGCTAGTTGGCGCTGAGAGCGCGTAGTTCTAGTTTTATTCGTCGCATCGGGTCATGCTATACCATTTGGAAAGCTCATTTCACGCGCTAACACGTGTTTGATTGATTGTCGTTTCTTTTAAGTCGTTCGTGAGTTATAGCGAACATCGAGCAAAATAAAGAGAAAATACGGCATATTTTACAGTACTACTACGATGAAGGCAAAAATGCATCTCAAGCCGCCAATAAAATTTGTGCAGTTTATGGACCCGATACAGTTTCCATTTCCACCGCACAACGATGGTTTCAACGTTTTCGTTCTGGTGTAGAGGTGGTCGAAGATGCGCCACGCTCCGGATGGCCTGTCGTCGAAAATTGCGATAAAATCACTGAATTGGTCGAAAGAGACCGGCATAGTAGCAGCCGTAGCATCGGTTGAAAAAGCTTGGAGTCACTAAGAAGCTCGATGTATGGGTGCCACACGAATTGACGCAAAAAAACATCTTTGACCGTATCGACGCATGCGAATCGCTTTTGATTCGCAACAAAATCGACCCGTTTTTGAAGCGTATGGTGACTGGCCTTGAAAAGTGGGTCACTTATGATAACGTAAGGCGCAAACGGTGGTGGTCGAAAAGCGGTGAAGCGGCCCAGACGGTGGCCAAGCCTGGATTGACGGCCAGGAAGGTTCTTCTGTGTGTTTGGTGGGATTGGCAGTGAATAATCCACTATGAGCTGCTCCCCTATGGCCAAACGCTCAATTCGGACCTGTACTGCCAACAACTGGACCGCTTGAAGGCAGCACTCATGCAGAAGAGGCCATCTTTGATCAACAGAGGCCGAATTGTCTTCCATCAGGACAACGCCAGGCCACACACATCTTTAGAAGCTCCGGGAGCTCGGATGGGAGGTTCTTTTGCATCAACCGTATAGTCCGGATCTCGCAACAAGTGATTACCACCTGTTTCTGTCCATGGCGAACGCGCTTGGTAGTCTGAAGTTGGCCACATGAGAGTCCTGTGAAAATGGCTCTCCGAGTTTTTTGCCAATAGCGAAGCGAGCTTCTATGAGAGGGGCATTATGAAGTTGACATCTCATTGGGAACACGTCATCGAACAAAACGGCGCATATTTGACTTGAATCGCATTATTGTAACCAATTTTATGAACAATTGAAAATTCAATAAAAAAACCGCAAGACTTTTTTGACAACCAATATGTAGATTTTGTATGATGTGGTGAATCGTAGTCAATAAAAAACTCGACATCAAATTATGTGAAGATACGTTATTTTGCCTTTGGGCGACGATATACTTTTGTTATCGAATCATGTGCATTTGTCACAAATTTAGTTCCTACTTACGCCAATGGCTCGCCGGTGATTTTCATGCCAACTTCTTCATATTTGCTCAACACATAATCCAGAATTTCTTTGGCGTCCTCCTCTTCCAACTTGAAGGAACATAAAATAATTAGCTTATTATAGTTTATATTCAATAAAACCAAAAAATAAAACTTACATCCGTTAGACAAGTTGGCGGTTCCGTCGCCAAACACAGACCACGCTACGAAAACAAACAATGATTGTATTTTCTTTAAACATGAATTCACAAACTAAAAAAATTAGATCAAGTTCATCATACTCACAACATTTATGACATAAAAATTTAATAACAGAAATTGTACACACACGAAATGCACAAAAATTTTGCACATTTTATTTCAGTACTAATGAATTTTTATTTGAGAGTTCTTTCTGCTTCAGGCCAATAATTCCAACTAATGTTACACCCACTCGAAATTCAGCAAACGTTTTTAATTCAACGGTGATGTGAGAAGAACCAGTTGAGTTATTGTTGACGTGATTGTTTCGAACACTTTTTTGCTGTTGTAATGCTAATTTATTGTATGTATTATAATTTTATTACACGCTACGGTCCACATTGTAGACAATAAGTGAAAAACCTGTTGAAATAATATGCGATTTTATGGAGCTCTTCTAAATGATCTAATATATAAGCGAAAATGTATATTTACATTTTTAACTAAATGATTATAGCAATTAACTGTTCGAATCTGATTAGTAATGGAAAGTACAATGCAACGCTGGCTTATGCAATGAAAAACACTTATTAATATTTCTATACGGAATTGAAAGCAACCGTTCGCTTTCCCCAAGTACCTCAAAAAATGAAAGTTTTTAGACTGAACTTTTGTAAAACACACTTAATTTCCAAACATGTATTTTTATACTAGTGGATCCGGCCACCCGTTGCTGTGGTTTACATTTATACTATTCTTCAAATAAATAAGTCCAAAAGATTTACTTGAGGTCTAATTTTGAATACGTTCATGCAAATAAATTTCATTGGAAAAAATAACAAATTTAAGGCTGCTTTCTCAATGTCTGGTTACCAGACTTTCTGCCCAGTTAATAGAGTTGTCCGATTAATAGATTGTACTTAATAAACATCAACAAATTGTGGGACCGGCCAATGTGCATAGTTATTGGAGAGGTCCGCTTAATAGAGCGTCCATTTAATAGAGCTTTCAATTTATTTTTTATTTATGAATTGTTTTAACTATCCTGTCTTCTACGTTAATCGTGGTCAAACAATGTGACACGTAAACTTTATATATGGGTCATTCCATTAATTGGCAACATGGTTTTGTACCCGTGGTTTTCCGATTTTGACCAAACTTTAGAATATCATAATATAGACTAGAAGAAGAACATCTGTTAACTTTTCAGTGGTCAAAGTGGTTCCACTGTTTTTCTTCTTTGCGATTGAGTAGCTGGGAGTGTAAAGCGCCAAAGTGCCAAGAGCAAGTCTTCAAAGAGGAAATCAGTAGCCAATTTCGACAGCACAAGACTTGTATGTGTGGACACGAATTTCAATAGAAAAAAATTGATTTTTCGATTTTTAAAAGCTTTGACTATAAAAGGCACACAACGTTTCAACGCCGTCATTCCTTCAGCTGATCAAACAAATTTTCTCAATGTAAAAACTTTCATTGCATGTTCAAGAATTGCAACTTTTCAAATAATGTGTATGAAAAGTTAATATCCCATTCCGAAACATTGTTATCGCCTAGATTGTTCTATAAGTTTTGAAAATATGATAAACAAATTTTTCGTAACACACGCACATGCTTTTTTCTTCCATGACAAGTATAGCTTTGGAGTTAATAGCCTGCGCTGCATTTTTTTGCTGTTCATGGGATCAGAGTCCCATATTTTTTAACACTGATTCTTATGTAAAATTGAACGAAGAATCGAATGGAAAAGTCAATTTTGAAAAAAAAATTGGTGGAAAAGCACAAAAAACGGGATTTTTTAATTTGTTTGATCGGAATTTGAATTGAGCGCCAAAAAACAGTGGAACCACTTTGACCACTGAAAAGTTAACAGATATTCTTCTTCTGGTCTATATTGTGATATTCTAAGGTTTGGTCAAAATCGGAGAACCGCGGGTACAAAACCATGTCGCCAATTGATGGAATGGCCCATATAAAATTTACTGATAACAGCCAATGTGAAAACAATCCCATGGCAGTAAGTTAACAATATCATTTTCCATTAGGATACTGAATGAAAATTGTTTGCGATTGTGAAAGATAAACAGATGTTTTAATAACGTCAAGTACGTCTATGAAATTGTATTTTTAAAACTTTTGTATATCTAAAAATAGATAATAGGGCGCCCTAATTTTCATTAGCACAAATTGAGAGTATGTTTCACTATCAACCTTTTTTATTGCAGTTTTTCTACTCACTATAATATTAAACTGGTTTTTTCACATTTCGTAATAAACAAAAAAATCAGTAAATTTAAAAGAATCTTATTTGATATATGAGTATAATACAAAACAATTATTGATTTGACTATTGACAAACATTTTCAATACTTTCTAGGCTTGAAAAATTTGCTGTGCTCATTCTTTCGTTCCGCTAACTGTTGAGCTCACTAGGAAATTACAAGTATATGCTTCCTAACGATGTACTCTCGGTTCTAATCGAATATTTTGGAGCAGTTTCTTCATCGGTGTAGTCTTCTCGAATTTCGCCTATTGCTTTGCAATATAGTTCTGCTTCTCAACGTGAGCTCCAACACCCTTGGGGATGATGTTTTGTCCCGCACTCTCTTCACCATCAACATCGTGTGATAACGCCAGGCTAGCCACCTGACATACAATCGAGATAAGATTTAGTCCACAAATTAGCAATAAATTTAAAACCGGCATTTTCTTAGTTTCGAATAAGACTGAAACAGTTTATTTAAATCTCCAGACATTTTATACCAACCTACCGTTTTTTTTTGTAGCTGAAAGCTGATTAAATAATACATATTAGCGTTTTAGCCAAATATTCAACTTTTTGCGTCCTTTTGAATAATTTTGGTGCTGAGTTCACTGTTTGACTGAGCTAAATGTTTGTCCAAGTGTGCAGCGCTCACACACCGTTAGCAGTTAGAATATTAACTCAGCTTTGGAAAGAGTGGGCTTAGCTTAAACTTCATACAAGTGTTGTGGTCTTGAAGCCAATTGTAGCGTACTCAAACTTTAATGATGATTTGCAAAAAAAATAAATCATCATATTTCTCGAACGCAAAAAAATACCATAATTCTTTTGCACAAGGGCGGAGTTATGAGGGATTAAAACAACTGTATTAACTTTGTATTCCAGTAAATCTAATTTATTCTAGATAGTTAGTTATTCTGATATACTTCCGTTTGAAATGAACTTAATTATCTTCGATGTAATTATTAACGGTAATATATATTGCATACGTGGAAAATAAAGCCGATGGTATAAACTAGAAATGTCTATATACCTCGTATGTAGCACATCTACCACCGCGCTGTGAAAACAACAACATAATATATGGTAACATTTACCGCAAACCCCCTCGAGGTTTTGACCAGTTCCACTTGCTTGATTTTTATAATATCCATTGTTCATGAGTTTTCACACGCTACTGGATATATGTATAAGTTTAATTGCAAAATTTTTCTACGTCGGTTTTATTCCAAATGTTCCAATAATCCTGCATACTTATAATAGTTGCTGTTGATCGTTTTTGCCATTCCATATGGCCCATGAGATATACATATGTGCCCGGCACGTTAATTTTCATTCTAAAGACAGCTTCTTACCGAAACTATTTAGATGACTGATATTTTTCATTGACTAAAGATAAAAAGGGAATTTCACCGAGCAAATGTTCCAAACCAATCCTAGTGTTATTTTCACGTTTTTTGTACAAGAAAATACACGGGTTATATCAGAGCCCAACTGAATTAGAGCCGAAGAATTGGACAATGTTTAATTTCTCTCATAATGAGTTGAATTCGAGAGCATTTGATCTTTCTTCATTGATTAGATTTGATAGATTTAACACCAATCGAGATAGATAGAGATAAATAATCGGGATGACTGTAATAATTAAATTTCAGATGTCTGTCTGTCCGTCCGTCCACGCCCACTCCCTATACAAAAGTTATGAAAATTTATGAGATTATGATACATAGGCTGCTATATATATATATTTCTGGACTAGGCGACACTAAGTGTTGCCAGGTGCAATCTGACATTTCCATTGGAAAGTTTGACAATTTTCAGCATAGCATCACTCAGAACGTTTTGTCATTTAATCGTGAATTGTTTTATTTACAGGGAATTAAAAAATTCATTTCGGCCAAAAAATGGAATTAACTCCTGAACATTTTCTTGTGATCATTTTTCACAACTTTCGACGTGGATTATCACGACAAGAGTCCATCGATGAACTAAAATCTTTGTTTGGCTATGAAGCACCATCCTATAGCACTGTGGAAAACTGGTACAATGAATTCAATCGTCGCCGACGATCGCTCAAAGACGAATTCCGTGAAGGTCGTCCAAAAACAGCCATTGTGCCAGAAAACATCGATGCCGTACGTGAACTGATAATGCAAGACCGTCATGTAACATACCTTCAGATAGAGGCATGCCTATGCATTTCTCCCACCAGCATATATGAAGCGATTACTTAATTGCAAAACTTAAATAAATCTTCTTATGTCGAGTGGTTAATTTAAAACTTTTATTTATTTCGTTTCTCAACTTGGTTATATAGGAATTGGTTGCGCGAGTCGTTAAAACACGTATGTGCTTAGCAAGCGCAAAAAATAGAAGAAGGATATCTTCTGTATGCATTACAGACAAAGCGGGCGCTGACACGAAGGACAGTGGAAACGTCAGTAATGAAGGAAATTCGTCAGGGCTGCATTTTGGTAATGTGGTTGCCACCACATGTCTCCCCTTCTTTGTGAAATAAATTAGGTTGCGAAATGAACGTGTTTTATTTGTTTTTCCCTCGTTCTAGCGTTTTGGCCTGCTGCGTCCGAGAGTCGATGGAAACTGGGATGTCTTTTCCATTGATATGAACGGTGAAATACTTGGCGTATCGGGCCGCGACTCGGTATGGGCCGTCGTATGGATGGCTAAACGAAGGACCAATTTGTCCGCGGCGGACAAAAACGTGGCTAGTGTGATCCAAGTCCCTGAATTTAAAAACGCGATACTTAGCGTGGCGTGACATTTCTGCAGGTGTAAGTCCACGGAAGTGATTTTGCAAAACTTTTATGAGTTCAGGTGCACTTAGGTCTCGTGAGGATGGTGCGAGAAATTCTCCAGGTAGGCGAATGGTTTCGCCGTAAACTAATTCCGCCGGGGTAGCCCTCTCGTTGTGACAGAGTAATGCTGCTTTAAGCTGACGATGAAGTCTCTCAACGAGGCCGTTTGCTTGTGGGTGGTAAGCAGTGGTTACGATGTGTCTTGCACCTAGGAGGTTATTGAGTTTATTAAAAAGATCTTATTGGAACTGCATACCTTGATCTGAAGTGATTCTGGCTGGCACGCCATAGCGGGCGATCCAGTTCAGCATGAATGCACGTGCCACAGTGTCGGCTCGTGCGTCTTCTAGCGGTATGGCTTCTGGAAATCGGGTAAAGCGATCGACGGAAGCAAAGTTATTAAATCGACGTGAACATGGTGGAAACGTTGGGTTGGTTGTTCAAAGTTTGATATGGGTGAGATATTATGTCTCGTTATTTTATTTTGTTTGCACGCAATGCAAGTTTTTGCCCTGTTTCGGCAGTCTTTGTTGATAGATGGCCATACGTAGCGCTCTGCGATAAGTTTTCTGGAGCCTCTTTGTCCTGGGTGTGCCAGAGAATGCAACGACTCAAAAACTTGTTTTCTTAATGGTGCCGGCACGTAAGGGCGTAATCTCCCGGTAGAAACGTCGCAATATAGCTCTATATCTGGTTCTTTATATAAAATTTGTTGGAGTTTCAATGATGAGTTGGTATTTTCCATTATGTCTTGAAGCTGATTGTCGTTTTTTTGTTGTGTAGCGAGCTCAGTAAGTGTCACGGCGGTTGAAATTGCGTCTACCCGAGACAGAGTGTCGGCCACGATGTTTTCGTTGCCTGCAACGTGTTTGATTTCAGTGGAGAATTGCGCGATGAGGTCAAGTCTGCGGAACTGCCAAGGGGATGCCTTATCTAAACGCTGTTTAAAAGCGTGAACCAGTGGTTTATGGTCCGTAAAAATTGCTACGTGCCGCCCCTCGAAGATGTGTCTGAAATGTTTTACAGACTCGTATATGGCTTGTAATTCGCGATCATATGTCGACCGCTCGGCCGATTTTTCGTCCAGCTTCTTGCTAAAAAACGCCAGTGGTTGCCATGAGTTATCAATTTTCTGCTGCAAAACAGCGCCGACAGCGTGTTGTGACGCATCTGTGAAAATAGCCCACTCTGCGTCGCTGCTAGGGTGAGCGAGCTGTGTGGCCTTGGCCAGAGCGTTTTTGCAGCATCCGAAGGCGGTCTCCAGTTCTTGGGTCCATGCGACAGGTTGAGAGCTTTTGGTGGTGGATCCTTCCAAAAGTTTGTTAAAAGGCGCTAATAATTGTGCAGCATGTTTAATAAATTTTCTGTAGAAATTGATTGTACCTAAAAAGGAGCGTAAGCTCTTAATTGTTGAAGGTCTGGGGAAGTCCAAAATTGCCGATATTCGTTCAGGCAGTGGTTTGATGCCTGTTTCTGAAATTGTGTGGCCCAAGAATGCGACCTCTCTTTGTGCGAGTTTGGTCTTTGCGGCGTTTATCGTAAGCCCAACGTCTTGTAGGCGTTGAAATAAGGTTCGCAAGTGTTCTATGTGTTGATTTTCGTTGTCTGAAGCGACGAGGATGTCGTCAATGTAGGCGTAGACAAATGGCATATCTCGGGTGATCTCGTCCATGAAACGTTGGAACGTCTGTGCCGCATTCCGAAGCCCGAATGTCATGAAAGGAAATTCAAACAATCCGAACGGGGTTATAATCGCTGTTTTCGGAATGTCCTTCGGAGCGACCGGGATTTGGTTGAAGGCGCGGACGAGGTCAATAGTAGAGAATATTTTTTTTGTGTATAGAGTGGCGGCGAAATCTTCTAAATAACGGACGGGGTATCTGTCGGGTATAGTCCGACTATTGAGGCGTCTGTAATCCCCACAAGGGCGTCAATCTCCTGATTTCTTTGGCACCAGGTGTAGCGGTGATGCCCATGGGCTGTTGGATCGCCGGGCGAGGCCAATCTTAATCATTTTTTCAAATTCTGCCTTAGCGATGATAAGACGATCAGGTGCAAGTCTTCGTGCTTTGCTTGTGACAGGAGGTCCCTCCGTAGTTTTGATATAATGTCGAGTTTGGTGTTTGGTGAATTTTGGTAGGCCGTCTGGTTTGGTTACGTCAGGGAATTCTGAAAGTAATTTCCAAAATGGTGTTGAATGACCAATTTGTAAAGTTTTGACTGAATACGACTTAACAAAAGGGGTGTTGCCCCGTGAAGATAACTGAGTTTTCTGGTCTATTATGCGTTTATGTTTCAGATCAACGATGAGACCGAAATGGCTGAGAAAATCTGCTCCGATGATAGGTCGTGGAACATCAGCTAAGACAAAACGCCAGGTTAATTCTTTTTGAAGACTAAAATCGGGGGTTTTAAAGGCGCATCCGTATGTGTTGATAATTGTGCCGTTGGCGCCATAGAGTTGGTAATTGAGTGGTTTCTGAAAACGAGTTGATTGATTGTACGGGAAAACTGAGAGGTCGGAGCCTGTGTCATTTAAAAATTGAACGTTTGTGGACAGGTCTTTTACGAAAAGGCGGCATGAGGCTGCAGGGGAGTCGACTGCCGGTACTAACGACTCCTGTTGAAGTTTTCCTCGTTTTTGCATCCGGTTGTACATTTTTGCGCGTTGGCGCCAAACTTGGCGTGGTACCAGCAAAGCCCTCCGGATGAAGTTGCTGGTAGCACGCGAGTTCTGCTACGTGATCTAGGCCGTTGTTGAACGGTCCGTTCACGTGAGCGCGCTACGATGGCTGAAAGTTCTGCTAGGTGTTCTGCCAAAGCTGCTACTTGCGTCTCCAGGTCTGAAACAGCTGCTATGCCGGCCGGTTTAATCACCTCGTGAAGCTTGTCGGCTGCAGCCCCGAGTTTATTGAGATCAGCCTGTTCCTGTATGACGAGGCATGCGCGCATTTGGGGAGGAAGGTGTGATAGCCATCGCGCCTTGAGAACTTCCTCCTCAATGTCCGGAACGAGACTACGGAGATGACGCAGGTGTTCAGATGGAGTTTTGTCACCTAGGCTCTCTCCGTCCAATAATTGTATAAGGTTAGCTTCTTTAGATTTTGAGAAGCGTGCAATAAGTGCCTCTTTAAGTTCTGTGTATGGATTCCTAATAGGTGGTGCCAAAATTATATCTTCGACTGTGGAGGCTGATCTAGTGTCAATTAAAGGCACGGCCACGTGGAATTTGTCGACTTCTGTTAGAATGCTCCGCATTCTGAATTGCGACTCGAGTTACGCAAACCACAGCGCAGGTTTTTCGCTGTAAGATGGTGGAGCTTTGATGGAGATTTCCCTAGAAATCTGAATGTTTGATTGCGACGGAGCGCTGATTGTCCAGATTGTCGTCCAGAGACATTTTGCGTTGAAATGTGGTGTTGAAAGTGCGAATGCAGCGTTAATTTAGGTTATGGCTGCTTGAAATGTTCTTAACGTGCGGGGTCACCAATTGAAGCGATTACTTAATTGCAAAACTTAAATAAATCTTCTTATGTCGAGTGGTTAATTTAAAACTTTTATTTATTTCGTTTCTCAACTTGGTTATATAGGAATTGGTTGCGCGAGTCGTTAAAACACGTATGTGCTTAGCAAGCGCAAAAAATAGAAGAAGGATATCTTCTGTATGCATTACAGACAAAGCGGGCGCTGACACGAAGGACAGTGGAAACGTCAGTAATGAAGGAAATTCGTCAGGGCTGCATTTTGGTAATGTGGTTGCCACCACATATATTCGATATTGCATGAACACCTGGCCGTAAAAAAGGTTTGTTCTCGTTGGATCCTGCACAATTTGACAATCGCTCAAAAAAAGGCTCGTGTGGATTGGGGTAAAGAAATGCTGAAAAAATACGATCGCGGTGCTTCAAAAGACGTTTATAAGATCGTCACAGGTGACGAATCATGGATCTATGCGTATGAGCCCGAAACAAAACAGCAAACATTTTCGTTGATCAATATTCCTATTTTCATTATTACGCCAGAAATATATATAGCAGCCCTCGTAACTCCATAAGCCTCATTGGACATTCAAACTATTCTTTCACTTTACAGTATAAAATTCAAGCACCAAGTCACCAGTATTAAACCTTGTAATATAGTCTCTAAGGTACTTATTTAAAGTCAAAAAAAATCGAAAACGTTATAGTCCTTCTTCAAGCCTCTAGATATGTAGAACTGAGTGCCTATTGCTGATCTTTACAAAAATATTGGTAAAACTCTGAAAATTATTATTGAAATTCGAAATTCGGTCATTCTACCGAATACGTCGGTAACAAAGGAAACTTTAGTAATGACACTAAATGGGTCTACGACCTATAATATTCAAAAGTTAATAAGATACCAAACATAACTGTCATCCATTCGGCTGCCTCGAATAATGCATGTTGAATTCTTACGCAGTACATTTTAATATAAAATTTTGACCTTACCTGAAAATATTCCGACAGCCTTCATCCTTGGGAATTGCGATGGTATAAAATGACACACGCGTGAACTTAACCCTGCCTTCCTTGCTTAGTTTTAGATTATAATAATTTAATTACACCTTGAACAGGGTATATAAAGTTTGTCACGAAATTTGTAAAACCCAGAAATAAGCGTCGGAGCCCCTATAAGGTATATATGAACTTGTATATAAGTGATCGGTATGTCGAGCTAGTCGATTTAGTCATGTCCGTATGTCTGTCTGTATAGATAGGAATTTCAAAACGATATCTTAAAAACTGAAGACTAGAGTTTTTAAGATATCGTTTTGAAATTTTGCAAACGTTTTTTTCTCTTCAAGAAGCTGGTCATTTGTCGGAACCGCCGATATCGGACCACTGTAAAATATAGCTGCCATACAAACTGAACGAACGGAATCAAGTTCTTGTATGGACAACTTTCAAATTTGACAAGATATATTCACGAAATTTGGAATAGATTATTTTTTAAGGCAACAATGTAATCTCCAAAAAAATTGTTCAGAACAGATTACTATAATATATAGCTTCCATATAATCTGAACATATAGTTACTAACAGACATGCACCTGTGAAGGGTATTTAGCTTCGGTACAACCGAAGTTAACATTTTTCTTGTTTTATTTCCAGTTTGATAGACTTAGGTTGGTAAATATGTAGTTATGAACCCTATTATCCGCAATTTCATATTTTAAATACAGTGGGTTCAAAAAATTTAGTTATTTTACAAAGTGTAATTAGCTTTTATTGGGAAAAATTTTGTAATTATACAAAATATATTGTTTTGTTGTATCTGACGCTTACACAATTATTACTCCAATCTAAGTATGTTGGAGTAGACGAATAAATCTTTTGTTGACGTTAGTGTTTTCTTGAAACACAAGCGCTAAATGTTTTCATGATATTTAGTTTTTGATTTGTTGATCAACGTCAGTTTACACAGCCGTATCAGTTTTGCGGGGATACCAAATTCAAACATTGCGGCATAAAGGTAGCTCCTTTTCATGCTGTCGAAAGCATGACGGGTCTTTTCCAAGATTTGGCGCATGGTGAATATCTGGTCGATTTTTGATTTTCCAGGTCTAAGGCCACACTGATAAGGTCTAATCAGTTTGTTGAGGGTCGTCTTTAATATTTCACACAATACGGTCAATAGAACCTTATATGCTATGTTTAGGAGACTTATCCCACGGTAGTTGGCGCAGATTGTTGTCGTAATCCTTAACACATTTTCAGGCGTCGTTATCAAAAGAGGGATCTCTCATCCGAGGCTTCTTTTCCTTGCTAGTATTTTTACGTGGCGGGGCACCACCCACCACCATCAATGAATATTCATAAGGATATTGATCTGTCAGTTGATGAAATACTAGAAGAATTCTTCCAAAAACCAAGGTAATTATAACATGGAATGTGAGATCCCGTGTAATCCTCAATTAATCACTGAGCTTCAGCGATACTGCTTGTACAAATGTAAATAAAGTTCGAATTATATGAATAACAACAAAAATCTTGTAACTTATTATAATTGCTTATAATTTGATGTGATTTTTTTGATCAATAACCTCATTCCAAACCCATATCAACAAACATATATTTTTCCCTGAGTTTAGGGGGTGTTTTAACACCAAAAAGCCCCCCCGTGGATCCGCCACTGACAAGTAGATACCAGGTGTGTACAAAAACTAACTTGAATATTCTTATATAAAAACTACAATTTGACTTACAAGGTATTTTTTGCTAAATAAATAAAGGCCTTTCACTTAACACTGTCAATATAAAGTACCATTTGCTTGCCTATGGTATCTACCGTTTGCTTCCAGGTTTATCAGACCTCTCGCCGTCACCTTCTTTCGGAGCACTTCCTTCCTCATCACTGTCATCCTTATTGCCATTGTTCCCGCCATCGCTATCGTCATTGTCATCATCATCATCGTCCTCATCATCATAATCATCATCATTTTCGTAGTTGTCGTCATTTTTGGAATCCGCATGGTTTATGTACTTAAAACTCTGCACCGAATCCTTAGCATCATTTATCATAGGGCCATAATCGTCAATAGCGCCATCCACCGGCATGACCTGGCAAATCGACACCAGAACCAAATATCCACAGATTAAATGCAAATTTATGTTCAGCATTTTCAACTTTTGCCAAGTTCTCGTATGTACTATAAGTCGAATCTATCAAGGCCGCTGGCGTAAAACTGTAGCAAAGTATGCCAGTTTCTGTATATTTATACCATTTGTTTGCGTGTTTGCAGCGTACAACTGTTAATTTATACAGGTGCATTTATATCAACCCGAATGTAAGATTCCCAAATATTTGATTCAAAATTGTTTCAGCAGTCTTTAGAAAACAAATATTTGTAAAATACTACAAATTTTGCGAGGTATAAAATATTCACGTAAATACTTGGCACACATCATTATATTGTGTAAACAATTCGTAAATGTTTGGAATCGGACCATTGTCACGACCAAAAAAGGTTTTATTGAAATACAACCTAAAAAATGTTCAGTTATTCAATAACTTATTTGTTGGAAAGCTCAAGTGTCCCACATCTGAGTAAGGCGCATGTGTGATTTACAAACTCAGAAAAGTGGGCGTGCCTTGTCCTCTGCTAAGTTTAATAAACTTCGTAATTTCTGTAAATTTCGGAGGAGCATTGTATCTGATGATTTCCTCCTCCACGTTTAATTGAGAAGCACGCTTACTACCACAAAACGGTCCCAAGCTATTGAGAGTACGATACTTATCTCAGACGTAACGCTACAAACAAAAATCTTAGTTAATATTAATCGGTAGATAGTGGTTAAATGGTCAACATTTTACATATTTTGTTAAATTAACGATTTTTTAGAAAAACTGGTTCTAATATACTTGTATGTACCGAATGAAATTTTTACGTCTCACTTTTTGTTGATTTGGTAGATATCTTAATAGAATTATGAATAATTTATCAGGATTACCAGAATTTTTAATGTCACACATCTTCTTCTTCTAAATCTTTCAATTGGAGACTCCAAGTGTAGTCAGGTCCTTTTCCACCTGGGCTTTCCAACGGAGTACCCCCGGGTACTGCGTCGAATACTTTCAGAGTTGGAGTGTTTTCATCCACGTACGTGTCTCTTTATTCGTTCAACTAAGTCAATGTCGTCGTATATCTCGTACATCGTTCCATCGACTGCGGTATTCGCCGTTGTCATACTCTTCGCAGAACCTTTCTCTCGAAAACTCGTAACGTCTATTGATCACATCTTGTCATCGTCCATGCCTCTACACCATGTAGCAGGACGTATATGATCAGTGATGTATCATTTGGTCTTTGTTCGTTGGGAGAAGACTCAATTGCTTAATCAGTGTTCCACAAATTTACCTGTTTATTAATGCTCAATTCTTCAGAAACTAGTTAACCGAATAAAATAAGAACATATAACGATTTTCTTTCCTATCATTGACTTTTTTCTTTATTGTATTTCAGATATTACTAATGTTATCATTTTTAATTTTCGGTTGAACCCGATTTACTTGTCACCCTACTCCCAAGTTCGCCTTCTTCCACGTATGTACATATTTTATTATAAACTCAGATGCCAGTATACTTTATTTAAGACAATTCGAGACCAACAATAGTTAAGCTAATATGTGGATCAGTGGCGTAGCTACAATATCGGGCGCTCGAGGCCAAGGATGTTCTGCCGGTCCCCTTTATCTACCTACCTACAAGTTTCATGAGGGGGTTCGAACAAAAGAGAATTTTTACAAAATATCTTCGATATTAAGTACTATATATAAAATTTAGGAACTAGAAGCCACGCAAATTCTGAAGGTCCAAAATTCTCACAATACGGTTTTTGAGAAAATTGATAGTAAATTTACAAGCCATCTTATTAAACTTAAACTGTCCAATCTTGCGATTCTCTCAATAGAATATGAAACTGCTTCAACTTTAAATTATGTGATTTTGCAGCGATCAAAGCTATAAAAGTCCGTCTTTATGTTCTATCACTATTTTTAAAAAGACTGTAGTGTTCGAGTAAAAATTAATATTTTTAATTGTTATTCAGATTATAACATTGTGAGTGTACAACTCTTTATCTTTTATAATAAATTTTGTAAAAAAATTTGTTGAAGTATTTTTCTGAATATTAAAAAACAGCGAAGATCGTTTTGCCGCCCCCAAGACGTTGCGCCCGGGGCGACGGCCCCTTCGCCCCTCTAGCTACGCCACTGATGTGGATAATACATATGGCAAGCCTCGATTTATAAAGCCAGGGAAATACTTTCAGGTGTTGGCAAAACGTGATACAATATTAAAAATGTTGCGAAAGAATTCAACATTCATTATTCGATAAAACTGTGAATGGATTACATACAAATTTGGTGTTTAATTAAGATTGGTGAGAGTTGATTTGTATACTGCAAAGAGAAACAATCAGATGAAATTAAATTTTTATTATATGGGAAGTAGGTGTGGTAGTGATCCGTATCGTGACAGGGAGATGTCATAACAATGCCATGGGCCAAATGTAACTACAGTAGAACTCCAATTATCCGAATTAATGGGGACCGGGACCCATTCGGATAATCAAATATTCGGATAATCGGATTTTTTTTTTTTTTAATTGCCATTGGAGAGAATAAAAGCTACGTTTTGATATTGCACTATTTTTTTATTGAATTAAATGAAAGAAACATGAAATTAAGCTGTTTTACGGTGTTTTGCGGTCTTCAACCGTTTTCGGGCAGCCAGGTCACGCATTCGCTTGACGGTGAGCAGTTGCAAGTGGTCACACTCGGGCTGACGCTCCATCCACTTCAAAGCAGTCTCGAGGCCGACAAATGCTTCACTAGCTGATGGTCCAGCGTCTACTTCAACATCAGCAGAAAGTTCTTCTTCCACTTCCACTTCAACATCTTCTCTCACACTTACAACAATTTCATCGTCATTGAGAATTTGAAAACCAGGGTCAGAAGTGTCACAAGCCATCCACTCTCCTACATTGTGATTCGGATAATCGGCGATTCGGATAGTCGGAGTTCGGATAATTGGAGTTCTACTGTATTTGAAATTTGTTGAGTAGGTAGAGAAAAATGCAAATTTTACTTAGAAATGGGCGATGTCACACTCATCATCCAGTTTTGTTATCGGCTCACATAAAACTCCTAGGATATAAAATTTAATGCCTCTGACGCAGTTTTTAGCAGTTTATACTAAACCCTTATATGGGACGTTGGCGTGGTTATCATCAGATGAGAACTGACTACTGTCCTAAAGATAAGTTCTGTGTAAATTTGGGAGACATAGCTTTAATGGTTCGGGAGATATATACAACAAACCTATTATTGGAGGGTCCACGCTCACCCTTTAAAGATTTTCCAAGGACAGCTGCCCTTCCTTCTACCAAATTATAGTTTTTTATCTAAATTTACGACTTAGTTATAGCAATATATAGATTTTTGATTAATGCTGTTTTTTCGGCGTAAATTAAATAAGAATATCAAAGAAATATTTTATATTTCTAACCAAATTTCGCGGGCGGAATCATTGGAAAAGGTTAGCGTTTATTAACTTTTATCAAAATATAAGCCTACGGGTGGTACAAAGCCTTCAAGGACGGTCGAGAGATTGACTTCTTCAACTGATGAAAATATTAAAGAAGTGAAGGATAGGCGCTTGAAAATCGTCAGGCAAGTGTTAAAGAAATGGTAAGAGAGCTCGACATCTCTCGCGAGTTCCTTCGAATGATTTTGGTGGATATTTTAGGTATGAAATGGGTTCTGGCTCGACTTGCCCCGATAAAGCTGATTTTTTTCGAAAAGGGTACTGTAAATTAGTCTCTTTGGTTCAAAAACACAATGAATACCATCGATCTACCAGCCTATCCACCAGATCTTGTGGTTATTTCTTTCCGAACTGAAATTGTTATTCCCGGAACCGGTTTTGAGTCGATCGAAGAGATAAAACAAAATTCCCAAAAAGTGCTTATGAAAAGTGTTTCGCTGACTCGAAAAATCGTTTACATAAGTGTATTACAGCTGGTGGAGATTATTTTGAAGGCGACAAAATAAATATTGATGAATATTAAATATTTTGTGTTTTATTTACAATTTGCGGGTACTTTTTTTGTATGTTCAATCAACCGATTGATAAATAACAGAGAACTTGTGATACATCTTAAGAATATGTGTTGGAACATGCGGATCGATGTAAAATTTTAGTTTGTTTTGTTATACATACCTTCAGATTTAAGCCTTTTGGCAGAGAATATATTGTTCCCACTTGGCCATTTTTAAGCCTACGAGTTTCGATTTCGTCCAATTTACTCTGTTAAAAAAATACATTCAAAACCATTGCAACCTCAGTAATAAGAATCCCAAAAATATTCAAATGAGAACGACAAATGCCAACATTTTTTTACAATATATGGAGAATGGGCGGCGCCTTCATGAGAGCAATACCAGTCTCCGGGTTGTGGATGTCCTCAGAAGCTATATGGCTGAAAAATGATCAAAAACGCCTTAAGGATTACAAAGTCAATCGAGAAGAAATGGAATTTTTTTAGTTTTATATTATATATGAGATAACTGCAGTTTGAAGAGGCAATGACGATAAAGCTTTCAAGTATTTGTGTTTCTTTTAAATTAAAGAATTCCAGCCACCTGTTCAAATAACAAATATTAACACGACTTTTTATTGAAAAATCTTTCGAATTTACCAAAATATTTGACTATATGACATTAAACATAATAATACGAGTATATTCATATGTAAAACTAGGCCGAAATTCTAACATTCAAGTTCGGAAGTCGTATTCACAAATTATGTGGTCTCTTCGAATTTTAGGTTCGCTTTTGTACTTTGTAAGTTCTAAACGCCATCGCCGCTTGGTTTTAATATCCTCTAATTATTTGTTAAAGCCAAAAAGGCAATCAGATGAAGACCAACTTGTCGATTGAAAAACGCCAGTACATATTGAAATCCTTAAGAGAAAGACTTCAAAAATATTAAAAAGCATCGGACTAGTTTCGATTTAAAAGTACATCCCCACCAATAATTTTAACCGAAAATTCTATGCAAAAATGATCCCTGCCCCTGACTTTTCCAATTTTAGTTTATTCAGCTTGTCTAATAAATCAGCTGCATGCGTATTTGTAAGAAAACAATTTATGCAGTAGAAACGTGGTTTGACCTTCAAAGACGAAGAACTTGCAAATTTTATTAAAATAATTCCCCAACTCTTTGGTGGCGCAAGAAGTATAAATATCGAAGTCATCGCTTCTCGACTCAAATTAGTTCCAGTTATAATTCAAGGAAACCGCTCTGAAATGAAGAAATTGAGTTTTATGTTGGTGTTAGCGATGCTCAGCGTATGCTTTCTATCTGCAGCCAATTGTGAAGACGATGATACCGTCGATGACGATAATGACAATGATACTGGCAGCAATGATACTGGCAACAATGATAACGACGATAATGATAAAGACACTGGCAACAATGATAACGACGATAATGATGAAGATACTGGCAGCAATGATACTGGCAACAATAATGACGATGATAATGATGAAGATACTGGTAGCAATGATAACGACGACAATGACAATGATACTGGCAGCAATGATAACGATGATAATGATGAAGATACTGGCAGCAATGATAACGACGATAACACTGGTGATACTGACAACAATGGTGGCAGCGATAATACTAGTGGAACTGACAACAATGGTGGCAGCAACAATAACGGAGGTAGCAATAACGGCAATGGTGGTGGAACTGGCATTGGAAATAGCGGAAGCAAGCCATCAGGTCCGGTTCGTAAAAGGGTTAGAATGCGGAATTTCAAATATACAATACGGAAAAAAGTGGTGAAACAACAGATACGTGGAAATAAGGTGGTACTACGCGGAAACAAAAAGGCCAAAGACCGAAAACGTATAAATAATCGTAGTGGAGCAAAATCTGGCTTACGTGTATATAAACCTGCAATTATTACTGGATAAATGCCAAAGTATCTTATATGAGTACCGAGCTTCCAGAAGAGGAAATATTTATGCTAAATAATACTTATGCCAAAATATGTACGTACAGTAAAAAATCACAAATTTTATTTTTATCAATATCAAAAACTTTGTATGCCCTTCGAAATATTTGTAAACTATTTTACTCAACAAAATTAAATATATTCGTATAACATTTTTGTGGATATTTAACCAATTCGTTCCTAATTATTCATAGTAAGCTTTACATTATTTATGTTCAATTATTCACGCCTAAAAATATGTTTCATTAATACCATATCACACATGGGTAGATTCGTATACCCAGTACATGGCATATTAAATTGCCATGAAATTTGCAAAACCCTATAGAAAATGTCGGAAACCCTACAAAGTAAATATAATTTGCCCAAGCCAATCCCCAAGCCCAAGCCAATCCCACAATCTCCGAATATCTCGTCCAGCTACTATACAAATCGTCTATTGTAAATCAGGTCCTTGTATTGAAACGTTTTTGTTTTGACAAGAAATCTGCGCGAAATTAGGGAAGAACAAGATTATTGTGCAAGGCAATACAAAGTGTTTTCCAAAGCAAACAGGATCTAGCGCCCCCTGGTGGCGCCCTCCACATGTGGACTGGTGCGTTAGAATTTGCTACCTTTATCGATTGTCCAGTGAGAATTTCATGACATTTCATTGATTGAGTGTCAGTCTGTTTGTGTTGTCGGTGCTAAAATGAGCTTCGTACAAAGAGCCAACATTAAATTTTGTTTTAAAATTGGTAAAACTTTTACCGAAATTGATTGCCTATCTCGTAGCAGAGCGCACGAGAGGTTTCAACGTTTTCAAAATGGTCGTGAGGACATAAATGACGATCAACATGTGGGTTAATCAAAATCCGTGATTACCGGAAATTCCATCGAAACTGTGCGTGAATTCATCAAATTCATATAGGCTTACGAAAAGTGTGTGCACGGTTAGTTCCGCACAAATTGACTAACGACCAAAAATTACTCAGAATCCAAGATCATCGATCGACGCTTGTGACTGATTATTTCACAAAAAATCACATTTTAACCATTAACCACTCCCTGTATTCACCTGATATGGCACCGTGCAACTTATTCCTTTTCGGAAGAACACATTTGTTCATGAAAGGAAAGCGTTATGCAGACGTAGAGGCCATTCAAAAGACTTGCACCGTCATACTGGCGGCCAAACCGGCTAACGAGCTAAAACACTCTTTCGACATGCTTTTGGCCCATGCAAAAAAGCGCATTGAAGTAGAAGGAGACTATTTTGAATAAAATAAATTGATTTTGCCGGAAAAACCATTTGTTCTACTTTTTTAAGTCCTGTTTACTTTTTAACACACCTTGTATATCCGAAATAGTTCACTGAGCTCGAGTGCCTACCGATAATGTCTTGTTGGATTTGCTGCAACAAAATACCAAAATTGTTTAAAGGGTAACAAAAACTTAAATGAGATTCTTGGCTTTCTAAAACTAGTGAATAATAAGTGGGCATAAGAGAACCAGTGAAAGTAAAGTAATGAGTGCCTGTTATCTAAATTTTCCTATCGCCTGTATTATAGGAACATTTTGCTAAAACTTTGTTTATATAATGTCCATTATTATGACACAGCAATAGTACTAAAATATCCTTTCAGAATTTTAAACGGGGGCATGCATTTGGAATTAATTGGAAACGCTCTACGTCATGTCTCTCATGTCATGTACTCTCGGAAAACAAATAACTTTAACTGAGTCAACAGCATGGCTGTTTTAAACTAATTTATCTCAAAACTACTTTTCTCGGCGTGCAGGTAATGAAAAAAAAACTATCCATCCGAATCACTTGAAATTTTAATATCGTGTTTATAAGATCAATATCTATCGCTGGGACAACGATCAAATTTTAATTTTTAGAACTTCGATTTTTTTCTATCTAAAACTGGTCCAAAAATAACTGTTTTCAGAATCTGAACTTCAAAAGCGCGAAATTTTTTTAATTTTCAAATTTTATTTTTGGTTGTAGTCCCGGCGATAGCTGCACTCCTAATGATTAATAATTTATTTGGTTTGTATTTTTTAGATGTTCAGAAGAGTAAAAATCCACAACGGCACCGGGAGTCATCTTTTAAGATAGTTTTTTTGGACGCCATTTTTAATATTGTTAAAAATTTTTGTTATCATGTTGTCCTGGTTATCAGATCACTTAGGGCACCCTGCAAAGGGTCATCCTATCCCGTCTTACTTTGGTTCACCTTTCACCTTCTCCTCGACTGGTGGAACTCCCGCGTTCTTGACCTCGCTGTGTTCTGTTCAGGGTTGAATCTTAATCGCCTAGCCCGACCCTTGAGATCTCCTTCAACTAGGCGGTAAGGAGTGTTAATTTGGGGAAAAAACATAAGAGTCGACCGAGTGAGGGATCAGTGATCGACAGTTTCTGCGGCGAAATCAACATCTTCACTGACGGATGAGAGTATGAAACAGGAAAAGGAGATGGCTTATTATTTAGTTATCCATATTCAGGCAGCTTTAAACTAAATGACCACAATTCAGTCTTTCAGATCGAAATTGTGGGCCTAGCAGAAAATGTCAAATAGCTTCAGCTGTAACCAACAACTCCATAAACTTTCTAGTGCATAGCCAAGCAAAATTTTATGCCATCCTTAGCGACAATACTATGACTAAGTTCCTAGAGGAACACTTCAGCAACACAGGACATACTGGAAAATTGCTTTGGGTAGTTTTCATGATGGACAGACCAAAAACGTCCTACTACTAGGCAACACATTATAAGGATCATTACAGGGCACCTATCCTTAATATCCCACTTTCAGAAAATTTGAAAAACGTATTCGGAGGAATTCAGAGCATGCGAAGAGGATGATGAGGCACTGGAACATTATCTATACAATTGCCTAGCCTTCATCTGAATGAGAAAGGACATATTCCACAAGTCTCAAAATTATAACTTAAAGATATTGGGTAGCCGAGGTAAAAAAGCATCAGATTTTTTTTACCAAATCCAATCTCAGTTGCTAGATTACTTAAAATCAGCATACCGTCAGGTATGCATATTAGCATTTCTCCTTTAATTTTTAGTTCTGATACACTTCTCTTCTGCCCTCATATTTCTAGAAAAGTACCTATTTTGTACCAATCGTGCTTTCATTTTTTTTTTAGGTCTAAATGAACTTTCAAAATGGTTTTCACTGATTCTTTCGATATTCCAAGGATGGTAGTAAGATCTCTGACTGTTAATCGTCGATTCTCAACCACCAATCCCTTTAATTTTTTGACGTGTTGATCGTCAGTTGACGTTGATGGCCATTCTGAACGCGTTCTCGAACCTCTTTGAGTGATTTGTAGCAATCAAAAACACTTGCGCAAGACAACCAATCATCATCGAAGGCCTTTTCCAACATTTTGATCATTCACCAGAAATTTGATTACGCACACAAAATTAAATTCTTTGCTGAATAATTTCACTCATCGTAAAAATCGCCGACTGCATTTTATGTACTTCAGAAAGTCGAGTGTATACTAAACACTAATGATCAGTTTGATGTGATGTATGGTAGATATCAGAAAGATCATACCAGACTAGAAACAAAAATATTCCGACGAATGTGTTTTCGCGCGAAATTTAAATTAAAGGTCTTACAATTTTTTGTTCGCAGGAGGAAAATGGTAATTGCTAACTCAATTGTCTCCAATAGGCAGTTAGTATGAATTTGCAACGCAAATTTATAGAAAATATCTTATTCAGATGAGGTTGATGAAACTATTGTGCAAACAGAATTTTCTTGGAAGTGTTCGTAAACTCGTTGTTCTCTGATAGGCGAACCTCTTTAATAAAAACCTTAAAACCTTGCTTAGACACTGAAGGTATTTAACACATGAATACTAATTTTCTACTAAAAGTAATAATATAACCACAATGACGACATTACAACCATTAACTGGTGCATATATCTATGTGCTTAATGCTGAGATAAACAAAAAATTTGTTTATTAATATTACATCACAAAATAGTATTACTCTACGTAATATTCATAACAGACAGATTTAAAAGCTCATTTCATTTTAAAGAAAAACGAAACGACGTTATTATCCAACATGATCGATAGAGGGCGAGACACCGATTATAGACACCTTCCATAGATGCATTCACTTGAAGTCTCAGGACAGGAAAATGTTATTGGGATCTGATTCGGGGAACTTGGTGAATGCATAGAGTTGATGTCGGAGCATAAGCGCGAAACAATAGAGAACCAAAGCGATAATACTTAGAGCTTTCCAATTAAACAGGACTTTCTTGAATCTAGCGCCTCCTGGTGGCGCCATCTATGTCGACTGGTGCGTTAGAATCTGCTATCTTTATCAATTGCCCAGTGAGAATTTCATGACATTTCATAGATTAGAAGTAAAGTCATTGCGTTTTAAGTGTTAGTATGTTTGTGTTATCGGTGCGAAAATGAGTTTCGAACAAAGAGCCAACAATAAATTTTGTTTTAAAATTGGTAAAACTTTTACCGAAATTGATTGCCTCCCGTAGCAGAGTGCACGAGTGATTTCAACGTTTTCTAAGTGGTCATGTGGTCAACATGTGGGCCAATCAAAATCCGTGATTACCGGAAATTCCATGGAAACTGTGCCTGAATTCATCAAAAATCAGCCGAAATCATCATTGAAATTCCTGGAAATAGAATTGAACATCACCAAAACAACGATTTATTGCATTTTGACCGAACATTTAGGCTTACGAAAGGTGTGTGCACGGTTTGTTCCGCACAAATTAACTGACGACCAAAAATTGCTTAGAATCCAACATTCGAAGTTTCACACATCTTTTGTTCCTGAAGAAGCTGCTCATTTGTCAGAATCTCCCATATCGGACAAATATAGCTTATAGCTGCCATACAAACTGATCGATGAAAATCATTTCAATTCGTACTGACCAAATTAAAAGTATTATAGCTTCAGTGCAACCAAAGTTACCGTTTTTTTTATTTATTTGAGTTTGCATATTGACCATGTTACGTCTATAACAAACAGTGAACGGATAGATTGTGAACTAACCCGGCGCCAGTTTTATCGAAAAAATCATTATCAAAGATTTCCAAACATTTTTCCGACAGCTTCGAAATATAGACGTGCCTTTTAAAGGTTAGATTTAACTACAAAAGATGTGAATTCAATTCTAATTGCCCACATTTCATAGAAAGGATCTAAAATCAGCCTGCTTAGTATCAATAATAACCGTACTTTCTGTCTAACGAGAATATGACTACCCCCCATATAATGCAACTACAAGCAGGTCTTGTTAGGTCTACATTTATAAATAAAGCAAACAACGGGTTTTCAGTCGAAAACATTTATTATATTGCACTTTTCAAGACGTACAATCTAAAAACTTATTAAGCACTGTGCTTACGCACAATCTTCTCCTCACCCTCGCAGTCGAAAGTGACTTGAATGCCCTCTGGCAACCAACGTTGAGACCAGATTTCCACATTGCAATTCTTCACTTCCTTATTTCCCGCAATAAGGTCCGCATTGAATTTGTAGAGCGTACCAGAGACAACTTGGGAGCTTGCTGAGTTTACTTTCGAGATTCTATTTAAAGGAATGCAAAGAAAATAGTTTCAGTTAATTGGGTCTGAATATATTCACGTATCCGTGGAGCGGGGTGTTTTCGATAGACTTACTTATAAGCGGGTCCGTCGCCCGCCGCCAATTTGGTTAATGAATTTTGAAGTTCTTCTTGAGCCTGCTTTAAGTCCTCACCGCTGAGTGGGGTAGCGCCTCCAACTAAGTGCTGAAAAAAGAAATAGTATCAAAATAATTAACTGTGCAAATATCCATTTTCAATCCGAACTTACTTCATTAGGCAGAGCAAGAACTACTGCGATGACACACCCGAACAACACAAATAACTTAGCGCTAATCATTTTCAATTTAAAGCTTTGAGAACTACGAGCTTTGTTGCTTGTGAACGAAGAGATGAATTAAACTGCTGACATCTGGGAGGAGAACTGACTTTTATAGGCCCGTGATTCACTACTCGCAGTGCCAATAGTTGTGAGCTAACACATAACTATAGTATACTTTAGTGCACATATGCACATGTTTACAAACATACATACATACAAAGACTCATCTACGACCATAAAGCCTAGTGATAATTCGGACAACAACTACCATTACGCACACTCTATCACTGTTCTCTCAGTTCGATCATTGTTTCCAAACAAATATATACTACAGACATACATATATACCTTTACGCCACCTCATTTCAGTATTGAGCAAAATATAAGCATTAGGGCTTCTCATCGATTAGAAATTAGCTATTCTGCAACAATTTTCAGAAGTAAATTAATTACTGTGGAATGTGGAATAAACAATTTTGGGCAGGAAAATATTTATTTTGTCCTATTATCTGTCGACTCTAATCCACCCCTCCATACTGAGTACAATATCTGGGAAATAAAGTTAAAACAGTTATGTATTTAGAACATACAAGATTTATGGAATGTTTAATCCATCTTAATGTCCGTCGTTCTTGGTTAATAAAAATCCCAAAATTGAATGGGAACCTATACGAATTGTTGCAGACAGATTTACTATATAAAACTAATCCTGCTGCTATTCTTAGTTTTAAAAGCTCATAACCCCTTTCATCCAATTTAGTTCAAAATTCAATGTTTATTCTAAGTTCTATACAAATTGTCTATTTTAAGAATTTGTGCCCAAATTTTCTTCGAGGTTCACCTTCTGAGTAAATCAGTATTTTTTCATTAATGCCATTTGATAATTTTTTAAGAAATCTGATCTGTTTTTAAACTTATTGTCTTCATATTTGTCAAGAATTATCTATCCCTCAAAAGAAAGAAATTTCTTAAACTACATACATACTACGTCAATAATGATATGTCTTAAATAATTTTTTTGGATGCTCACGGTGAAACTCTATTGCTTTTTATGCTTTCTTTACTTACTACAGTTACCCTATTTAATTATATTGTCACTCATTTATTTAAAATCTTTGCATTTTCTATTTCATAGACTCAAAGTTCCGTACTCTGCCTTTGCTGAGTAAATATTAGAATTTGCGAATTTAGACCTTTCGTTAGTTCATATACATTTTTCATTTTAACAGAACTTTAAGGCATCTTTATTATTTATATAGATTTTTATAATTTAGAAAAATAATAACAGTAACCATAGGATTAGAGCAACTTATTGAATATTCATCTCACTTGCTCTTACACAGATTACCTTATATTGAAACTTTTCTAGCAAATATTTTTCTCATAAGTCTGTGATATAATAAGTATAACAAAATAATTGAAATCTAATTCTCTTCACTTCCTAGAAAAATCTTAGTAATTGTACCCGGCACCCAACACTTCGCACCACACTGTAAAAACATTTATTGATGTACATACACATGTATGTATGTATGTGGCAATATCACGGGGATGCCCATCATTTTACATTAGCATATTGCATACATATTCATACTTGATAAAAACATTTGTCAATATGTGTTATATATTTGTTCTTCCGACAACAAGAAAAACATACGACGAAATCGTACATATGTATATCCAAAGCGGCAAAATAGAAAATGATCTTAAATATTTACATATGATTATCGCTTTGAACAGGTGTCATTAAACGAAAACCTAAAAGTTGCCATAACTAAGCCGGTTTGAAGTTCTATTTAGAAAAAGTGGGAGTGGGCCCGTCAATATGTAGGTGCCAAATTAGCTGAACGTATAATATTGGATAAACTTTGGTTTAATGTCGAAAATTTATGAAATTATTTACTATATATACGTTATTATTATATAAATGTATTAACTTCCGTTATTGAAAAAAAACCGATGAACATGATTGCAGTTGGTCTAGACCTTGATCCCTAATATCATCAATTGCGATCTTCTTGTTGACGTTTTGACATCAGTTCAATATAAAATTTAGCCTCTTCGATTTAGTTTATGTCAGATACATATATCTCATTTGAGGATGATTTTAGTATAATTTTCGCTATGGGAAGTAGAATATAGTTATAAAACTAATTGACTAGCTCAGTGAGATGTTCTAGTAAGCAGAGAACTGCAAGTGTTACCATTTGTTCATATTGAACTATAACTCTAACGAAATCTTTGTTTGAAGTTAGAAACAACCAGGCTTTAATTATTTGAAAAGCTTTGTTAAACTAATATTTTTTGGGAAATATGATATATTGTTGAAGTGGTACATATTGAATCCCCATTTATAATGTTCCTCAATAAAAGTTTACATAACACTCACGCCAATCTCGGCTATACCATAAATATCATCTTATCGCAAGTAACAAACTACTGTGATCAGACTGAAAGGTGATTTTTTTTTCGAATTTGTTAATTTAGTCAAAACGAGTGGTGATGTGAATTTTCTGAATAGCCAGAAGTTACACGAAGGAAAATCAGGCGAATGCGGTGGTTGCCGCACGATATTAGTTAAAAATGTGGCGAAATGATCACGAATAACCAATGCAGTATGAGATGGTGCATTGTCGCACTTTTTTGTTCAATAAATTCAGACATATGTAGTAAAAATCAAAGAATTCACTTTTAGAGCCCCAATTTGACGGGAAATTTAGCATAGATGTCTACTAACTACTACCAACTTACAGAAAAAAGATTAAGGATATAAAAGCTGAATCGAAGAAGGCTCTGATGGCCATCACGACGGGGGATTTTCCCAAGTGCTATGATGACTGGAAAATTCGTTGGCATAAGTGTATTGCAGCTGGAGGGTGTTACTTTGAAAGATATGAAATGGAGAAAATTCACCTCTCAATTTGATCACAGTAGTATGTTTAAATATGTGTATACAAGAACAGTGAACGAAACCATTGAATATCGCTGACAAATATGTAATCAAATCTCTCTATTTTCATTTGGATAACTGAACTTCCACAAGATGGTTGAACCTACTTTTATATCGAGTTACTGGTGATATTAGAACGGGAGAGGATCATACAAGTTTTGGTAAATTTCAGTGGGTTGTGGGATCCAAAACTTTAAGAAACATTATATTTTATTTGAATAAAATCTAAAGAAAATCTTAATAAATTATATACGAAATTACAAGCCTTCCATGCGGAAATTTTGTAAAAAGAAATATTCCCATCATCGCTTCAAATGCTTGAATATACAAGAGATGAAGTTTTTAAAAAATGCCGTTAGCACTCACGCGAAGTGGTTTGCGATAACAAAACAAAGATATCAACTATCTTCCGTAATTATTTCGGAATCTGGTGGCATTTGTTCTATGTATGGCAACACATTGTACTTATCTACATATATATAATACATATACATACTATGTAAAGTAAATAAGAGCAGGTGGCAATATATGTACACACATGCATACATACATACAAGTATATTAGCATGCATACATAAGTATACGCTGATTGTATCAACATGTTTTTATTTTGTTTATACATCCAAATACATACATATGTACATAGCTACACATTTTGTACTTTGATATTTGCCCTTTTCTCATGATATAAAAACCTGTTAATATTATTAACATAATTTAAAATTTGTTTGTTTTTTACGTCATTTGAGATAAATGTTACTGTTACCATGTGGATCGAGGTGTCCAAACAAACTTTTTTACAATAGCCAAAGTGAAACCTATTTTACCTTTGCCCTTTTGTATGAAGTTTCCAGTCTCGTTAATGTTCTTTAGCGCTCAATATAATGATTTCAAGTTACTATATCATAGTAATATGTTTTCCTGAAATAGATACATACATATGTATGTAGCTGGAAGATATCGTGTATTTGGTGTTTTCTTTTGGTTGGTTGTTGGTGTTTTTGCACGGATTTGGTCAAACGCTTGGATACCAGTTGTTGCTTAACAATTGGAGAAAGCGGTATCTGCAACAACACTTTTTCCTAATGAACATTTAAATGTTAATTAGCGCCATTTTGAAATATCCAAACTGTTTACAGTTTATTAATTTTGAAGGCATATTCAAAACTATTATACAAACAAGTAAGGAAGAGGTAAGTTCGAGTGCAACCGAACAAGTTGTACTCTTGCAACTTGCAAGGATCATAGCCAGTGAAATATTTTAAGGTGAAAAACCAATCATATAGAGGAAAGTCAGCCGAATGTTCGAAAACCCTGATATTAGTTATATAGGGGCTAGGTTTAGTTTTCACTCAAATTTATCTATTTTTAGCAGAAAGATACGCTGTTACGAATAAAACACGGTCAATTATTTTCATTGGGATAACTCACATATTGCCCGATATATACGGTACAAAGTCACCCAGAAGATCGAAAACTTTTATATTAAGTATATGGGGGCTAAGGGAAGTATTTTTGATATATAGACATACCATTATAAAACAAGGATTATTTCTTAATTTCAGTTATATATGTATATCCCACATTGAACGACATTTTCCATCAAAAGTCAACTATAGGTACCGGCGTCTAAATATTTGGTAGTTGAACAGTTTTTGGTCATAAGGTGGCACACACCAAAAAAATATTTCGTGCAAAGTTTTATCCCGTTATAATAATTGCTTGTTGATTTGTGTACTGGAAAGTGAACGAATCAAAAGGAATTTAAAATTGTGCTATATGGGAAGTAGGCGTGGCTGTTGTTCGATTTGGTCATAGCACATAAGAATGTAAGATGAATGCCACGTACTAAATTTTTTCAAAATCGGTTGGTCGAGTCCCAAGGTATGGGTTTTCACCAAACCGGTGCCACGACCATAGTTCAATTTTCACACCAGCTCCCATAAAACTCTCTCACACCATTTAGGTGGTAAAATTTCTCAGTTCCTCGCGTATTTAGTTATTGATTTATCAAGCTTTTAGTATTTTTTAATAGTACCGTTATATGGGGATTGAACGGGTTAATCCTCCAATTTCATCCATTTTCACATTGTCAGAAGTTCTTATTAAATTTGTACTCAGCAAATTTGGTTGTTATAGCTTAAGTGGTTTAGGAAAAATGTACATTACACTTGTTAAAGGGTGGGACCACGCCCACTTTACAAAAAACTTTACCCTCAGTTGCCCCTTGCTACTGCGACCCTCTGCACCAAATTACAGATCTATGTCAGTGCTTAGTTATGGTTAATGGCGATTTGTGGGCGTGGCGATAATCCGATTACACCACACGAAATTTGTTTTGGTACTAAAAACCCGAGTACCAAGTTTCATCGAAATATCTCCATTTTTACTCAAGTTGCAGCTTGCACGGACAGACGGACAGACAATCAATCGGATTTCAACTTTTCTCGTCATCCTGATCATTTATGTATATATATTGTATATATGTAATCCTATATCTATGTCGTTTAATTTTAGGTAATACATACAACCGTTAGGTGAACAAAACTATTATACCCTGTAGCAACAGGGCGCAAGAGTATAAAAATTAATAACTTCGTTCGACTAAACCCTATATCTCCCATAGTAACAGTCAGTAACGAATCGATGAATTTTTTATATTTTAGAGAAACTGGGCGTGGTTTTACAAATATAATTATTTTAATAATAGAATACACAAGTAAAATACACACTATCAAGAATATTCGCATTGAAATGTGGTACCCGAAATGTTCTGATAACATCAAAATGATCCAAGGAGAACTATAATTAGAAAATGAACAACAATTTTACAAAAAATAATAAAAATAATAAAAGAATTAGTGCTTAAAAGCAATATATTCATTAAATCTGCATTTGACAAACCGCGAAATTTTCCAAGTATTTTGCAATCAGAAGAGAGTTTTCTCAGAAAGCTATCCAATCGGAGCCAAGGGTTGTTTTACAACTTCAAGACCATGAAGTAAAATTTCATGAACCGATAGAGGGAGATAAATCTAAGTAAATTTGCCTACAAGCTGGTTTGTGGTTTCAAGAGCGTAATTATAACATTTGACTGAATTATTCTTATTACCCGAATACATGGTTTGCAACAACGTTGAAACTCTAAGTATTAAATCTTTATAAATTCCCGATATATCAAGAATATTAAAAAAATCTTAAAATTGTACGATGGGTGTGACACCGCCTATCTTTAGGTAAGTTACATTACTTGTTTCATTATAAGGCTTTGAATCTCCAATTGGCGCCACCTTGCGAAAAGAAGAAACGACTGGCGAGCTGTTGTTAACTCGGCTATAATCGCGTAAGCGATGTCTACGTCAGTAAAGAAAAAGAAGTCGAAAAAGTCTTTTCGTATTTTGTCAGTAGATGTTGCGGTCATATATCACATTGTGTCATACCATATAGGTTGATAAACTTCATTCAACCAAAATAAATTAAATTCGGAGAAGTTGAAAAAAGGTTACATCTGTTAAAAAATTAGTGGAAATAATGAAGAAATTCGCTGAATTTTGAAATTATTGTATAAAAAAGAGGAGAATGTGCGTTTGCTTCCGTTCTGGAAATTTCGATTTGAAAGAGGCACATTGCTCTGGTCGACCAAGCGTCATCTGCGATTCTTTGTTGAAACGAAAATCGAATCGTTTTCGAAGCGAATAGTAACAGGATACGAAAAGTGGATCAAATAAAACAATATGTGCGTAAAAGATCATGGTCCAAGCGTGGTGATGTTCAACAAATGGTCGCAAAGCTAGGATTGACTATGAACTGCTCCAGCCTGGTGCAACGATTTACAATTTACTGTCAACAATTGATGAGACTGAAGGAAGCAATCAAAAAAAAGGTCAGAACTGATCAACAGAAAGGGTTTCGTCTTTCATCCTAGGGTTGTCCTGACACTCCACACACATGTTTGATGAGTCGGCAAGAACTGGGACAGCTTGACTGGGAAATTTTGATGTATCCACCATATAGCCCTGACCTTGCACCATCGGACTGCTATTTGTTCCGGTCGATGCAGAACTCCCTAAATGGAGTAAAATTGGCCTGTGAAAATTACTTGTCGCAGTTTTTCGCCGAAATACCAAAAAAAATTTACACTGATGGAATAATGTCTCTAGTAGAAAAATGTCAAGAAGTGGTCGACCAAAATGGTACATATTTGGTTCATTAAAGTGCATTATAAATATAACAAGTAAGGAAGAGTTAACTTCCTATGTAACCGAACATTTTGTATCTTGCAACTTTCAAGAATCAAAGCCAGTGAAATACTTTAACGTGTAAAACCAATCGAAAATCCTGAAATTAGTTATATAGTGACCAAGCCAAGTTTTTACTCAAATTGATCTATTTTTGGCAGAAAGATACACTATTACGAACAAAACACGGTCTCTTATTATATTTTCATTGGGATAACTCACATATTGGCCGATATGTATACGGTACAAAATCAGCCGGAAGTTCGAAAATCTGTATATTAAGTATATGGGTATAAGGGAAGTATTGGTCCGATTCAATTTTAGACATACAGACATACCATTATAAGAGAAGGATTATCCCTTAATTTTAATTATATATATCACACATTGATCAATATTTTTTAACAAAAGTCAACTAGAAGTACCGGGGTCTAATATTCGGTACCTGGGACTTGAACAGTATTCATCAGATTTCAACAATTTTTAGTCACAAGGTGGCACTCAGTATATATTATTTGTTCTTGATTGTGTACTGGAAACTGAACGAATTTAGTGGAATTTCATTTGTGCTTTATGGTAAATAGGCGTAGTTATTATTCGAGATAAAGGTGTTCACCAAAAAGTTGGCGGTCCCACACGTCCATCGTCCAATTTTTTCCCCGGCCCCTATAAAGCTTTGTCATACTATTCGGTGTGAATTTTTTACGTTTCTAGCGCATTTAGTTATTGATTTCTCTCGCTTTTAGTTGTTTTGAACAGTACCGTTATATGGGGAGTGAGCGGGGTTTTCATCCGATTTTATCCATTTTCACACTCTCGATAGTATTTAGTTCTTGCAATATTCATGGTGGGCGAATTTTGTTGTTGTAGCTTTTTCTAAATTTTTTGCTCACAGGTGTCCATTTACTATTGCAATCCCCTGTGTCAAATTACAATTTTATATTTTAATTTAATCCTTAGTTATGGCATTTTATAGGTTTTCGGTTAATGGGGATTAGTAGGTCCGATTACGCCCATCTACGAAGCTTTTTTTGGTACTAAAAACCTGCATACCAAGTTTTATCAAGATATCTCAATTTTTACTCAAGTTACAGCTTGCACGGACAGACAGACGAGCAGACAGACAGCCAACTGGGTTTCAACTTTTCTCGTCATCCTGATCATTTATATGTATGTGTATATGTATGTATATTTATATAAAATATTATAGTTTTGTTTACCTAACGGTTGTACTTCAACTTATTTTTTTACACTCATGCAACCAGTGAATATATATATATATATATATATATGTATCTCCATTAGTTGTACACAACTGTTTTCATGAGAACTAAAAAAAATAAATTGAAGTTTGATTAGAAATACGAAAATATCCAATATTTTCATAGTTTAGCGCTGAATATCAATAGAGTTGGTCTAGCCTTTGGTCTAAACCTTAAATCCGAAATATAATTGATTCGGATCCTCTGACTGACGTGTCTTATTTGAAGATGATTTTATTATAATTTAGCTAAAGCGAAGTAAACATGACAACAAAATTAAATGAGTTCATGACTTACATATATATAACTTAATAAAATATCCACGTTGCTTGTATTCCATTCACAATTTCGTCAAATAATGAAGGTTGAATTCTTTAGCAACATTATTTAATATAAAATTTCTGAAAGTAGCTTTGATCCTTGCAAGTTGCAAGAGTTGAATTGTTCGGTTGCACCCGAACTTAGCCCTTCTCAACTTGTTTGTATAATACTTTTGAATATGCCTTCAAAATTAATAAACTGTAAACAGTTTGGATATTTCAAAATGGCGCTAATTAACATTTAAATGTTCATTAGGAAAAAGTGTTGTTGCAGATACCGCTTTCTCCAATTGTTAAGCAACAACTGGTATCTAAGCGTTTGACCAAATCCGTGCAAAAACACCAACAATTTAAATCATTCTACATCTGACACTGGCAAAAGTTTTTTGAACAACCAATCAAAAGAAAACACCAAATACTCGATCTCTTCCAGATACATATGTATGTATCTATTTCAGGAAAACATATTACTACGATATAGTAACTTGAAATCATTATATTGAACGCTAAAGAACATTAAGAGACTGGAAATACATTAGGGCAAAGGGAAAATAGGTTTCTCTTTGGCTAAAAGTTTGTTTGGACACCTCGATCCACATGGTAACAGTAACATTTATCTCAAATGACGTAAAAAACAAACAAATTTTAAATTATGTTAATAATATTAACAGGTTTTTATATCATGAAAAAAGTGGCAAATATCAAAGTACAAAATGTGTAGGTATGTACATATGTACAATGTGTATTTGAATGTACAAGGTGCGTTTCAAAGTAAACAGGACTTAAAAAACACACAGAACAAATGGTTTTTTCGGCAAAGTCAGTATATTTTATTCAAAATAGTTTACTTATGCTTCAATACAGCTTTGTGCACGGTCCAGAAGTATGTCGAACGTGTGTTAAGCTCGCTGGCCGATATGGCCGCCAGTATGCCAGTGCAAGCCTTTTGAATGGCCCATACGTCTGCATAACGCTTTCCTTTTAAGTCGCACGGTGTCATATCAGGTGAATACGGGGAGTGGTTAATAGTTAAATTGTGATTTTTGGTCAAATAATAAGGTAATAATAATGTTAGATTTTGAGCAATTTTTGGTCGTCAGTCAATTTGTGCGGAACAAATCGTGCAGACACCTTTCGTAAGCCCAAATGTTCGGTCAAAATGCAATAAATCGTTGTTTCAGTGATGTTCAATTCTATTTCCAGGAATTTCAATGATGATTTCGGCTGATTTTTGATGAATTCAGGCACAGTTTCCATGGAATTTCCGGCAATCACGGATTTTGATTGGCCCACACGTTGATCGTCATTTATGTCCTCACGACCACTTTGAAAACGTTTAAACCACTCGTGCACTTTGCCAAGGGATAGGCAATCATCGCCAGAAACTTGTTTCATCATTTGAAACGTTTCAATAAAAGTTTTACCGAAAAGTTTTCGCATCGATAACACAAACATACTGACACTTAAAACGCTGGACAATCGATAAAGATAGCAGGTTCTAACGCCACCAGGGGGCGCTAGATTCAAAAAGTTCTGTTTACTTTAGAACGCACCTTATATAAAAAATAAAATAAATACAATTCGATACGCAGCATGTATATATGTACATATATGTATGTACACATATTAGCGGCATGCTCTTATTTACTTTATATAGTATCTATATGTATATACATATGTACATATATATGTATATATCTTCGAGTACATTGCCATACATAGAACAATTGTCAACGAATTCCGAAATAATTATGAAAGATATTTTCTTTGTTTTGTTATCGCACACCACTTCGCGTGAGTGGAAAATATCATACACAGCTAACGGCATTTTTTAAAAACTTCATCTGTTGTATACATACATACACAAGCATTTGAAGCGATGATGGAAAAATCTTATTTTGATAAATTTCCGTATGAAAAATCCGTAACATATAATTTAGTAAGATCTTCTTCAGGTTTTGTTCAAATAAAATATCATGTTTCTTGAACTTTTGGATCTAACAACCCACCAACACGTGTGTGATCGTCTCTCTTTCTAATATCACCACAAACTCTGTATAAAAGTAGGTCTTAACCGTCTAATGGAAATTCAGTTATTCAAATGAAAATATCTCTGCAGGATTTCATCTCATATGTATGTATATACGAGATACCTACATACATATGTACATATGTACTATATACATATTATGATCACAAGCATGAACTATCTTATTCCAGACAAAAGCGGTGCCCTTCTCAAAGTAATTTAGAACTAGGACCAAGCTTTTCAAATAATTAAAGCCTGGTTGTTTTTTATTTCAAACAAACACTTTACTAGAGTAATAGGTTATATGAATCAATTATTATACTTCCCGTTAATTTGTTATTAAAATTATCTTCGAATGAGATATACATATATATCTGACATAAACTATATTTTGTATTGAACTGATGTCAAAACGTCAACAAGAAGATCGCAATTGATGATGTTAGGGATCACGGTCTAGACCAACTGCAATCATGTTCAGCGGCTTTTTCAATAACGGAAGTTAATACATTTATATAATAAGTACGTATATATAGTAAATAATTTCATAAATTTTCGGCATTAAACCAAAGTTTATCCAATATTATACGTTAAACTAATTTGGCACCTACATATTGACGGGCCCACTCCCACTTTTTCTAAATAGAACTTCAAACCGGCTTAGTTATGGCAACTTTTAGGTTTTCGTTTAATGACACCTGTTCAAAGCGATAAATATATGTAAATAAAATAATTTTCTATTTTACCGGTATGAATATAAGATATTGTCGTATGTTTTTCTTGTTGTCGGTAACACAAATATATAAAACATATCGACAAATGGTTTTGTCAAGTATGAATATGTATGCAATATGCTAATGTAATATAATGGGCGTCCCCGTGATATTGGTTTATACAAGTATGTACATACATACATAAATATTTTTACAGTGCGGTGCGAAGTGTTGGCTGCCGTACTCAATTACTTAGATTTTTAAGATTACTAATAAATGATTTTTTTTACATTTATTCTAATAAATAAATAAACAAATATGTGCCATTTTGGTCGACCACTTTTTGCAAGGAGGAGTATGAGAGCTGCTCCTGCCACGATATAAAAATCGTGATTGACGACTTTAACGCCAGGGTGGGCAAAGAAGGTATCTTTGGCACAACGGTCGATGAATTCAGCCTCAACGATGAAACATCCCCAAATGGGTTGAAGCTGATCGACTCGAAAAGAAAAAGAAAGTTGCTTAATTTTGCAAAACATTAATTATTTTATTAGAAATTGTTTCAAAATTGTTTCGTTTTCGTTTCAAATGTAATTTGCATGGACTACTCAGAAACAATGATGCCGCCAATCACCCAGACATTATTATGCATGTGAATAAGAGGGTGAAATATCCACATCAAAATTGTTTTCTCAAAATAAACTCAGTGATTTAATAAGTGATCAAGTTAGGGATGATAAAACACTTAGTGAAAGCTTTGGACGTGGAGGGATATTGTTTTAGTGACATGTATAGCAAAATTCATAACTTAGCATTTAAAAGCTGTAAGGTGGACCGTTTGCTGGTCCCCATATGACTCTTCTAGAAAGTGTAGCTTGGAAAAGTTTAGTTTTGATAGTAGAAATTTTCTTATGTAACCATAAGGCAACAAATTATGAAGAAATTGTGCAAAAAATATATGACCAACGTTAAGATTGTAAAAGCAAATATAGGGTGGGCCATATAAAATTTTAAATTTCGAAGATAGGGCGTAAAAGATTGAGTGTTGCCCAAGTCTTCCTCTTCAATTTGCTTGAAGAAAAATTCGGTTAACATTGCGCGATATCGCTCGCCATTGATGGTTACGGTTCCTTCTTCATTTTCGAAGAAAAATGGGCCGATGATTCCACCAGACCAAAATCCGCACCATACAGTGATTCGTGCTGGGTGCATTGGCTTTACGACGATTACGTGTGGGTTTTCTGTGCCCCAAATGCGACAATTCTGCTTGTTAACGTAACCATCGAAGTGGAAATGAGCCTCGTCCGAAAAGATGATTTTTCGGTAAAATTGACCATCCTCGGTCAAACGATCTTCTGCCCAATCTGCGAACTGTAGAATAGTGAATAGCGACCCATTTCGTAAAATTTAGACTTTTTACTGAATATCTGTCACTTTCCGAATGGTATTTGACGTTTCCAATGTCAAAATATAGATAATTCAAATTTAAAACGTTAGATGGCCCACCCGTTATAACTATAAACATTTTCCGATAGCTTCGAAATATAGAAGTGCCTTTTAAAGGTTAGATTTAATAACACAATATATGAATTCAATTGCAAGAAAGAAATTCATTGAAAGGATCCGTAATCAGCCTACTTGGTATCTTTAACAACCGTACTTCATGTTAATCGAGAATATTACTACCCCCGAATAGTCCAACTACAAGCAGGTCTTGTTAGGTCTCCATTTATAAATAAAGCAAACAACGGGTTTTCAGTCGAAAACATTTATTATATTGCACTTTTCAAGCCGTACAATCTAAAAACTTATTAAGCACTGTGCTTACGCACAATCTTCTCTTCACCCTCGCAGTCGAAAGTGACTTGAATACCCTCTGGCAACCAGGGTTGAGACCAGATTTCCACATTGCAGTTCTTCACTTCATTATTTCCCGAAATAAGGTCCACATTGAATTTGTAGAGCGTACCAGACACAACTTGTGAGCTTGCTGAGTTCACTTTCGAGATTCTAATTAAAAGTAAACAAAGGAAATAGTTTAAGTTAGTAGGCTGAGAAATACTGCTATGCGGTATATTCGGATCTGAATGTATTGTCGATAGACTTACTTATAAGCGGGTCCATCGCCCGTCGCCAATTTAGTCAATGAATTTTGAAGTTCTTCTTGAGCCTGCTTTAAATCCTCACCGCTGAGTTGGCTGACGCCTCCAAGTAATTGCTGGAAAAATCAATATCAAAATAATTAAATGTGTTCAAGTCATGTAATGTACTCACGAACTTACTTCATTAGGCATAGCGAGAACTACTGCGATGACACACCCGAACAACACAAATAACTTAGTGCTAATCATTTTCAATTTGAAACTTTGAGAACTAGGAGCTTTGTTGCTTTTGAACGAAGAGATACGTTACACTGCTGACAACTGGGAGGAGAACTGACTTTTATAGGCCCGTGATTCACTACTCGCAGTGCCGATAGTTGTATGCTAACACACAACTATAGTATATGTACTTTAGTGCTCGTATGCACATGTTTACAAACATACATACATATGTACATATGTACATACAAAGACTCATTTGCTCATTGTTTCATGTGGAAAGCAAACACAAAGGCAGAAGCATAGTGATAATACGGGCAACGACCACCATTACGCACACTCAATCACTGTTCTCTCAGTTCGATCATTGTTTACAAATAAACATCAGTATATACATACATACATACATATATGTATACCTGTAAGTCACCTCACTTGAGTATTGTGTAAAATATAAGCACTAGTGCTTCACATTGATTTGAAATTAGGTATTCGTAACATCTTTGATAAATAAATTAATTACAAACAATTTTGGCAGAAAAATATTTCTTTTGTCCGCTTATCCGCCGACTCTGATCTACCCCTCCATACTGAATCAAATATTTTTACTTCGTGGACTTCTTAATGTAACGTATCTAGGAAATAAAATTAGAGTAGTTCTGTAAATTGTGAGCTAATTTTTATACTCTTGCAACATGTTGCCAAAGACAAGACGTATAGAAAAACTGTACATGACAAACTTTTAGGAAATTTTATTTGCTACAAAAAAGGTCCGAGGTCAAAATAGCTATCTTTAATATTTCTCGAGATATTCCACGGCTGAATGGAATTTTCATAGCTTTTTTATTACATTTCATCCATGAAAATTCTATAAAGCCTTACTTAAAAAGCCGAATGTACATTTTTTCTCTAGCTCTTGTCATTTACGAGATATATACAAAAAATGCGAATTTCGTGGAAAAATCAGGTTTAGAGCCCCGTACTACCTCGCCGGTGTGAGTTTCGACTTTGTCGCAATGGGCGCTTTTGTGGAGTGTTCAATTCCGAGGAATATGTGACTAAAGTCAAAGCGGAGCCATAAAATGCCTCTGAGCTATAGAAATTTAAAGATAAAAAATCACGATTGTCGTGTATTTTCAATGGAAAATCTTTACATACAATAGATAAATAAATATATCTATCTTTACATACAAAATATAAATAGTTAAAAAAACACCCTAATATACATACATACATACATATATGTATAGTATTTATGATCAGGGTGACGAGACGAATCGAATTCCAAAAGACTGTCTGCCTGTCCGTCCGTGCAAGGTGTAACTTGAGTAAAAATTGAGATAACGTAATGAAACTTACTCTCGTCTCTTGGAAAGAATGATATAACGGGTTCGTAGATGGTCGTAATCGGACCAATGCCACGCTTACAAAACGCTATTAAACGAAAACTTATAAAGTGCCATAATTCTGATACTAAGCATGTGGGCAAAAAAAAAAATTAAAAAAAAATGTGTGTGTGTCCGCCCTCTAAAAGGTAATATGCATATCTCCCAAACCTATATTTACTAGATTCGCTGAGGCATAAATCGCTTAAGCACTCCTACCAACGTTGTATGGTAAAAACGGACGAAACCAGATACTAACCCCGCCTACTCCCCATAAAACAATTCTGTTAAAAACTACTAAAAGCGCGACAAATTTCTTCAAAGTACTGTTGAACTAGCCGTTTTTTAAAAGGAATGTTATACCCTTATTATTATCCTAATTAAAAGTTTCCATACCTTTAATCTGTTTCAGTCATGCCAAGCGCACATTATAAATATTTTCAAAAAGGTAGAAAAAATCAGCGTTGCCCTTTATTTGAGCTGAGCTATGCTAGACATACGAGTAAAGCTGAGCTATGCTAGATTAAAACTTACTACTGTCTACGGTTAAATAACATCAAGCATTCTTATCGCAAGTATTTGTTGAGAATGGTTCTGCATCAACCAGATTATAACATACATATGAATTATATACAAGAACCGTGAGCGAGGGTAATGGTTATCGCTGACAAATATCCCCTATGAAGAATCGCCCACCTAGCACTTTGGTCATGTTTCAGTTGATATAGACTTATTTTAGATACCTTGAAAATTATATAACAGCATAACTATTTTAAATGAACTATTGGTCATTTGCTCAAAAAGAAAAGTATTTTCAGTTAGTTAACTGAAGTTCACTTAAATGGTGGAGTCCTATATACGATGATTTCGTAAATAGAAAAATATATGTGATTAAGCAGTTAATATAACGGGATAAAACTTTGTACGAATAGTGCCTTTGAGTTGTGCCACCTTATGAGCAAAAATTATTCAAATCGACCCAAAATTGCTTAAGTCCCTAGGTATCGAAAAAGTGAACCACAGTAACTATAGTTGGTTTTTGACCAATGTGTGAAATATGTATGTATATAATTGAAATTCAGGAATAATCCTTTCCTGCTAATAGGACGTCTGTGTGTCAAACATGATTTGAATCGGCCCAATACTTTCCTTAGCCTCCATATACCTAACTTTATACCGAGACTGTGAGCAAAGAGTAGTAAGACTTTGTAATGTAAATTTCGCTCGAAATCTCATTCGTCGAAATATTTTTTTCTAGGCAGGTATGGCAGTGTCATTTGAGCCAAATGTAAAATCACGCTTGTCTTTTTGAAATATATAAAGTGCTTTTTCGATTTTTACGATGAGAGAAATTATTCAACAAAAAAGTTCCATTAAATTTTGTGTACGGAACCAAATTTCTGGTGCCAAAACGTTAAGAATCGTCGGAATACCGAAAGGGTCAATGTAAGAAGATTTGGACCTAAGAGAAGGGATACCACAATTGGTTCCGAAATCACTAAATTTTTTCGAAAAACAGCATCGCGTTAACGTCTGTGAAATAATACTTTCCGACTACCAGGATGTCATGAAACGTATTATTACTGGCGATGAGTTTTGAATCTATGCTTACGACCCAGAAACAGACAATTATTCGGCCGAATATCGTGGCAAAGGTGAGCCGAAGCCGAAAAACCACGTCAAAGCAGGTCAAAAATCAAGGTTATGTTGACAGTTTTCTTCGATTATCGAGGTGTGGTGCACTCCGAATTCCTTCCGACCGGCCAAACTGTCAAAAAAAAATACTATTTGAGTGGTATGCTTCGTATGCGCGAAGCTATTCGTAAAAACAGGCCGGAATTATGACCGGCAACTCTTGTTTTTTGCACCACGATAATGCATCGTCGCATACTGCATTGATTCTTCGTGAGTTCCATTTCATTTGCAGGTTTGAAGTCAACTATCATGGCAAAGAGCATTGATACCTCTTCCAGTCAATTAAAATAATAAATTTATTATAAATACTCAGGGGTGTTGTAGAATCCAAGACACAATTGCTTAGCTATCAGAGTTGCAAACCAATTCTGATTTTCATTGATGTCACGGAATCTGTTTGAATTTTCGTCTTTTCGAACATACGCAAAACCATTATTCAAATCAGAATTTAATGAGTTCCGATTTAAAGGAAGATTTTAAAGATAACATTTATCGATTAAAGAAATACGCATTTGGTTTATTACGTTTTGTAAATCTTCTTTAAGTGTGGAGCCTGCTTTAGAAGCTTAAAAAAATCGTTTTTTTTTGCTTAAAACCTTTTAAAAATTATCTGAGAATGTGTCCCCAAAGTTATGATGGGAATTCGAAATATTGTCGATTCTAGAAGGGAAATAGTGACCGAACGTCTAGCAGATGAGCGCTTGGGCAGAAAGCGAAAACTTTGAATTCTCGCTTTTTCATTTTACGATTTTTCTTAATTGCCGGGCAGGATAGAAAATCAAACTAAACGTCGTATGGAATTGGGGCAAAGTTTATTATCTTTAGCATTAAATTATCATCTATTTAAACTAAAAAAAAGCAAAGAAAAGTTAAGTTTGAACATACATAGATATATTTAAACAAAAAACGTAGCATTTTTTTTTTTGTCAAACACCACTTTTTTTCAAATTTAAAAAAAAAAATTAGAATTTTACACTTTTTTTTAAGTTTCCTAGTTTAACTTGAACATAAGTTATTAACAAATATGAATCTTTTTGAATTTTTTGTTTCCTATAGAAATTGCGACCTGCTGTCCGACAATTGCACATGCAAGATGCATCGGGCAGTTGCTTCCTTAAGGCAGAATATGAAAGAATTCGTATCCAAAAAATTGTCGAATGATGTTTAAATACATAACTATAAACACTAGAAATTTCGCTTTAATCAATTATTTCTTTCCCTCCAAAGAAAAACCTCAAAAAATCGATTTTTTTAAGCCTCTAAAGTAGGCTCCCCCCTTAAGTATCCATAATTCATATCAATAATTAAGACATGTCGTGTTTTATTCTAATGTTTTCTCCTATAGAAATAAAGACAAATTAATTTGTAACAATAAAATAACTTGATTTGTTAACTTTGAACTTTCAAATTTGTGTGCGACTATCTTCTTGCTTTGTTTCTGACAGTAAAACCGATAAAATTGATTTCCGTGACACCCAAAACCGATACAAATTCTGTTTCGACTATTAAACCAATAATATCTGCTTTTTTTGATCGGTTTCAATTCTGATTCCGACAACTATCAGATTCCACAACACCCCTGACTATTAGATGAAACGTCTCAAATTCCAATCGACGTAAACAAAAAATCGCTAGGTGACGTTATTATGTAAGTTGATAAACGTGTCTATGTGCCCAATTATTATGTAAGTTAAAAAATTCCTGCATCTAAGCATCAGCTGGATGCACCTAGATTGATTGGACGAATGCCACCTTACTCTATAAATAATCATAAACTCGTTTTTGTTTCATTCTTTGAAAGATCACTTCAAGTATTTATTTTCTAAATCATATCATTAGTCACTTAGGGTTTCAGGGCTTGGCTTTCGCAAATGTACACATGAATATGTATATAAAAATGTTTAAGATAATGAGTTTAAGTGTAGCAGGTAGTGGATATTTTGCTTTTGTCTAACTACAAACTAAAATACATTGTTTTAGCACTATTTATAAATGGTAACGTTAGCTTAGTTAAACGTTTCTAATTCTATTATCATCTTTAATAATTACTTTGCGATACCGAATGAACGAATAAAATGATAAAATTTGTTAAAACTAAAGTTCACTAGAAAATAAAATTGTTGCACAATTGTGAATGCAAAAGAGCAGATGTACGACGCTTAAGTGTTGTACACGTGCATTAATTGTGTGTGTGTTTGAGTGTAAAGGTGGAGCGGTACTATTTCAAATAGCACGTGAACCTTTTCGCTTCCCCACTCACTACACACATAGAGGTAAGGCTTGAATCCTTTATATATGTATAGGCACGTGATCCAGCAGCTGGGCTCGATCTGGAAATACGGCCGAGCACATCTCACACTCGAAGTACCGCACCTTGCGTTCCGGTTGCGTTGGTGCTGGCGGTGACGTGGCTGTTACAGCTGACACCGCGGTTACCCCGTCCGTTGGCGAGAGTGAAGAGAAGGATGAGTCGTTGGTGGTGCTAAGGGAGCCACCGTACGTTGAAGAATATGCGGTCGTTCTTTGGTTAATTACGGAACTTTCTTTTTTCTCACGCCTGTTACTCTTAGTTTGTTTACTTTTCGAACTGCTGCCGTTGACAGTTGTAGCACTACGCTTTTGGTGACGTGTGGAACCATTGGTTTGCAGATCCGATTCAAATTCCAGATATTTTCGATTCATAGTGCCGGTGCGATTGCGTGCACTGCGTGCGTAATGACGTTCATTGCTGCTGCCGCTGCCGCTGCCGCCACTTGCACTCACACCAGTCGACCCGCTGACACCAACAACGATCTCGCGCAAATCTGGGGATGTTGGTTCGATTTTTATCAGATTATGCTGCTCGTCTTCGAGAAACGGCGTGGAAGACTCGCTTATAAAGCGATGGCGTTCAGCACGATCACATTTGATGGGAGAACGCAAAATCTCTTCGAGATCGTTAACTATACTCGGGTTGAATTTTTCATAGGCTTCCTTGCGTAGCGTCGAAGCTGCATCGAGGAATTGTGTGTCATAAAGATCGACGTTCCTTGAAGAATTTGGGACATGTGCGTCATATTGCAAACCGCGTAGCTGGTGTGACGATTCTTCGTGATTATTTTGCCCTATCTCCTGTTTAATTCGTGGAGGGCTAGAACTAATCTGACGTGGCAATTCAGTGGCAGGTGAGAGAATTTCATAGTCATCAACCATCGATCGACCGGTAGGACGCAATAAATCTAAGCCGTTTTGTTCTCTATGCGTTATGACGGTCTTAGAACGTTTTCGTCCATATTCATTATAGGTGGAAGACAATTTTTCTGTATGAATCATGCGTGGACGCGTTGTCTTTGAGGTCGATGTTTTTTCGACGGTCCGTTTACGCGCTTTATTCGCATTATAATTCTTGTTGATCTGCACTTCCTGAGTGCGTTGTGAACCGCCGCCAGAACTAATCTCACTTCCCGATTTATACTTCGGTTTGCGTTCTTCCGCGTCTAAATGTGTAGCACCGCCAACCGACGAACCCACTACAAGTGTGTCGATGCTTTGCAGAGTATTTTCTAAATTCGATAGTAATGTGTTGGAATTGATGAGCTTTGTTTGCCATAAGGTATCGGAGTTACTACCCGTCGATTTATACCGCGGCTTCCTAGACTGCATAAGTAGATCATTGTCTGGTAGTATAACACCATCTACTCCTTCCTTCATCAAAGAATTATTATTAATGCTGTCTTTAACTTTAGTACGTTTAGATTTTGACGCTTTGGAAACCGGAATAGGTTCCGTGATGCCCAATAGGTCATCTACATTATCCATATCGAAGTCTGACAATTCAATATCACTTCCATTGCCATTTTGTTGGCTTTCCCTGCGCAGGCGTGCGATTTCATGAGGTTTCAACTTTCGCCGCCTTTTGTACTTACGTGGACCCGTCTGAAAACACATAAAATTCAAGAATATATGATGGATATGTGAAATAAAATCTTTAAACATTTGTTCCTTACAATTGGTTGTCTCTGCATGGCAGTGTTCATATCACTGTGTTGTATTAAATGTTGCACGAGATCTCCAGACGACGACATTTCCATCGAGCACACGGTGCAGTAGTAAGTATTACGTTTTGCGTCCAATCCCGAGTGGTGAGATCGTATATGTTCGCGCAAGACTACGCGCTGGTTGAAAGCACGCGAACACACCGAGCAAGCGTACGGTTTTTCGCCCGTGTGAATACGTTCGTGTTTACGCAATGTACCGCCATCAGCGAACGCCTTCCAACAAAAGCGGCAACCATAAGGTCTCTCACCGGTATGGATGCGAACATGTATTTGTTGAGAACTGCGCGAACCGAAAGTTTTGCCGCATTCATGGCAGGGAAATAATTTCCCTGAGGCGTTAGTGTGCGAGTGTCGGTGGTTGGAGAGAGTGCGACCATCAGGGAATTCTTCCTGACAGACATCGCAGATTACGGACTTATCACGATGAGACGCCATATGCCGCTTTAGACGTGCTTTATTGTGAAAGTTCTTGCCGCATTTTGAACACGAATGACATTTTTCGCGCGAATGATCCCAGGCATGCTTTATTAGAGCCTTGCGATCGCGGCATTCCTTGCCACAGAGTATACATGAATTGGGTGTCATGTCGTGTGGATGCACTGACTGTAGATGACGTTTAATCGCTAGCTCCTCGAAAAATGTCTCGCCACAAAGAACACACCTGTCAAATAAGCAATGATTTAGTGCACTTCGCCTAACATTACAAGTGCTGTTATAAATATAGTCATACTTATATGGTGGATAACGCGCATGTATTTCAGCGTGCGCAAGTAAATCTAACGCCTCAGCAAATGTTTCACCACATGTGTTGCAACAATGCCGATCCTTATCATTATCGATATCACATTCAGCAATAGTTTTTATATGTATTTTGGAGTGTCTGCGCAGCAAATCTTCTCTATGAAATGACATACCGCATTCGCTACAGTAGAATTCCCCATATAAGCGCTCCGATTCGGATTCACTTTGCGTTTCTTCAGCCTCAGCTTCGTCGGGGTCGTACTCCGAGTTACTATCTTCAAATTGATGAGTTTTCAAATGTTCTTGCAGACTACCTGCATCCCAGAACATCTCATTACATTGGTTACACTCATGCGGATGATCTTCATTATGATTCTATGAAGAAAGTAGTTATTAACAATTATATGTAATTGTTTGGGCTTATAATTTTATTTGAAATATAAAACAAGAGAAAACTTATCTTCGGGTGCACCGAAGTTTGAAAACCCTTCACAAATAAAATATGTACTTTTCATACAAAACAAATTGATTTTAATGGCTAAGTTAGTATGACAGTTATATGCTCTGATTGTCCAATCTGAACGATTTGTTGGCAGAATGTACCGCTACCTTATACAATAATCCATTTCAAATTTTGTGAAAATATCTTCTCAAAGAAAATTGTTATTCATGGGCTTGTTTTAAAACATTAAATTGGAGTTGTAGCTATATGCTATAGTGGACGGGGTTTTCAGGGGTTCAGATAAGTGAGCAGCTTCTTTGGGAGAAAAAGACTTGTGTAAAATTTCAGATCGATATCTTAAAAATAGAGAAACTCATATGTTTTTGAACCGACAGGCGGACTACTCAACATAGCTTGAAAGTATCTGATTGTTACAAACTTCGCGGTAATCCGGAAAATAGATATGAATTAAATGTTAAATTTGTCATTCTTACCTTGGTATGGGCCAACATTGCCTTCTCACGTGCGAATGCCAATCCGCACTGTTGGCAAACAAATGGTTTACATTCGTCGATAACGGGGAAGCTCTTTTGATGGGCTGGTGATTGATTATGGGTAAATTTCACAACTGCAGTGGAGGCCTGTAGTTGTTGGCAGTCTTCAAAAGCACTAGACGGATTCTCCAAATTCGCCAACCCAACTGTTTCGTTTTCATGTTGCTCATTCAAAACATAGCTTTCTTCCTTTGGTTTAATTCGACTAATACGGCCACGACCTGTTGTCGTGGATGTTGAGGTAGATGAACTGTTTCCGCTTACATTATGCGGTTTCCGACTAGATTTTTCGCTACGTTGCAAGGAATTTATGTGTGTGGTCCAATCCTGCTCATAAAAGTGATCGTTGGGTTGCCGCAATTGCGACTGCTGTTGTTCTTGTTCGACAAAGTTCATAACTAAAAAGTAAAAATTAAAAATATTTAAAAATAATATTCATGCTTTTATTTAAAATGAATACTAACATTCTGTATCCAATTCAGGATCTGGAGCATCAGCATGTGCTTTAAGGTGATTTATTAGATCGGAACGACGGAAAAATCGGGAACCGCATAATTTACATAAATGTGGCCGATCGTTCTGATGTGCAACTATATGATTCATCAAACTTGTCTTTTTACGAAATCGGCGACTGCAAAAATCACACGGGTATGGACGTAGAGCGGTATACTCATCCTGAACTGTTGGTAACGGCACTTCCATGTCCAGCAAAACTTGCGAACCAGAACAAATTATTTGATCGGCTGGTATTTCCACACTGTAAATATTAGATAGAAATATTCAATGATTATCACCCAACTTGCAATTCATTGAAACTTACCGCTCTTCACCTTGGTGCTGTACCCAGTCGTCCGTTATCACTTCTTCTGTTACCATTTGAGGTGTTGTATCGACAAAACTATCAATGAATCCATTTCCAGTTTGCTGCAATACTTCCGAACAGTCAATCTCATCTGAATTGGAGACGACAACTTTACCGTTATCAGCTGCACTGGCCTCAATTATCTCTGTTACCATTTGACCGTCGCGCGCCATGAATATTAAGTTCTCGGCAGCTATTTGATCAATGTCAACTTCATTTGTTACATCGCCATTTTCATCATTACCGGTGACTAAGTGGTAGGATCCTCCAGTAGCATCGTTGGCAAGAAGCTCATCTTCAGACGGCATTTGTGGCTTTACAATCAGTTGCCCATTGGCTGTTTTAAGATCATCCTGGTCCTGAATCCATTGAATTTCAAATGTTTGCCTGTCCATTACACTGTTAATCTGCTATTGACACTTTACACCAAATTCTGTAATAACAGAAACGCAAACACAAAATAAACAATTAATTTAACTTATCCAAACCCCCACTAAGGTTTGGAAAAATAAACCACGAGACAATTTCAACGTTGCCAATCATTTGCAACCGATAAAACTAAAATTATATTTATGTATAAATTTGAATTTGCGGAATTAGAAGAGTAATTCTAATGTTTGGCGAAATTATTTAACTGATTTGAAGTGGAAAACATTATTATTCCAAAAAAGATTTTGAAATTAATTATCATTAATATCATGATCTAATAAAGTATATATTTTCATAACAATCGGTAGCACTGTAAATTTTTCCAGTCCCATTTATTTTGTGTGACACCGGTTATCTCTTTTTAGCAGTTCTCGTTATAGTTTCGCACTGTATTGCCGACAATGGCCGCCGCATATTAAAATCGAGTTGCATATCATTGCCCACCCAACACCACCAACAAAATTCCAACTATAATTAATCGAACAAAAATTCCATTTCCAAACAATATTTACGAGGTTATGTCCAAATGAGGTTAAGGTGGTTTATTTATTTACTATTTACAAGCTAATTGCCGCTTTCAACGCACCAAAACAATACAACAATCAAATGAAGTAACACTTGAGGAAACATCTGCCAGATCCAATAAATGTGGGTTGAACGAAGTCACACGCGATTACATCACAACGCAATAGATAAAATTTTGAAAAATTTTCACCGAACCCAGTTATAACTGTATACACTTAGGGCTTCACTTTCGCCTTTTGCTTTAAGTATAATTTCCAAAGGCTGATTTATTTATTAAAATAATTAAACTTAACTTTTCACTTTAAGCGATAAAAATTAGAAACTGAAATTCCTTTACTCTTTGCAACCGCACAAAATTTCGACCAACTACTGCAATGCAATTCATTGAATACGCGAATTGCGGCGAGCGGTGGTTACTTGATTGCGCTAACTGAAGGTGGTATGGCACAATGCTGCCATATTGCACAGTAAAGGGGTTGGGTGAAATACGCACAGGTGTTTGTTGTGAGCATGTAGATTTCAATTTATAAGCTTTTGGAGGGAGATAATTTTTTAAATGGGTTCAAAACTTTAATTTTGGCCCCGGCGAAAAATTATCACAATTTTTGAAGTTATGTTAAGGGAAATTACGATACTACTCAGGCTTAGTTCTAGCAACCCAATGTTATTAACTATTCAGTTCATAGTTTTATGATCTAAGATTAGACAATTTTTTTAGTTAATAGTAACTTTTGTTAATTATATTAAATTACGTCGATAAGAGGGTGCAGCGGTTCGTGTCCTGGCTATTTTGACAACTGCTAAGAGTTTTTCGAAAAAAAGTGTTAAGGTTCTAATTGGAATATATATATATATAATGGGGGTATATATATATATATATATACTCTTGTATACATATTGTTACGAATTTACTCCTTGCTAGTTTTACTTTACTGGGTTCGTATCTCTGGATTGACAAATAAAACCAATAACTGTTTAATTTAATTCAACAACTCTTTATTTTACAACTCGTCTACACTATAGCAGTTTACTCTTAGTACTGGTTGATTACGTTGGCGCTGCCACGGCTTATATAGCCACGCACTTCTCGCTGATGCCGACGTGTCCTTCTAGAATATTGCGTCTGGAAATTACCAGAACATAATGCTATACGGCGCCAGACGCAAGCAGACAGCCGAGGCGCCAGGCTCAGCAATTGTTTAAGTAGACAAGCAGACAGTGCGACGCCAGATGTCTATTGTTTCGACAAGCAGACAGCCGCGGCGCCAGATGTCTACAACAAGACAAATGCTATTCCATATACCTACAGCTATTGTTCATAATAAGGGATGCATATAGCAATACAAATACAACTTAATACTACTTTTGTAACAATATTATAAAAAGATAGCGGTTGTTTGTCCCTAAATAAAAATGGCAGCGGCAAATTACTGCCAAAAATCCTTATGCCCATAGATTTTATATGGCACACACAGCGGCAGCAGCGCTGATGGTTCAAAAACTCGATTTTGACAGCACGACAAGAAGTAATTTTCGCTTTTTCTTTGTTTGAATGAAATTATTATTAATAAATTAATTCGTTTTATATATATTTTTTTTTTTTGTACTAATTTTAGGAATCAATTTGCTGTAAAGTTGCCGCTTTATTTAAGACGCGCCGACATTAGCGCGCCGCTTAACGCTCATAAATAAATATTTAAGTATGCCAGTAAGGGATTAGATTATTGAGGTACATACATATGTACATAAATACTTTCATATATGAAAACATGTACGGCTGTTATCAAACTAAAAGGAGTGCTGCTGATTATCGACTTCTATTCGCTGTTTTTTTATTTTTTGTTTTTTTTGTAATCTTTTTACATCTAATTTGTTTTGTTTTGAGTTTGACTTTTCTCTATTCTCAACAATTTTCAAATTTCGCACACAAGTGTTATTTTTGGATTCTCTTCATATTAGGAGCATGCATTCATTTTAAATCAACGTAGAAATAAAAAATTTCATTTAATGAATGAATCCACGAAAAACATACAAGGTAGTATAAAATATCATCGGGAGCCAAGTTTCGATGGTACGAAATATTGTTAAATAGACATCAAAAAACAATACACTTGCTATTCACAAAACTATATATGTACACGAGGCAACATCCTTTCTCAACCTTGAAACAATGGGGGATATGAAACCAAGTATTCAAACTTTTAAAATAATGGCACTCAATGGCGCGAAAAAAAATCCTTTTCATACAAATGTTCAGATGAATTGAAGTTGAAATAATTCAACTTAAGATTAATTCAACTTTTTTTGGTATTACGAACTTCAACTATTTCAAGTCGAAGTTTAATTGACGTTCTTCTTCTTCTTTACTGGCGTAGACACCGGTTACGCGATTATAACAGAGTCAACAACAGCGCGCCAGTCGTTTCTTCTCTTCGCTACGTGGCGCCAATTGGATATTCCAAGCGAAGCCAGGCCCTTCTCCACTTGGTCCTTCCAACGGAGTGGAGGTCTTCCTCTTCCTCTGCTTCCCCGGCGGGTACTGCGTCGAATACTTTCAGAGCTGGAGTGTTTTCATCCATCCGGACAACATGACCTAGCCAGCGTAGCCGCTGTCTTTTAATTCGCTGAACTATGTCAATGTCGTCGTATATCTCGTACAGCTCATCGTTCCATCGAATGCGATATTCGCCGTGGCCAACGCGCAAAGGACCATAAATCTTTCGCAGAACTTTTCTCTCGAAAACTCGCAACGTCGACTCATCTGTTGTTGACATCGTCCAGGCCTCTGCACCATATAGCAGGACGGGAATTATGAGTGACTTATAGAGTTTGGTTTTTGTTTGTCGAGAGAGGACTTTGCTTTTCAATTGCCTACTCAGTCCGAAGTAGCACCTGTTGGCAAGAGTAATCCTGCGTTGGATTTCTAGGCTGACATTGTTGGTGGTGTTTACGCTGGTTCCAAGATAGACGAAATTATCTACAACTTCAAAGTTATGACTGTCAACAGTGACGTGAGTGCCAAGTCGCGAGTGCGACGACTGTTTGTTTGATGACAGGAGATATTTCGTCTTGCCCTCGTTCACTGCCAGACCCATTTCTTTTGCTTCCTTGTCCAGTCTGGAGAAAGCAGAACTAACGGCGCGGGTGTTGAGGCCGATGATATCAATATCATCGGCATACGCCAGCAGTTGTATACTCTTATAGAATATGGTACCTTCTCTGTTGAGTTCTGCAGCCCGAACTATTTTCTCCAGAAGCAGGATAGGGAATCACCTTGTCTGAAACCTCGTTTGGTATCGAACGGCTCGGAGAGGTCCTTCCCGATCCTGACGGAGCTTTTCGTGTTGCTCAACGTCAGTTTACACAGCCGTATTAGTTTTGCGGGGATACCAAATTCAGACATCGCGGCATAAAAGCAGCTCCTTTTCGTGCTGTCGAAAGCAGCTTTGAAATCGACAAATAGGTGGTGAGTGTCGATTCTCCTTTCACGGGTCTTTTCCAAGATTTGGCGCAGGGTGAAAATCTGGTCGGTTGTTGATTTACCAGGTCTGAAGCCACACTGATAAGGTCCAATCTGTTTGTTGACGGTGGGCTTTAATCTTTCACACAATACGCCCGACAGAACCTTATATGCGATATTGAGGAGGCTTATCCCACGGTAGTTGGCGCAGATTGTTGGGTCTCCTTTTTTATGGATTGGGCATAGCACACTTAAATTCCAATCGTTGGGCATGCTTTCGTCCGACCATATTTTACAAAGAAGTTGATGCATGCTCCTTATCAGTTCTTCGCCGCCGTGTTTGAATAGCTCGGCCGGCAATCCATCGGCCCCTGCCGCTTTGTTGTTTTTCAGGCGGGCAATTGCTATTCGAACTTCTTCATGATCGGGCAATGGAACGTCTGCTCCATCGTCATCGATTGGGGAATCGGGTTCGCCTTCTCCCGGTGTTGTGCTATCACTGCCATTCAGCAGGTTGGAGAAGTGTTCCCTCCATAATTTAAGTATGCTCTGGGCATCGGTAACTAGATCACCTTGGGGGGTTCTACAGGAGTATGCTCCGGTCTTGAAACCTTCTGTAAGCCGCCGCATCTTTTCGTAGAATTTTCGAGCATTACCCCTGTCGGCCAGCTTATCCAGCTGTTCGTACTCACGCATTTCGGCCTCTTTCTTCTTCTGTCTGCAAATGCGTCTCGCTTCCCTCTTCAACTCTCGGTATACATCCCATCCCGCACGTGTTGTGGTCGATCGTAACGTTGCGAGGTAGGCAGCCTGTTTTCTCTCCGCTGCGACACGGCACTCCTCGTCGTACCAGCTGTTCTTTTGCACTTTCCGAAAACCAATGGTTTCGGTTGCAGCTGTACGTAAGGAGTTTGAAATGCCGTCCCACAGTTCCCTTATACCGAGTTGTTGACGAGTGCTCTCAGAGAGCAGGAGTGCAAGCCGAGTAGAGAATCGTTCGGCTGTATGTTGTGATTGCAGCTTCTCGACGTCGAATCTTCCTTGTGTTTGCTGGCGTGCGTTTTTTGCTGCACAGAGGCGGGTGCGAATCTAAGCTTCAACAAGATAGTGGTCCGAGTCGATGTTAGGACCTCGGAGCGCACGCACATCTAAAACACTGGAGACGTGTCTTCCGTCTATCACAACATGATCGATCTGGTTGGTAGTTTTTCGATCCGGAGACAGCCAGGTAGCTTGATGGATCTTCTTATGCTGGAATCTAGTACTACAGATAACCATATTTCGGGCCCCGGCGAAGTCGATCAGCCTCAACCCATTTGGGGAAGTTTCGTCGTGGAGGCTGAATTTACCGACCGTAGTACCAAAGATACCTTCTTTGCCCACCCTGGCGTTGAAGTCGCCAAGCACGATTTTTACATCGTGACGGGGGCATCTCACATAAGTGCGCTCCAAGCACTCATAAAAGGCATCTTTGGTCACATCGTCCTTCTCTTCCGTCGGGGCGTGGGCGCAAATCAGCGATATGTTGAAGAACCTCGCTTTGATGCGGATTGTGGCTAGACGTTCATTCACCGCAGTGAATGATAGTACTCGGCGACGGAGTCTCTCTCCCACCACGAATCCCACACCAAACCTGCGCTCCTTTATATGGCCACTGTAGTAAATGTCACAAGGACCTACTCGTCTCTGTCCTTGTCTCGTCCATCGCATTTCTTAGACGGCGGTGATGTCAGCCTTTGTTTTCACGAGGACATCAACCAGCTGGGCAGTGGCACCTTCCCAGTTAAGGGACCAGACATTCCAGGTGCATGCCCTCAATTCGTAGTCCTTATTTCGTTTGCCATGGTGGTCATCAAAAGGGGGGTCTCTCATCCGAGGCTGGTTATGACTATTCACTGGGGGTGTTTTTTTACGTGGCGGGTCCCAAACCCAGCGCACAACCCTATGCAGGGGATGTTTCGCCTTCTCACGTTAGCTCGCCTTCAAACGGATGTTCTTAGGCTACCCAGAGGATACTTGGTCAAAGACCGGAAGTCGTGAGCTGCTTGAGTCACATGTAAAAGAATCGTTTCTGGCCACTCCCAAGTGAATGGCAATCAGAGAACTTTCCTCACTTGCGTGAACTTCTACACATGATTCCATCCTCCACTAATACTAACTCTTAAAATACAGTTCAAAGATACCATAATATGCGTAAAAAATTTTGGAATGAAATCTGCAAAATTCCCTTTGTTTCGTCTTTCTAACAAACTGTTGCCGTTTCTGATTGAAAATATGATACAAAAATGTGAACTATGATTTTATCAAATTAATTTTATAAAATGAAAAAATAAATAAAATATGTAACAAAAATTTTCAAAAATGCCGACCTAAAGCTCTGGCGCCGTAGGCAGTTGAACTTCTAAACACTCATACCTTTGAACAAAGAGTTTGGAGCTATATTATCTGATAAAAAAAACCTCAACAATTGACAATGTGGCGTCGAAATGATAGCTACTTAAATTCAGTAGAGACTGTTTTATTAATACAAGTATATTTTTAATAATGATAGCGCGATAGCCAGTTTTCTACAGATTAATAACATTTGTTTTGCCTGCAATCTTGGTCAGGACACAAGACCTTTTCTTTACGAGTCATTTCAACAATTTATTTAACTATTATGCACCCAACAAATAAACTAAAAAAAACATTTTGTATTCGTTATGAATGTATTTATTTATTAAAAACAAGAAAAATCGTTAACTTCGGCTGCACCGAAGCTAATATACCCTTCACAGGTGCATTTCTTTTAGTATCTATGCGTTCAGTATGTATGGAAGCTATATGCTATAGTAATCCGATCTGTCAAATTTCTTCCGATATTATATTATTTCTATATACAATAACTCATACCAATAATCTATACCGAATTTCATGAATATGCAAAATATTCGTCAAATGTGAAAGTTTTCCATACAAGAACTTGATTCCGATCGTTCAGTTTATATGGCAGCTATATGATATAGTGGTCCGATATCGGCAGTTCCGAAAAATGAGCAGCTTCTTGAAGAGAAAATGACGTTTGCAAAATTTGTAAACGTTATCGTTTGAAAAAAAAACGATATATACAGACAGACAGACAGACGGATATGGCGAAATCGACTCAACTCAACATACTTATCAATTATATATACATATGTATATACTTTTTAAACTGTTCATGAATCTTTAATCAATCAATACATCTATTTATTAGCAGATAAATGTAAACAATTTGTCGAGTTTCTACTGGAAAAGATTTCCATAACCCTATATACGAGTATATACTCCATAGTGACAACGTAGTTGTTGCTTTTCTTTCTTAATCACATTTGTGCAATATTTCCTTTTATATTCAAGTATAATTTTTCATAGTGCAAAAGATCAGAATCAGATCAGATCTTGCAACTTGCAAGAATCAAACTCAAGGAAATACATAGTACATAAAGGTGTAAAACCAATCATATAGAGTAAAGTCAGCCGGATGTTCGAAAATCTTTATATGTATATATTAAGTAATGGGTGCTAAGGGAAGTATTGGTCCGATTCAACTCCTTTTTGACATACAGACATACCATTATAAGAAAAAGATTATCCCGCAATTTCAATTATATTATCTCACACATGAAACACACTTAAGATATTATTCGGGAAAAGTTTAATTCTCTTATGTTAATTGCTTCTTGTTTTGTGTACTGGAAACTGGACGAATCAAGTGGAATTTAAAAATGTGCTATATGGGAAGTGGGAGTGGTTGTAGGCCGATTTCGTCCATTTTCACAACGTGACATAAGAATGTTAAAAGATATGGGATTTCACCAAAAAGTGGGCGGTGCCACGCCCATCGTCCAATTTTCACACCAACTCCCATAAAGTTCTCTCATACCATCTCGATGGCAAAATTCAATGTCTCCGGCATATATATTTATTGACTTATCGCGCTTTCAGTGGTTTTTAACAGTACCGTTATATAGGGAGTGAGCGGGGTTGTCATCCGATTTCATAATTTTCACACTGTCGGTAGAAGTTCTTATAAAATTTGTACTCAGCAAATTTGGTTGTTGTAGCTTAAGTGATTAGAGGGCGAGACCACGCCACTTTTTCAAAAGTTTTCCTACATGTGTCCCTTGCTACTTCGATTCTATGTATGTACACAGCTTTATGTCTTAATTTAGCGCTTAGTTATGACACTTTTTTTACTAAGGAACCCACATACCAAGTTTCATCGCGATATCTCAATTTTAACTCAAGTTACAACTTGCATGGACGAACGGACAGACAGACCGGATTTCAACTTTTCTCGTCATCCTAATAATTTATGTATATATATAACGTTATATCTATCTCGCTTAGTTTTAGGCAAGAAAGAGTATAAAAATCCAATTTTCGCGAATATCCACGTTCAGGGTGATTGGTGAGTGTTCTGTTACACTGCGCTTTCATGAGTAGGTTAACCCTTCTGATTCGGTCTACGGTGTTGCGTCGATCACCAACTGAACCAATAAGGTTCCTAAAGATACAAATTAAATCTTTTCTTGCTGACTTATGATATTTTTCTATTTCTTGAGTCTACGTTCACAAGTGGATTTTTTTAGCGCTCATGATCGGCAAATTCTCTTTTAGTGTCGCTTATTGCATTCAGATGGAGTACAAAAATATTTTTGATTACCTAATTTTTATCCTATTCACCCTTCTCTAATGGATTTTTATTATATTGTTTATATTTACATACATATACGTTCATATTTAAAAAGAAATTTTAATTAATTTTCTCGTAGTCGCCTAGCCAAAAACCCGGTTTGGGCGAAAAAAACAGTATGTAAACCGGCACTTAGTTGTCTATTGTTTCTCTGTTTCTGAGAACAATTTTTTAAAGTTCCGCCCTCTTGCTATTTTCAAAAAGCTACTTGCTAAAAACCTAAAAGAAAAAAACTTACTGAAAAGCTAAAGAATTAGAGAGTTTAATTTGTCATTTATTTTTGATAATACCATAGTTGTGGCTTCAGAAAACATATTTGAGAGCCAATACAGCTGATTGAAGATTACTAATTGGAATTTCGATAGTACAAATAGGTACCAACTGTTATGAAAAGACCACCTATGTAAGTATTAAACAAGTAAATATTGCGAAAAAATATTCACGAAATTTGGTCTGTTCAAAGCTATCGGAGATATTCTTGTAGACAGTATCATGCAGTATTATTCGGGGTTTCGTACAAAAAGTTGGAAAACATAACTGATAACTGACTAATAAATCAATATTTAATTAGTTTAAGTCTGATAGGTTATTTTACCATTTGTATCTTGGACAAAAATTTAAATCTTCATTCACATACTATGTAGGCTTCCTAACTTGCACACAAGTAAAGTTTGACATTTTTGATATACTATTTGTGTTATTTTCAGTTACTTAAAATATTCATCTTTTTACAACTTTTTACATGGTTTCGATGAACTTAGTTCAATTTTTGGCGAGAAAGCCACGATGGTATGGTGAATCCAATCAAGATCGTGGATCACTTCAAGACAAATTTCGTAAAGGTTGTCCGAAATCAGTTTTTGTTCCAGAAACTATTAATGCTGCTATTGCAAGGTCATAATGTGACCTGTTGTAGGATTGAGACAATTATAGGCGTTAGTGGGACCAGCATACTAGAACAAAGCCGAATAGTAAATTCTGAATGCCACACAACCAACTTTGTGCCAGTTGTTTTTCCGGAAAACCAAGTACCATAGACGGATCACTCTTCATCACTACAATGCGAGCTCTCATACATCCACCGAAACAAATGCATTTTTAAGCACTTAAAACATCGATGTAATGAGTAATCCATCGAAAAGTCCTCACTTAGCACCGAATTATGTACTTCTTTTTATTCCCGTACGAAAAAAATTAATTAAGAGGTCAATGTTTTTCGACACCTGAAGGACGGTCGACACGTTTAAAACGCAAAAGTGCTTCGAGAATTAGTTTAAACGCATGAAAAAGTATATATACATATATGTAGATATTAATGTAGAATATTTTGCAAAGCAATAAAGCTATTTTCGATGGTTTAAATTTGTTTTTGTTTTCTCATCCCGAAATATAAAAGGCAACCTACGTATAATATAACCACCATCCTACTTCACATAATTCCATATTTTCACATGGACCTGATAAACTCCACTAACCCCGAGTTGAACAAACGATAAAGTTGTTTCACAAATATTTTTGCTCTGCATAGATCACCTCTTTGTTCTTCCGCTATGATGCAAAAGAATGCGGTCAACTCCAAATGCCAATGCGTCAAGAATTAGGAACGACGACGACTTCGCACAATGCATGGGCTTCCTCATACAAACATAGCAACCAAACGGCCACAAGAAGTGGAGGGCTCGGCGCTTGTAAATGCTGTTGCAACTTACGCGTACACATGTGCTATACATATTCTTATGTAGCAGATCAGCAACATCTTTGCAATTTATTTGCTCGGCACCGTCGGCGGAAGAGCGCAAGCGTTTTCGCACACCGCACTCTCAAGCGGCTACAACAAGCACACGACACTGACATCTCCATCGACGACATGGCCGAGTGAGCAATCGTGTACGAAAGGCGCGCGCGCGAAGAGAGTGCGCATTGGCAACGCCATATTGAGATAGCGATCGCCAAGCGCTGCAGCGGCACTGGCGAACAGTAGGCAACGAGCAACGTGAACGCCAATTTGAATCGAAAACACGAGTGTCGCAAATAAACCAAATTCAAATACAAATTCAAATGGAAATCAAAATAACAAAAACAAAACGCGTACACATAGCGGGCGGCACGCGGTTAGTTGGGCAATGAAAGCTACATAACATTGCCATAGAAATTGAGGCGCGCCGTGTGGAGTGGGGTAGCAGCAAGGTGTTTGATTAGCCAGCTATTGGAATTGTTGGCAAGCCATTGAGCGCCCCAAAATAATGCTCACAGTGCGCGCTCTAAACTTTTTTCGCCTAAATACGCTCAGCGCTGGCGCTGACGCTGAGCTATTTACATTTTCGTTTTGGCGACGAGTAAACAGTTCGGCGTGAACAGTTTTGTGCTTGTGGCGGGTGTGATTGAATTCTGATTTTTCGAAATTAAATCAAAGTTAACGGCAGTATTTAGCGAAAATATGTTTTCGTACGTTTTCGGAATGACTACACACGAAACGCAAATATACCAAGTGACATAGTGATTTGTGCAGAAAAGAGCTTTCACAGGCAAAAAGGAACTCTTTTCTTAGAGCGGTGACGGGATTTAAAACAAAATAAATCTAGTGCAAATTACATTTGAAACGAAGCGTGAAGAAACAAGCATAAAGCCTCGCAGCAGAAATAGAATGTGTCTAATTTATGGGTACACATAAGAGGTGCGTGTGACTAGAGCATTTTCCAAACGTAACGAAAATGAATGCTTGTTTTGAGATAATTAGTGAATGTATAAGTGTGTACGTATCCAGAAAACTAATTTTTCAAAGATTTTCAATACTATAAAATGCTTTTAAAGTGATATTTGACTTAAGCTGGACGGTCAATAAGTATTATACCCTGAGTGGGTACATGCATACATATACAATATTAAGTTTGCCACGAATATTGTAACGCTCAGAAGGAAACATCGCAGACCCTATATGTATATGATAATATATACATATATCTATATATAAATGATCAGCATGACGAGCTGAGTAGATTTAGCCATGTCCGTCTGTTTTTGAGATATCGATCTGAAAATCTGCAAACGGCTTTTTCTTCCCGAGAAGCTTTCACTTGTCGAAACCATAGGATAGGACAAAAGAATCAGCTGTTTTCCAGGAATTGTACACAGCTTCAGTTGATGGAAATCTGTCTTTTTGACACAGAGATGCAAATAAAAGGAATTAAAAACAATTTTTATAAGTTATTTTTATTGGAAAACTTTGAAGAATATTTTCTAAAAAACTTTATTGCCTATTTCTTGCTTTTCCTCACCAAATCTACGGTGCAATGTAGACGCGTTACCGATCTTGATTGTATGTACGGTTTCCCAGCAGGCCTATATGCACAGTTCTAAATCAATCTAAGTTTCACTTCATGAATATTAATTACAATAACAATATAACATTAACAGAATAAGTTGAAATAATCAATCAATTAGAAACATTTAATAATATTTTGACACAATAAATAATCTTACACAATATTATGTAAATTTAATATCTTCTTCTTCTTTACTGGCGTAGAAATCGCCTACGCGGCTATAGCCGATTTAACAACACCGTGCCAGTTGTTTCTTCTTTTCGTAAGGTGGGGCCAATTGGAGATTCCAAGCGAAGCCAGGTCCTTCTCCACCTGGTATTTCCAACGGAGTGGAGGTCGCTGAACTATGTCAATGTCGTCGTATATCTCGTACAGCTCAGCGTTTCATCGAATGCGATATTCGTCGTTGCCACCGCTCAAGGGACCATAAATCTTTCGCAGAACCTTTCTCTCGAAAACTCATAACGTCGACTCATCAGATGTTGTCATCGTCCATGCCTCTGCACCATATAGCAGGACGGGAATAATGAGTGACTTATAGAGTTTGGCTTTTGTTCGTCGAGAGAGGAATTTACTTCTCAATTGCCTACTCAGTCCAAAGTAACACCTGTTGGCAAGAGTTATTCTGCATTGGATTTCCTGGCTGACATTGTTGGTGGTGTTGATACTAGTTCCAAAGAAGACGAAATCTTATTCTTAGGAATTTTATTAATCGAAAAATATTTGAGTATGTATTAAATATATACTTAAAGTTATAAATTTTAAAACGAAAGACGGCAACGCCCTAACAGATTTGAGACATTTGAACATTGTGGTAGTAGAATATTAGTAGGCAACCCGTATCATGTCCCTCTTTCATAGCAGAATATTTAGGATCCGTACGAAATGTGATTTTTTTGCTTATGGGTTAGTGAAATAATTAGGATTGGTTACTTGTAGGTTTATACAATGGTTGGAACCGTAGTACACAGCTGTCATACGAACTGAATGATAGGATTTCAGTTTTTGTAGGGAAACTTTTTGTATGTGAATTGTATTCTATCTTTGATGCAGTTGAAACTTAAACGCTTTCTGTTGTTTTTCTACTCAGGTTGTAAGAGTTTTGTTCACCTAATGGCTAAAAAATCTAATTTGACACAGGGGATATCAGTAGCAAGGGCACCTGTGGAAAAAAAATTTGAAAAGTGGACGTAGCCCCGCTTCTAATTAGTTCAATGCACAAATCTCCTAAACCACTGAAGCTACAACAACCAAACTCGATTTGATTCCTTCCTTTCGAGTGTACAAAACAGTAAGCAGTTAATATAACGGGATAAAACTTTGCATTCACAATGCCTTTATGATATGCCATCATATGGCCACAAAAAGTCCGAAACCATCAAAAAATGGTCAAGCCCCTAGGTACCGAATATTCCGGCCCCAGTACTTTTGTCGACTTTTTTCGGAAAATATTGGTCAATATGACAGATTTATAATTGAAATTCAGAGAGAATCCTTTCCTGATAGTAGTATGTCTGACAAATGGCTTGAATTGAATCAATACTTCCCTTAGCTCCCACATACCCAACACAACAATTTTCGAACTTCCGGGGGACTTCTTACCGCATACATGCATGTATGTTGGCCAATATCTGAGTTGTCTTAATAAAAGTGTGAGACCTGACCCCGTATGACTAACAGCCTTATATACCTGGGGGTAATTATCCTTCCTCTTTGTTGGCGTAAATGCCGTTTACGTGGTTATAGCCAATTTAACAACAGAGCGCCAATCGTTTCTTCATTTCGCTATTTGTAGCCAATTAGAGATATCAAGTGCAGTCAGGTCCCTCTCCACCTGGTGGCGGCTATTGAATCGAAAATCTTTAAAGTTGGAGAGTTCGATTCCATCCGGCTAACATGACCTAGCCAGCGCAATCGCTGTCTCTTGATTGGCTGAACTATGCCAATGTCGACGTATATCTTGTACAGGTCATCGCTCCATTGCCAATGCGCAAAGGACCATGAATCTTCCGAAAAACTTTTCTCTTGAGCACTCGTAACATCTCGACTCATCAAATGATGTTATTGTCAATTACATACTCAGTCCGAAGTAGCATTTGTTGGCAAGAGTGATTCTGCGTTTGATTTCAAGGCTATTATTATTGTTGGTGTTAATTCTGGTTTCAAGATAAGCGAAATTATGTACGACTTCGAAATTATGACTTTCAACAGTGACGTGGGAGCTAAGTCGCGAGTGCGATGACAGTTTCCTTGATGACTTTTGAATTTAAACTGCGCGCGTCAAAGGATTTGGAGAATTATTTTTTTTTTAGGTTGGTAGTACTGTCAGTCATATTTGTGTCAAATTTCTTGTCAAAATATTCATTAGTGTCGTTTTGTGAGCTGCTAAAAGTGAGTTTTTCGTTTTTGGCGATGTCGAAATTTGTTGAGCAAAGAATTTGCATTAAATTTTGTTTACGGAATCAATTTTCTGCTGCGGATACGTTGAGGATGGTGCAGAAAGCCTTTAGTGATGAGGCTATGTCTAAAAAAAATGTTTACAAGTGGTATAGTGAGTTCCAAGCCGGCCGTGAACGTGTCGAAGACGAAGAGCGTCCAGGGCGACCATCAACCTCAACCGACGAAGCTCACGTTCAACAAATCAAAGATTTGGTGTTGAAAAACCGTTGATTGACAATTAGAAACCTTGCTGATGAAGTTGGCATATCGAAAGGCTCAGCCAATACCATTTTAAAGGATGTTTTGGGCCTCAAGCGCGTCAAATCTCGACTGGTACCGAAAACGTTCAATTTTTTGGAAAATAGGCGTCGCGTTGAAGTGTGTGAAACGATGCTTTCCGACTACCAGGGTGTCATGAAATGCATTATAACTGGCGATGAGCTTTGGATCTATGCTTACGACCCCGAAACAACCGATCAATCGAGCGAATATCTTGTCTAAAGGGAGCCGAGACCAAAAAAATCGCGCCAAAGTCGCTCAAAAATCAAGGTCATGTTGACTGTTTTCTTCGATTATCGTGGTGTTGTGCTTTATGAATTCCTTCCAACCGGTCAAACAGTCAACAAGGAATATTATTTGAACGTTATGCGTCGTTTGCGTAACGCTATCCGCCAAAAAAGGCCGGAATTGTTGAAAGACAATTCTTGGTTTTTACACCACGATAATGCACCATCCCATACTGCCCTCGTAATTCGTGATCATTTCGCCAAAAACTCAACCCATATCGTTCCGCAACCACCGTATTCACCTGATCTGGCGCCGTGCGACTTCTGGCTGTTCACCAAGCTCAAAAGACCGCTCCGGGGACACCGTTTTTATACGATAGAGGAGATTCAAGCCGCAGCGAAGACGGAACTGAAGGCCATCCCGGAAAGTGACTACAACCAGTGTTTCGAAGATTGGAAAATCCGTTGGCATAAGTGCATTGCATCGGGAGGGGATTACTTTGAAGGGGATGAAATTGATTTGGAGGAATAAATAAAGAATTTTCAAAATAAATACAATGTCATCTTATTTTTTGGGCGTCTTGTCCTCGTTCACAACCAGACCTACTCGCATCGTATACTAGTAGATCCTTTCCATATGCGTACATATTGTCTCCCCTAGCTCCAACTAAGCTTTTTCAGCATTTTGGAATTCAGCACCTCTCCGCCCGAAGGCAGCTGAACAAGACGACTTGGACTTCTTAAATTCTTACTCATATTGGATATAAAAGTTACTTAAAACACTTTAAGTATTGGTTCGAACGTCTGATACCCGTTATTAACTTAAATATTCTTCAAAAATAAATTTGATTAAACCAAATCTAATATAATTAAAAATGCTTCGTCTGTAAATCTGAGAATGGGAATAGTAATGCTTTACAATTGTAAATAATGCAAATCCGAAACGATGAAGAATGTATGTAAGCTGCTGGAGACACCTTTGCATATGAAATCAGTACTCTGACAGTAGCGACATAAAACGTCAGCTGTCGATCAAAATCAATTGAATGCATAGCTAAATGTCAGATACACACATACACGCATGTGCTAAGCAACGGCAGCGGTATAAAGAAAAAACTGAGCAAAGTGCCCAGATATCAGTTCAGCAAAATTCACAAAATATATGGGCATGTATGTATGTAAATGCATGTATTAAAAATGAAGAGTTGAAATCGCAAACGCAATTACTGAACTTGCGAAAATAAAATCAGTTTTGCAGGCAAAGAAGAATCGCTGTACCAAAATCATCACGCGACACGCATACGCAATGGACGACGCGCAAGCGCAGGCGCACGCAACAATCTAGCGTACATACTTACATATAATGTATGCGTACATATGTATGTTTGTATGAAGGTATGTCGGCATCCTTTAGCGACTAGCCAGCAAATCAAGTGAGCATGCAAATGATCCAGCGTCGCCGCGGGCGTTGCACAGTGATCTTGCCGCCAGTGCCGCCGACGACGCACTTTCCTCCACTGGAATGCGACTACGTTTTGCTGTCGTCGTTGTTGTTGTTGGGCATGTACATTGTAGACGTTTAGTTGCAAAACAAATATTCTACTGCTAATGTCTTGTTAATCCACATGTTTTCGTCACCATCGACACAATACGCAAAGCCACAAAAGTAACAACAACAGCAGCAAAAGCAAAAACAATTACAAATTCACAAGCAACTATAAAAGAAAATAAAACAATGTTAATAGTCGCGAATACTTGCATACTTCGCGCATGCTACATACATAAGTGCTTACATATATATATGTATGTTCATACTTGTATGTATGGATATGCGTGCGCATATATCATTTTTGAATTTTTATTACCTTTTTGTTTCCATTTATCGATTCGGCGACACATAATTAATATTCCAAGCATTCTCTTGGGTATGCGATGCCCAGCGCGCTGGCTTGTTGGCAAATTGTTTGCGATGCCACTTACAAACGTACATAGATTTTTTGTGATTGTTGTACTTTTATATTTCTGCTACTGTTCGACAAATGTTTACCATATCAACTCTCATCGACTGCGCAGCGGGTGTACAAGGAAGGACGGATGTGATGAAACCTAATGTATACAGTTCGTTTAACGGTATTTCTTGCAAATTCTCCCAAACTTTTCACAAGCCTCGTTTTGTTAAGTAATAATTTCGGTTACTCGGATCCTTTTTACTGCTATGAGCGTACAGAACCTTCCATGTTGAGGAACCCTGTACTTTCATTCCCACACACACACATTCCAGCCCTGAGCTTCTGTTCGAGTGTAAAAATGTATAGCTCAACATGCGCAACATGCGCTCGATTCAATTTGTATTTTGCGCCCTTGACGCAAATGCGTTGCTGCACATGTTTCGTTTCGACTTCGTAGTTCGTAGTTCGCACAGTTATGTACTTCAAGTATTGGCTTAGCTTTCTTTCGGATACGAACAGCGATTTCTAGTTTTTTATTTGGCAACTTATCGAACTGGCGCCGTCTTTGTCGCATTTTTACACTAAATTGCAACAGGTGAGTTACTTCGAAAGATATGAATATTTCCAACGAACTTGTATTGAGCGCTTTCTAAAATAAAAACAAGAAAACGCGTTAACTTTAGGTTACAAAGAAGATATAATGCCCTTCAGAAATACAAAAGGTTTTCATACAAACACTTGATTCCGATAGTTCGGTTTCGAAAAATGTGCAGCTTCTTGTGGAGAAAAGAATGTTTAAAAATTTTTGAGTAATATCTAAGAAACTCAGGAAATAGTCTAAAGTGTTTCGCTGATTATTCATATACATATGTACACATATTGTGACAAAAAAGTACCCGATTTAAATTACAATAAATTCCCCGAATAAATAATATTTCAAAAAAATTATTTTGCTAAGTTGGTAGGACCGTCCTTAATAGCTATGCCAATCTGTCAACCAGTTTGTTTAATAATTTGTCTCAAATTTTTTATTTCCAAATTCCGTGTGCGGAATCGTTGCGAATGCCGAAAAACGCGTACGGTTATTCAGTTTTATTAGAAACACAAGCATACGAGTGGTACAAATCCTTCAAAGATGGTCGAGAGATCGTTGAAGACAAACGGTCAACAGGGAGTTCTATTTGGCCGTATTGGGGCGTTCAAGAAGCTTTCGCGATGGTAATGCATCATCACATCGGGTAATCGAAGTGAGAAAACAAATGTCGCCGAAGGACCTGAAGGCCATCCCAAAAAGTGCTTATGGAAAGTGTTTCGAGGACTGTAAAAATCGTTAGCATAAGTGTGTTACTGCACGAAATATCGACTCCTCCTATAAATTCTTATTAGGAGTCCTACATAAAAAGAAAGGTTTAACTAATATTAGAGAACTTCAAATTATTTTTTTTTGCGCTGATCATAATCCACCAGGATTATGTAGTTCCTCTTAGTAGCAGACTTGCTATACTGCTTGTTGTTGTTTATGTTTTATTTGAAAAAGCTGAACGTTCTCGAATGACTAATCCCCAGCCGGTGTGAACCAGCTTGAGCTCTTTCGTAATACCACTGCTTTTGCTCAGCCAATTCCAGTTACCTTCAATTTGATAGTGCTTCGTTTTTATTCAGTGGGTGCTAATTTTTACTTATGGTTGGAAGCTATGAATCACTTTCAAAGTATTTTAACTTTTAAAAAATTAATTTCGCAAAGTTCAAAATTCGCATTAATAATGCATGCGCCATGGTACGAAGATTACGTCAAATGTTTAAATAAATGGCTTTCTTAGAAAATATGTACATGTGGTGTGTGTGTTTGTACGAGCACTTATTTATTTGGGCGAAGAAACTACGTAAGAATATTTTAAGTATTTGAAAACAGAATTTGCTATCGTCATGTTTTTAAAGCGAATACTGTTTCGAATATATTTAGAAAGCAATTGGTTTATTTTTGGCACTAAGCAGAAGTGTTACACTATTTCATTAAACTTGGTAGGATAGTCAGAAAAATTGAGTCTAACACGTAAGTAAGGGCTAAGTTCGCGTGTAACGGAACATTTTATACTCTTGAATCTTGGCGTTTGTGGGCGTGATAGTGGTTCGATTTCGCCCATCTACGAACTTATCCTTACTTTTTTGCCAATGAACTCGTATAACATGTCACCCGCTTTTTAACATTTTCCTCATCCTGATCATTTGTATACTCGTATATAATCATTTATCCAGTTCATAGAAACTACCGTTTGGCGAACAACCTAATATTGGCGATCAAAAAATAAGAATTAAAATAAGTTCTAAGTGAAAACAATAATTACTGAATAACATCTTCTAGTCTAATATAATGTCTGCCCACTGCCAAGGTTACGCGGATGACATTGTCATTATAACAAGAGAAAAGTTTGAGTTCACTTTGTGGGACTTCATTCAAAGACCCATAAAAACGGCTGTCATTCCTTTCACTAGAGGGGGAACTCTCACTCACGTGACGAAAGGGCAGAGGCTGGCAAACGTATGTATCAGTGGTGCCAACCGCTGCACTAGAGCTGACTCTGGATCTACCTCCGCTCCATATTGTTGTGGAGATGACAAATAGGTATATTTTAGCCCTGCTATCCTTAGAACGTGCTAACAATAGGATATAAGCACTCAAAAACAGAGTATCATTGGAGAGAGACTACTTTTGGCACCCTTTTCTAGTGAAGACATCACCAAGAGAATTCACTTTTAAAAACTTACAATCTTACTTTGCAGCAAAACGACTCCAACCTTGAGAATTATCTTTGTAGGAACGCTATGCAATGGCATACAGCTGGCTCCAAAAAGCAGCTGGAATTGGGGCTGGTATAGTTCAGCAGTCCACTAGCAGATGGTCAGAGATTATTCTAGGGTAAAACCATCACGTGAAACGAATTATCATTCTAAGCGATAGTCAATCTCGTCCGTTGAAACAAATTAAGACAGCTTCTGGGATTTTATACAGGTTACTGTAGCTACGGTGGCGATTAGAGTACTGGGCCACGAATGTCGCTTCTGTGACTAAAGAGAAGAGACACCAAAGCATATACGAGTACTCTATTATTGCCTCGCAATTGCAAAAAGAAAGATTCTAAATATCGTAAAATAAATTCGGTGATAGACAAATTACAACCGTTAACTCAGGGTCGTTTCTAAGCTTCTCCGATTTGATTGGGTTAAACGCGGTGTTGTGATAACAGGAGAGGGAACAACAGACCACATATCACAATACATTATTCAAATTTCAAAGCATCTAAAATTTTTTCTTATGAAATGCATGTGCAATAGTATTATTCAAAATATTGCCCACTAAAGTTATAAAATTTTCACAACTGCAAAAAGCTCAACTAACAGACTGGAATGTTTGAATTTTTTGAAAAAAATTAATTTTTATTTGGAACATTCGATATTATTATTCAAAATAGTTATCATCGATGGCGCTAACTTGTAAATACCATTTATTTTGCTTTACAAAAGGTCGCAGTTTTGGACATATTGTCACACAACATCATTTCCCGAAATTTCGCGATGTTTTCTGGTGTTACCACAGCATGCAGTCTTCCTGAACAAGGAAAATGGCAAACTAGTGCTTGCTCATTGTCATTGCTTTGTATCAGCGAGGTTATTTCTCACGGCAGGCGAACTTTTGCAGTACTCTAGTTAAGGCTGGTAATCTAAAACAAAACTAGGAAGTAATAGCGTTTTGTGGTACGCTCTCTCAGTCAGTGAAAATACCTTTTAGCTAATATTGTACTGTGAACTTCAGTTAGTTAAAAAAAAATAATAGTTATGAATTAATGATGCTATATATATAAAGTTCGTGTTTTCTGATTTCCGAAAGCTACATACTAAATTATACAAATTATTTATTTTTGCCAAACTTTCACATAAGTAAACAACTCTCCTCCGAAAGATTCGATACAGGAAGCCATGTGCAAAAGTATACAAAAATAAATCTGGTTCTACGAAACAGCTGTGAAGCGAAAAGGAAAGTGCATAAAATCAAATGTTACTACTCGTATGTGTACTTAACATATTTTACGATTGCACACGAAAAGTTGATATGGCAATGCATCAAAGTGAAATGAAGCGTTTGTATACAAGTTAGCAATATAAAAATTTCACGAACAGTGACGAACAACATGTACTACAACCACTAATACAAACAGGTGCACAAGTTTGCATACACTCACACTCAGATGCATTATATGTGGGAGTGGGTGGGGGTGTGTGTGCGCGAAAGTTCAGTGTACAGAAAAGCGCGGCGCGGCTACAAACGATCAAAGTGCTTTGCGCTGCATTTGATGTGGCCATAATAATGCGGTACATTGTCACAAAATTGGTAAAATAAAAATTAAAGCATCAACACTCGCCAACAATGTGTAATGCGTTTGGAATGCCCACGCAAAGCGAGTGCACCACAATTACATCTCAGAAAGGCCATTAATTTATTTGAAACGTTTCGTAAACATCAATATTGTTGCCAGAAATTAACGAAGGCCTTTTCCAATAATCGTAAAAACAACGGGAGCTTTTTGGCGCTACAAGTCATACATGTCGTATGAGTAATCTGCACGTCTGCACGTTGGGACAATACTCGTGAATTTTTTCCAAAAAGTATTGATACACTTTACTTTGTTTGTTACTCGGCACATATTGAGCATAAGGAGCAGTAATGAGCTTGTATTTCATGTATTTATTATTTCATCAAAATAAAATTCGTAAAGAAAATCCAAAATACAAGTTTTTATTTTTTTTGTTCCATTGTTACCAAAGCGATGTACATATGTATATTTGATATAAAACAACAATTTCTACGATAAAACGAACAAAATGTATATTTGACTTAAAACTAATTATGTAAGTGTTCATTTGTCATTGGTCCACAGTATACATAGCTTACCAATTTTATGTGAGTGATTATGCTTCTCCGGTTTATTAAATTGCCAGGAACTATGTAATACCCTGAAATATACATATGTGACTAGCTGGCCTGAATATACGCGAACGATGCCCTCAATTTTTAATATAATGTTCTGATGTGATCATTTTCCTCTTCTTCCCAATGAAATTCTTATTTTGCGGATCAGCCAATATCGGACCACGACAGCACGTAGCTGCAATTTTTCTTTGAGATAGTTTGTATCGTTTGTTACTGAGGGAAAATCTTTCAGCACCCATTGGCCCACTGTGCGAGACATCGCATTGCTGAAATACGCATTTAAAAACAGCTGATGTCTCAGCCGCCGACGTTTCGTCATTTGTTACTGTCGCGTTTGTTGCGTACATAGCATAATGAGTTTTGAGTATGCTTTCTTCATAGTGCCAACATATCACCACATCCCCGCACACCCACCGTTTATATTAAATATTCTTGTTAACTAATTTGTTCTAATTTTTTCGTGGCTACATTTTTCTGCGTGTCACTGGGTCTGCGTAAATACCGAGCAGTATTTACTGCCTACAAATGTGTGTGTGTATGTGTGTTCAATTTTCAGTGAATTCTTTGGCATTCTCAGAGCTCTTAGCCGTTGTTAATGTAATTTATAAATAAATTAGTATACAAACGGCGTTGCCTCCGCGCGCCTCGCTCTGGTTGATCGCGGTCTTCATCAGCTGATGGCTCCGAAGACACTTCGACTTTCATTCGCTCATTCGTTCATTTGTTTATTTTTCGTATTTCTGATGTTTTTTAACTTTTACTGTGCGGCGTCTCCGCATTTTTTGAATTTCTTCGATTCACTGCCAATTAGTGAGCAGCGGCGAGCAACTCAATGAGCGACGCGGCACTGACGTTCGCACTCAATGCCTCTGTTTTATGGACTTTTGCTGTCTAGCGTAATTTTTCATCGCCTTCTTTTGTTGTTGTGCTTTCGAGGCTTTTTCACTTTAGTGGAAAAATACGTAAGTTTTCCACAAATTAGAAATACATATGAAACAAAAACAAACCGAAACGGGCGACTCAAAAGTCGACACAGTTTTTATTGCTAATTTTATTGCGAGCAATGTTCAGCTTATTGTTTTTGTTGTTTATGTGTTCTTGGTTTTTTTGCGGTTTTTTGTGTGTGTGTTGGATTTCGTCGGTAAATTAATTTTATTGGTTCTGTGACAAATTTGTGCAAAGCAATTCAATTGATTTATACCGTTTATTTTGTTAAATAAAAATGTTCCATGTTTTCGCTCAACTGATTTGTGTTCATTAATTTACAGTTAGTTGATTGCTTTAATTTGAAGCAATATTTATTGTGTTGCTTTTTTTCAGGTAGGGATACATCAAAAAAAAATAATTTATTTCGAAATTGGAAAAAATTTTGTCTTCACAAGATTCATTTCTTGTAAAGCAGGATGTTGAACATAGTACTGAAAGGTCTACCAAAATATTGGTCCCACATGCAAAAACTTTTGATAATCAATTCTAAGCATAAATTTCCCTTCAAGCTTTAGAAGGTCCTGTTTTAAGAAACACAAAGGGGAGGCACTTGCATTCCTATCTGAAGAGCCGAAAATTTACACATCTGATAACAAGGTCTCAGGAGGGTCGTCAGTCGATTGTTGCTATTTTCTCATACTTTCGAAGGAGAATTTCATTTCAGTCGAAATCGATTACTATGACTTTCCTACGGTTCACTATAATTTTTGAACAAACCTCGTATTATTTATATAGCCAAAATAGTGGTAGTCGACTTTGCGGTTTTTTCAATATAGATATTTCGATTGTAGAGGAAAGTATAGAAATGAGACTAAGCAAACAAATTTTCTAATACAGAATATGTGGTTTATATAGGTTATTGAAAATTCTGTAATTGCCTGGAAATATTGCAGACGATTTTACTTCTGCACCGAAACTTAGCTTTACCTTATTCATCATACCTTGTACAGGGATAATCTTTAACTCCCATACGTTAACAGCAGAGGCCTTATAAAGTGGATATAGTACATTGTGACAAAAAAGCACTTCGAACATGTAATTGAATTTCAGGGTAAATGATGTTTCTGAAAAATGTTTATTGCTAAGTGGTTAGAACTGTCCTTAATTACTACGCCAAGTATGAACGCGGTCTACCGAGCAGTTTGCATACAGCACCTGCTTAAGCCGATATATATCGAATGAAGAATTTGTCTTAAATTTTATATTTCTAACGAAATTTCGTGAGCGAAATCGTTGTTATAAAAGGCTTATGGTGATTCATTTTGATCAAAAACACAAGCCTAAGAGTGGTACAAGGCTCTCAAAGATGATTGAGAGATCGTTGACTTGTTCTGGACGACCTTTGACTTCTTCAACTGATGAAAATATTAAAAAAATTAAGAATATGGTACTTGAAAATCGTCAGGCAAATGTTAGAGATCGGCAGGAGAGCTGGACATTTCCCGCGAGTCTGTTCGAATGATTTTTGCTGGACTCGTCCCGATAAAGATGAGTTTTTTTTTTCAAAAAGAGTATTGTAAACAGGTCTCTATGGACATGCTTGATGGTGCGAGTTCCGATCCCACATTCAAGGAGAACGCTATAACTGCCGATGAGACATGGGCTTATGAATTTGACATGCAAACATGTTTACAATCATCGGAATAAAGGGAAAAACGAGCCGAAGCCTACAAAACGACTCCAAAGCCGCTCAAAAATCAAGGGGATGCTCATTGTTTTATTCTGCCTATACATATGTGTGTAGGTGCGATTTAATGGTTAACCTACTTACTTACAAATATTTGACGATATTTTATTTAAGTAATTATCAAAAAATGAAAACATTCAGTAAAACAGAATGCGCAATCCATAAGAATTTCGGGTGAGCAAGCATTTACTTCTGGGAAACCGTCCCACAACTGCAGCGAGCTCATGATCATCTGTCGGAAAATTTGTAAATATAAACAAGCATTTAATGGAAAACAAATGAAAGCAGTATTTCTCAAAATAATTATTCAAAGCGAGAAATAAACAGTATATAAATACGCTGAGTAATAGATCGAGATAAATTTATTTTAAATGTTACAAATATTTCATAAATACTTCACAAAAAAGGCAAAATTCCAATGCGCAAAACAGCAATTGTAGACTTAAAAGTTGAAGCACAAACTATTTAAATATCTAAATTGATAAATCTGTCAAATTACGCACTCACTTATCAAATGCTCACTCAAATTAAAAATTAATGCTTGAATTGTTTCAATGCTAAAATAATATCACGAGTATGTAAATATGAATTCATATAAGTATATGTACATATGTATATAAAGTTGCCACAATAAAAGAATCAAAATTGATTTCCCACTCTAATATGTTTGGACATTAAAGCTTAACCCACACATGCATACATAACGCTCGAAACACATGCAATACGAGTATGACATATTCTCGCGAGCATTCGCACGAAACGCAGAGTCGTCTGCGCGCTTCTTGCCCTTTCGCACTCATAAATCATAATTTTCGTTCATTTTCTCATTTCGCATTCATGATTTGTTTTCATCAACGAGCAGATTGACGAAAATTTTGTCAAACCGTCGGTGGAGCGTTTGAGTGCCGCGAGCGGGCAAGCGGGGTCATCTTTTGACGAGTCGCTTGTGGCTGCGATTTTTACCCACTTTTTGCTTACGTTGTTGTGTGTGCATGTTTGAATGCGTATTTGGAGCGAGTAACCGGCGGCCTGGTGAGTTTCGCATGCGGTCCCCCATAAAAATTTGTCTCCAATTGTTTGTACCTACCTACTTGATCTTGTCACTGTGGCGTCGCGTCGCACGACTGAAGCCCCTCGGTGCTTTCCAGCAACGCTGATTGCTGACGACGTCACGACGTCGTTGTGCTACATGCTTATTCCGCTACATGCCACATGCATATCGGCTTGTATTGTGTATGTGTGTGGACTATGTATATTAGTGTACTTAGGGGCAAACAACAAGTGTTGTGGCACGATTGCGGTTGCTCTTAATCCCAGTCTGCGACAATATCAGAACGGCTGGACCGTACGAGCTGCCCCTTGGCGTATAAATCCCAAAAACAATTTCAGCGGCGTATTTACCTAAATTGGAATTTCCGGTAAAATGTATCATATGCATACATACCGTTACAGAAGTCAACGTTTTCGTATGTGTATGTGTGTGCGTGTTCATATCAAAAGATAAAATGTAGTGCAACAACACAAAACTAATCAGCATAAAACCATTAAATAATGTGCTCAATTGTTGCTCCACATTGCAGCACACTCACACACGCATACATACAAAAGCGAGTAAACATATAAGCATTCGCGATTCACCAACACATCTGCGCGCCAAGATGCACAGCGAGCAAAGTCGCAGCAGCAGCTAAGTATATGTCCGAGACGGCAAACCACTTTGGCGATGTAAGTGAATGTCACCGTCGTCTTAAATGGAATAATAAGCGTAAATAGACAAAAAAAGAAACTTAATTGCAATAAAAAATTAAATAAAACATTCAACCACTACATATGCATTTGTATGTGTATTTGAGGAGATCGTATGCACTCGAGGGAATGTCTGGTATATGTGAGTGCTAACGAAGAAAATATGACAATGACGAGGGTCGTTTCAGACGTGAATTACATTATAATTTCGGCGTGGTAAAGATTATACCCGTAGAGTGCCGAGGTAGTGCAAACCACCATCAATATTTTATTTCAAAGTCCTGAGGTAGGCACACAAGTTTAATAAAAACAAGTAAGAAAGAGATAAGTTCGGGTGCAACCGAACATTTTATACTCTTGCAAATTGCAAGAATCAAAGCCAGGGAAATACTTTAAGGTGTAAAACCAATAATATAAAGTAAAGTCAGTCGGTCCATTTTTGACATACATAAATACCATTATAAGAGAAGGATTATCCCCACAATGTGACAAAAGAATGTAAAAATAATATCACGAATTAAATTTTGTCGAAATCGGTGGAACGAGTCCCGAGATATGGGACTTCCCTGAAAAGTGGGCAGCGCAACGCTCATCGTCCAATTTTCACACCGTCTCCCCTAAGGCTCTGTCATATCATCTAGAAGGTAAAATTAAATGTTTCTGGCGTATTTAATGGTTGACTTATCGCGCTTTTAGTACTTTTTAACAGTACCGTTATATGGGGAGTGACCGGGGTTATCCTCCGATTTCATCCATTTTCACACTGTCGGTAGCAGTTTTTATAAGATTTATAAGCAAATTTGGTTGTTTAGAAAATACAAATATGTACTTTAAACTAATTAAAGACTGTGACCAAGCCCAATTTTACACACAGGTGCCACTTGCTGCTGCGACTCTCTGTATCAAATTACAGTTTTATATCTTAATTTAGTGCTTCGTTATGGCCCTTTATGTGTTTTCGGTTAATGGCGATTTGTGGGCGTGGCAGTGGTCCGATTACGCTCATCTACGAACTTGAACCCACACACCAAGTTTCATCGAGATATCTCAGTTTTTACTCAAGTTACGTCTTGCACGGACGGACGAACGGACGGACGGACAGACAGTCAACCGGATTTCAACTTTACTCGCCATCCTGATTTTATATATATATATATATATATAGGTATATAACCCTATATCTATCTCGTTTACATCCGTTAGGTGAACAAGACTATAATAGTCTGCAGCAACTGGTTGCAAGAGTATAAAAATAATAATTTCTCTAAAGCCTTACAAAAATTTATTTCTCTTAATATATGAAATATGTGCAGAAACACATAAGTGATAGCCTGATAACCCTGACATATGTTGTAGATACAAAAATTTTAAGCTAAAAGCTTTTTCGTTGCCTTTACCCTGTAAATTACGAAGTTGTGAAACGACTACATATATTTTAATAGAGCATCAGATTAATGTACAGGGTTTATCCGGAAAGTAATAGGACGATTTAAATTTTCAAAATAAGCTCCTTCTGCATCGATGCAGCGCTGCCAGCGCGATTTCCAAGCATTGAAGGCGTCACGGAATAGTCTTGAGAGCCGAGGTGCATGCTGCTTTCATTCACTTTCATTGGCCAAGCAAAGAAACAAAAAAAGTCCGAGAGGCCAAATCTAGGCTGTAGGGCGGCTGGAACGTTGTGATGCCGGCCTTGGTTAGGTAGCTGTTCACAAGAGAGGCGGTGTGAGCCGGGGCGTTATCGTGGTGCAACTTCCAATCGTCTGCGATGTCTTGTCGGACTCGATTGATACTTCGTTTGAATCTCTTGAGGACTTCCACGTAAAACTTGGCGTTGATGGTTTGTCCAGGAGGAACAAATTCATGGTGGACGATGTCTTTGATGTCAAAGTCACATCTGGGTAAACCTGCTTGATCATGTTAAACAGAGACAGAGACGCAGATTTACCGAGTTTCACAGTTTGCTCTAACGACGCTGCATTTGCGGCTTGCACCACTCACAGAAACAGGTCGAGCAAAAATGTTTGTCCTGACTCTCCAGGTGTTCGGAGACAGCGTCTACCGTATCCAGTCGATGCGCGCGCGCTTTGAAGTACAGTCGCGGCGGAAGAAAATCAGTCCTATTACTTTCCTCACAAACCCTGTGAAGTCAACTAAGTTAAGTCCATCCGATTTTGCTACACAACCATATCGTTTCCCATGAATTATAGCCGATATTTACGGTAAAAAGTTAGCCTTAAGATAAGATATCGGATTTTGTGATATACGGAGTTTCTGAAATTATATAAGATATCGAATACTTTTTAAACAGAGTTGCCCTGTTTCATAGATTGCAGATGGACTCAATGGCAATACGAATTTTGTTAGTATTTACATTTTGCCCATTTTCAGACAGAACCTGAATGATATAGTGTAAATTTGTCGAACCAAATATACCTTAAATCGTGAAGATAGTTCAAGTCTAAATTTGATAGATGTCTTTATGGTGCTACACCCTCTGCCCGATTTCCCCGCATCAGCTCTCTGGTTAAATGCAGTTATTAGTTAGAGATTGGTATAAATCTCAGTACAAATATGAAATGATGAAAAATGTCAGGTAGCCAATAAGATAGTTACTATAAATTTAGTATTTCGATGAGTATCAGTTTTGAAAAATTTTAACCTCATGGCTTTCTTTACTTCTTCCGTTAAACGCATTCATAGTTTTTGGGGTGATAATCTGCATAAATTCGTATGACTCATCGCATTTTTTCTCAGGTACTGTTGCGCTTATGATTAGTGATCGACATTATTTACGTATAGTATAAAACAGAAATTACTTCATAATGATGGCTCACAGAATTAGTCCCGGTAATATTTAATTTTATTAGACCATGAACTGTAATATTTAAAGAAGGTTTTTATTGTCCAAATAAATTAAAATTGTGAAAAAGGTTGGACGAACCTTGAACTCAGAGAACATCTTTCTATACAGCGGCCATTGATTAAGGTAACATTTGGCAGTGTAATAACTTTTTAAAAATGCTGCGACAAATAATACTAATACCAAGAAAAAACTATAACGACAGCAACATCATAACTATAATACCATTCACCCCTGATTTTCCTATAGTAGCTAAACATACCTTTACTTTACATTACCGGACCACGGAAAAAATTTCGGCCTCTTTTTTTTCTAGCCACGTTGTTGGTTATAAATAACTCCTCAAAATAAGGGTTCCTAATAACAAACAATCAACCTAATCTTGTTTTTGATACTTTAACTTTGGTGGCCAAGGTGATTTTAATGAATACTCGCATGATATTCGAAAATAACCGCTTTAATTTTCGAAATTCTGGAAGCAATTTCCGCCTCAGAAAAATCAAAAATCCGATCCAATTGCATGAATAACCATGATTGATTGAGTGATTTCCCAATGCCATCTGTTCCCTTCCTAACTTCCAATAAAAAAAAAATTTGAATGTTTCAGCAGCACAATCTGACAAAAATGCCTACATGTATCAAACAAAAGATTGGATGGCCACAAATTCAATAAACTGACCCGAGTGACCGGCTTGATCCGTAAAAGTCAATTGCATTGGAAACATCCGCGGGACTCTTTTGTCGCGTATTTATGCTTATGTCCTGTGTTTATGCTCGCTATTTTAATAATGTTTAAGATATTAAACCCGTATAGGAGGAAGGACAGTTAAATTTTAATTTACTAAAAAAATTAGTAACTTAACTTAAAGATTTTCGTTGAGCTATTTTAAATAAATAATTCAAAAGCACTCAAACTAATAAGAGTCCGCAGAAGAGAAGAAAAGTGGTAGCGGTCTTATAATAGCCCATATTATATTATTTTTCGTACTTTTTAAAGTTTTACAGTTATTTTAGTAAAACTGTTTCCGAAGTACAAGAGTTTTCAACACAAGATTCTCATAACCAAAATACGTTCGGTCTTATAAATTTGCACAGAGGGTGTACCCATATCAATGATATCATATTTTATTACATAAATATTCCCTGAACCATGGTAAACATTCGATGTTCCTTCTTCAGTACTTATGGCGTATTTCAATATTCTTCAAGTTCTTCATGGAAGAAGAATGTAACATACATACATGGCACATATTTTTGTATAGAGGACTAGAGTAAAATAAATTATGTATAACCTCAGTCAATATCTTTTCGGAAAGTTTGGAAATTTTATGTGGCATAGCTTCACATGACTGATAGAACGAGAACTCAAAAATTAGGCCGCACCGACCGCGAGTGCTTGCATAGGCTTTTCTTTTAGCAGCAGAAACAGTTAATTTATTAAAAAAGTAAGTAAGGAAAAATGTCGTAAAGCAAAAGTCTCAACCAAGTGCCACATCTCATTGTAATGGGAATATTAGCATTTCGCAAAATGGTATCGATCACAACAAAGAGTCACAAATCAAAGCGCAATTAAGAGGCAATGAGCCAGCAAGGCTACACCGACGATAGTGTGAATTTGAAATTGCTCACACGTGTTCGAACCGCACTGTCATGCCGCATGAGTGGCGAGTAAATCATTTTTAAACTATGTAATTTTTTTTTGAATTCAGGCTTTTTAAACCCAAATAAAAAACTGGCATGTGAAAAATAAATATAGAAGTGCCTATAATTGCGGAGATTTCATATGAACAATTATGCAATAAATAATTATCGAGCTAAGATGCAAATTTAATCGAAAACAACAACATATAAGAGCTGAGAAAATATTTTGCGGTTCGTAAGGGGCACGTCGCCAGCATATTAATCACTTATTTATGAACCATTTCAGAATTTTACTCTTTTTATATCGTTCACCTATAAGGTAGGCTAATTTCGTTTAAATGACGCTACAGACCATTAGCACGATACGTGACAACCAACTAGCAGGCATGATAACCGAGAGGAATTGAACGTGAAAGAATGGTATAGACTTTATATATACAACTGTGAAACTTCAACCCCGCCAATTTTAGAGCTCATTGTGATTTTTACAAATTTCGGTCCGTCATTAAGCGATAGACGTTTTCGTCTAATCAATGTAGGGTAATCTTTTTTCAAAAACATGTTTTTGTTTTTTGCATTTTCTTTTCACTTGCCACTGGAAGGTTTCGAAAAGGCCCAAAAATAATAATACCACTCGACGTTCGGAGCGGTCGGAGTGCACACCTCAAACTTTAAACGGGTTCTTCTTAAAACATATTTTTTTAAATTGGCGGACATGATTTCGGTCGAACTACTCAATCGATTTACTTATTTTTTTTCACAAAACGCATGGATACGTCCCTATAACTTATAATTTATTGGAAATGTTATGACGAAATTTATGTAAAAAAACATTGCGAAAATTAAAAAAAAACGTTAATTAGTTTTTTTTTATTTATCAACATTATTTGATGATTCTAATATGATGCTACTTCGGACTGAGTAGGCAATTGAAAAGTAAAGTCCTCTCTCGACGAACAAAAACCAAACTCTATAAGTCGCTCATAATTCCCGTCCTGCTATATGGTGCAGAGGCTTGGACGATGACAACAACCGATGAGTCGACGTTGCGAGTTTTCGAGAGAAAAGTTCTGCGAAAGATTTATGGTCCTTTGCGCGTTGGCCACGGCGAAAATCGCATTCGATGGAACGATGAGCTGTACGAGATATACGACGACATTGACATAGTTCAGCGAATTAAAAGACAGCGGCTACGCTGGCTAGGTCATGTTGTCCGGATGGATGAAAACACTCCAGCTCTGAAAGTATTCGACGCAGTACCCGCCGCGGGAAGCAGAGGAAGAGGAAGACCTCCACTCCGTTGGAAGGACCAAGTGGAGAAGGACCTGGCTTCGCTTGGAATATCCAATTGGCGCCACGTAGCGAAAAGAACGACTGGTGCGCTGCTGTTAACTCTACGACAGTAAAGAAGAAGAAGAAGAAGAAGAATATGAGAAATCGTGTCCGCCAGTGAAAAAACGCATCTATTTCACCCAGCCATTTCTCCGACAGATGTCATCAAAAAATTCCGGAAAAATTTGTTTGTACACCTCATGATATGTGAAAAAAGTTCTATTGTAGAATAAAAATTTTAATGTCAAAAAAACAGCCCAAATTACCCTACTCTCTCTATCTTTCCTTGGTGAAATGCCAAACAATACTGATCAAATAAAACAGTTTGATATGACTCATGCATGATCTGTTAAAAAAAAGGCTCTTGAAAAAAGTACCACTACTTGAATCACCCTTTATATGCATGCTCCTCAAATATATCTCACAGCGTTGATGCATTGCCCAGGCTGAAATGTATCTATTACATTTGGAATCGTCCTCCAAGACTTGATTTAAATGCTATTGGTTGCTAAAGTTTTCAGGAGGCTTTTATGGCATGAAAAACCAGCAAATGATTTTCCCGAAAAAACACGTTTCCCAAAAGGCTATACCGATATTTATTTCGTTTATAATTGAAGAGTAAGTTTTTGATTCTGCAAAATTGATACTTCGTATCAAAATACGACATATTCCTACTCACAAGACTTGACGAAATGTGGAAAAAAATGTCCATAGCAAAAATGCTATATATTAGATAGCTTGTGCTACGATTAACAGTCCAAAAATATATTATGACGCCAATACTGCGAATAGCTTCGAATTTCTGCTAAAAAAGCCGGGTTTGATTAGCACTCAGTAAAGTAACATAAAGATGACAGAGTATTCGAAATGTCGCCTCATTTACATGATCTCAAGATCAGATTATTGCAACGACCACATATCAACAATTAATTAACTGTTTAGAAGAACTTCAGCTACTCTGTAACAATGCTTATTTTGCAAACAGATTCGTAAGTAGAAACGCGTGATAGGCATGGAGATCGCAAAATCCACTTGCTGCGATGTCAATATAAGTCAAATGCAACACAACATGGCGCAGACACCCACCAGGTGACCTGTACTTAGAACCCAACGGACTCACATACTTATAATACTTCATATAAGTATATACATTGTGCTATTTTCCTTAAGTATATTCCCAATTGAGAGGTATGTGTCTCACTCCTTTTGTGGTGTGGGTTTTCCCTATCGTTGGCGATCAGATTTATGGTAGTCAGTGGTACCTCAAGCACTTCCAATTTACTTTACTCACGAACTGTGGTAGAGCTTGGACAATTCTAACGATTATGATGGAAAAGTGTCTGCTTCCGTTATTAAACGGTTCTATTGGTAGGGTTAGGGGAAAAGCTCATTTAATATGCGCGTTGTGCGGTGCGACTAACCTGCGAGACACATGCGTACTTGCGCATGGGGACCATTGGCAGGAAGACTTGGCGGCCACGGCAACAGGTGTAACGCGTCAAGTGAATTCAAGAACTGCCAGTAACATAGTATGAGTACTCGTTTATACATTTATACTTCATGTGTGTTTACGCGCTTGTAGGTTCCCAGTTGTCGTTGTACATTTTAGATTAGTTTTAATAATTTTAGTTTTTCATTCACGGCACTTCCTTAAGCGGTTTGGTGTTCCATATTCTATTGCAACTTGTCTTTTATTTATTTTTGATTTTATACTGCTTTCTCGGTGCTTTAGTTTGATGTAATGAATGAGTACGTGTGAATATACTTTCTTTATATTAGTGTTTGATAAACTTTCATAAAATTATTGAATATTCAAATTAATGTTCGTTTTGTTTTTCTCCGTTGGGTTTCTTGTACTTGCAGCTCTCTTTCTTATTGTTTTTATTAATTTGTAATCATAAGCGCGCTACACGCAACTACCTTTACACCGTTTAACGACACATCCGGCGGAAATTCGTTTTTGGCTATATTCATATTGGCGGCGAACGGAACGCATAGTGGAGCTGGCAAACACGCACACAAACACAGCTAGTGGGTGGAGCAACAAGTGTTCTGCGAAAATTTTGAACGCAACAAACGGCGAAGAGTTCGTGCTGCCCTTATTTGCGGAAGTCTGACAAAATGTCTGTGGGTAAGTTCATACGCGGCGATAAGCAAATATGATATATATATTTACAAAGTAACAAATATACAAATTTATTTTTTTTGGATTTTTTGTAGTGTGTTTAACGAGCGACTGTTGCCATATTTGTTGCTCGCCTTTAAGGTGAACATTGGGGCATATGTTTTCGCCCTAATAAACTTAGCAAATTGCCAAAGCATAGCTATTGTTTTGGTTCAGTGTTTCTGTGTGATTGTGTAGGAATTAGTGACGAATTAGTTTTACGACCTTTTTATTGATGTGTGGAACATATGTTTCGATCAGCGATTAGCCTTTGATTTGACAATGCAATAGTATAACATTTTCTCGGCAAGTAGTAAAAATTTCATTACGAAACCATTTTCAGGCTTAAGAAATCAAATTTTAAGTGCTTCTAAAAACGGAAAACCGTTAATTGTTGCCAAAACAACTGCCATTAGAGCAACAAAGGCATGTGTACAGTAAAGCTTATTTGCTCTATACTAGTCATTTATACTAAAGTGGCTTCTTATAAAAATATTTGCCTTGTTAAAGTTCCCCAAAAGGATTTGGGTTTAGTTAAGCCAAATATGTTATCGCTCTGTTTAGCCTAGAGCATTTCGATATATCAACCAAGTGGGTATTATTGTTGTAGGGTTGCTAAAATATGGATAATAAGTGTTCTGCTTTTGTTATATTGGTATAATATGTTGTATTTCCAAGAGGGTGCTTAGTTAAAAGTTTGTTCAGTGAGAGAAGTCCTCCATTTCTCTGATTGGAATCTGATTGACTTCTACCAAAGTCTCGGTTCCAAAATCGGAAAAGGAAATTAATGTATCTTTACTACTGATTTAAGTTAAATTAGGTTGATGTTAAATAATTAGAAATAAAAATTCATTTAGAAATAAATATTCCTTCATTTAAGATAATGAGCATATACTCGATGTCCCAAATCAAATTACACACATTCAGATACAAAATCACATTTTCCAAACCAGGTTATTTTTATTCAATAATTGGCTTTCAGGACTGCAACTATATTTCCGGATATAAAGAATATTATTGCATACCTTTATTCTTCGTACTATTTCTTAATTGTCGAATATATCGCAACTGCTCCTAATACGGGTATATGTACAGATACATCAACACTACCTAAGCGGAAACAAATATGTATATATGTACATAGTATGTATGGGCAATTAACGCATTTCCAACCAAAAAATGTAGTTCTCATAAGTCTCTCATGTTCTCTTCTTGGTTATCCGCGCTTTCATGATGTGCCAAAGGTTTTCTATGGGGTTTATACCAGTCCAGTAATAAAACACCCAATTCTCCTAAATATTTTTTTTATATGAAAAAAAAAGGTTTTTTCAGATATGTGGTTCTGAAGAAGAAATAAATATATTCTATTGTCAAGGTCAACAATTTAACTTTATTATAAAGATAAGTCTTAGCCTTGATGTTTTAAAAAATATTTTGGGCAGGTGGGTGCCGCGGTTGGATCTAATAAGTTCCAGCTGAGAGGCCCAATTTCTCGATCTCATCGATAATTAACTTCACATAACGCCACAAAAAATAGTGCAGCGGTTTTAGATCGCACGATCTTGGAGGCTACACCACAGGTTTTTGAGAAGGCCGACGATATTTTCTACGGGACTGCTTACACCCATCAGTTTTCTTCCCGTAAACTTTGAAATACTTGTATAATTGATTCAAGAACAAACCCGAATTAGAATAGGAATTAGGTACGAACAGAATTAAACATCCGTAACACTCAGACTCGGACAAAAAAAGAGGACACATTAGAAATGTGTGATTATTTGATTTTTTTTTAAATCTGGACTTATATAAAAAAAAATTCATGACACTTGGTTCATATAAGTATTCGAAACTAAAATAAATAACTTAGTCCAAAATAAATATTTCCATTTTTTATTAGAAGCTGAAATAAAATATTTCCGTTATTTCAATTTCTACTATGATACTTATAAAACATGTTCTCAAAACTAAACGCGATAAAATAAAAACTCGATTTTTTTTAAATTGGTAATAATAATAGAGTCAACAAAATATCTTGTTTTAAAATTTCGTGCCGCCTGCTTTGTTTTTTATCACGGTTTTTATTCGTTCGGGCATGGAATCAACTAGCGACTGTAAAATTTGTGTCAAAATACCGTTATACCAAATGTCTTCAATTATTCGGTCAAGTTCCGACAAAGTTCTTGTTCTCTTCTTGGTTATCCGCGCTTTCATGGTGTGCCAAAGGTTTTCTATGGGGTTTATATCAGACCAGGCCAGTCCAGTACGAGGGCTGCTATATATATTTCTGGCCTAATAATGAAAATAGGCATATTTATCAACGAAAATGTTTTTTTTTCGTTGAACTTGGCTCGTCTTGGAAGACCCACACGGTCGATTGCTGTTTTGTTTCGGGCTCATACGCATTGATCCATGATTCGTTACCTGTGACGATCTTACAAACGTCTTTTGAAGCACCGCGATCGTATTTTTTCAGCATTTCTTTACACCAATCCACAATCCACAACGAGAACAAACCTTTTTTACGGCCAGGTTTTCATGCAATATCGAATGTATGCTGGTGGGAGAAATGCATAGGCATGCCTCTATCTGAAGGTATGTTACATGACGGTCTTGCATTATCAGTTCACGTACGGCATCGATGTTTTCTGGCACAACGGCTGTTTTTGGACGACCTTCACGGAATTCGTCTTTGAGCGAGCGTCGGTCACGATTGAATTCGTTGTACCAGTTTTTCACAGTGCTATAGGATGGTGCTTCATAGCCATATAAAGATTTTAGTTCATCGATGCACTCTTGTCGTGATAATCCACGTCGAAAATTGTGAAAAATGATCGCACGAAAATGTTCACGAGTTAATTCCATTTTTTGGCCGAGATGAATTTTTTAATTCCCTGTAAATAAAACAATTCACGATTAAATGACAAAACGTTCTGAGTGATGTTATGCTAAAAAATGTCAAACTTTCCAATTATTGCACCTGGCAACACTTAGTGTTGTCTAGTCCAGAAATATATATAACTAGCAGTCTATGTAATAAAACACCCAATTCTGCTAAATATTTTTTTATATGAAAAAAATTAAAATGTGTATTAACCATGTCGTTGATAAAATTAAATGTTTTAAGGTTATGGAATATAAAAAATGTTACTTACCGATTTGGCTTTTCCTGAAAAATTATGTTGTCCATATAGGAAAAGTGCTTTTCAATTGAAGGGACTAGGATTTCCTTTAAGATCTGTTGGTATTTAAAAGTGTTAATATTTCCATCAATCAAGCCCAAATGTCCAAACCATGATAGGAAAAACACCCCCCGATCATCTGACTCCCCCCCTGCCTGACGATGGGTTTGACACACTCATTACTGAAACGTTCACCAACTCTTCTGTGAACGTACGACATTCCGGCTGAACCGAAGATGTTAATTTTGAACCCATCTGAAAATATGACTTTTCTCCAATCTTCTTTGGTCCAGGCTTTGTGCAGTTTTGCCTATTGGAGGCGTTTTTGTCGCATTATTACCGTCAATAGTGGTTCTTTGGCAGGTCGACAGGCAGTTAGTCCGGCTTCTTGGAGGCGCCATCGTACTGTTCGCATACTGATTTCGGTTCCATTTAATTCCTGAATTTTGCTTCTGATGTCTTCAACTGTTTTAAATATGTTCTGAATACTAATCCGCTTAATATGGTGGTCATCCTTGGTAGTAGTCTTTTTCGGGCGTCCGGAAACTGTTTTGTGTTTTAAAGACTTAGTCTTCGCATATTTCTGTAGGAAAGCACCGACAGTAGTTTTGCTAAAATTTATTTTACCACTAATTTCACGTATACTCAAGTTTTGCGATCGCAAAGTCAAAATTGTGGCTTTATTAACTTCAGTCAGTTTTGGACTTTCTTCACATTTCATTTTATTTGCAGCCATGTATATACTCAGGAATATAAATAAAAGCATTTTATTGTACCTGAATAACGTATGTACTTACTAAAATAAATACTTACTTGTATAATAAAGGCTGATTTTTTAACACTACATCGATTTAAAGTTACTACAATTAAGTGTCCCGTTTTTTTTTGTCCGCTATTGTATATTGACTTATTTTCGAGACATTCATTGGCTTTCACGGAAATTACATCATTCTACGTAATATAGGGGAACTAGGGTAGTATCGACCCCATTTTATCTATTCTCGCCAATATCATACCATAAAATGTTTTCTGGGTTTCACCAATCATATGGAGTAAAATCAGTCGGATGATTCAAAAACCTGATGTTAGTTATTTGAGGGGCTAAGTCAAGCTTTCGCACAATGTTATCTATTATAGGCACAAATACACCGTTGTGAGTAAAACACATTCCGTAATTTTCTTTCAGATAACATAAATATCAAGCGATATATGCAGTATAAAGTCACCAGGAAGTTCGAAAATCTTTAAAATAGGTATATGGAAGCTCAGAGAATTATTGATCCGATTCAATACATTTTTAATACACAGACTTACTACAGTCAGAAAAGGATTATCTGTATATAGGTACTGGAGTCCACATATTCGATACCTACGGGCTTGAACAGTTTTGGTTTGATTTGGGCAATTTTTAGTTATAAGGTACGGGGTTATCGTCCGATTTCATCTATGTATTTGCACACTATCGGTAGGAGTTCTTATAATATTTGTTTTGAGAAAATTTGGTTTTTGTAGCTTTAGTAGTTTAAGAGATTAAACTTAAGTCCACAGGTGCCCCTAACTAATGCGATCCCCTGTACTCTACTACAGATTTATATCTTAATTTAGTGTTTAGTTATGGTACTTTATAGATTCATAGAGATTTGTATGCGTGGCAGGGGTCCAATTACGGTCATCTGCTAACTCGTATTTTTTTGTAGAAAGGAAGCCGCCGCCCAATTTCATATCTCAATTGTTACTGAAGTTACAACTTTCATGGAAAGTCGGATGGACAGACAGATAGTCACCCATATTTTAACTTTTCTCGCCATCCTGATCATTTATATACATATATAATCCTATATCTATCTCGCTTAGTGTAAGGTGATACATGCAACCGTTAGGTGAACAAATCTCGTATATTCTGTAGCTACATGTTGCAAGAGTATATAGAAAAGGTAAAAACAAAAAAAAACGTTACCTTCGGCTGCACCGATATTAGCTTCACAGGTGCACTTTTTTTAGTAACTATTTGTCCAGTTTGTATGGAAACTATATGCTATAGTAATCCGATCTGAAAATTTTTTTCGGAGATTATATTATTATCTTAAGCAGTAATCTATGTCAAACTTCGTGGAGATACCACGTCAAATGCGAAAGCTTTCCATACAAGCTCTTGATTATGATCGTTCGGTTTGTATGGCAGCTATATGCTATAGTAAGCCGATCTCAACAATTTCTTTCGATATTACATTATTTCTATAAGAAATAACTCACACCAAATTTCGTGAAGATATATCGTTAAATGAGGAAGTTTCCCATGCAAACATTTGATTTCGATTGTTCAATTTATATGGCAGCTATTTGTTATAGTAGTCCGAAATCGGCAGTTCCGACAAATGAGCTTCTTGAAGAGAAAATGACGTTTACAAAATTTCAAAACGATATCTTAAAAACTGAGGGACTATTTCGTATATATGCAGACAGACAGACAGACGGACATGGCTAAATCGACTTAGCTCAACATACCGATCATTTATATATATACTTTATAAGGTCTCCGGCGCTTCCTTCTGGGTGTTGAAAACTTCGTGACAAAATTAATATACCCTGTTCAGGGTATAATAATTTTAAACCAAATTCTCCTGCTACCATTACTAACAGGTCCTTTATATTTTATCCTCTAGGAACTTAAAGTTCTTGTTACATTTTGTCTTAATCTAATTTAGGTTAGGTTCAGAGTTCAATTCTAATACGGATATCACTTGGACAGCTTGGAACACCGGGCAATTATGACATCTAAAACTTCAATTCATTTCATTTGAGACTTTCACATATATATATATTAAAGCGGATTAAGCTTAAGTACTTCTGTAAATTTTCGATGTTCTACTTGAGGCCAAAAGAATCTCGCAGTCGATAAAAAGCTGTTCGTCGACCAATGCCTGCTAACCGTTTGCGAGGTCCACTGATCCAGTGCTAGTATAAAAGATACCAAGAGCGGTCCAACATGGTCCCATTCCATGAGGAAGGGTTCCCCTTTTGATAGCTTATCTTTGCACTACACAGCGGCTCCGTTATGACCATGCAAACTCAGTTTCATTAATGAAATAGATAGATGCTTTTTGTTTCTTTATTAACACTGAACTTAGCGAGCTCAGCGCTGGTATTGCCGCCTTGCTGTCAGAGAGAATGCTCAAATCCCTGAAAGAAGCTGTACTTCGGAGCAGTGCGTTTACTCCTAGCTAAATGGCACCCACTGCGATAAAAACACTATAACCGTCAGATAGCATAAAGCTATGCTTTGACCCGCTCCTCCCCCACTGACTTCTCCTGTCCAAATATCCCTCATCCTCAAGTTTCGTAGATACAGTTGAAGATTGAGAAAACTTGAGGAAGTCTCTGTTTGGATTGTTTCATATGCACAGGTTCGCTGGGCTTTAGATCGACCTTTGCAAGAGTTCTATGTGAAAATGACATTTAGTACTATTGCTGAAGTAGTTCGCAACGTACAGAAGATACCGGTGAGTGCCACTCTTTAGACAATAAAACATTATTGGTTTGTCTACTGTTTTTCTTCACTATAGCTCCTCTACAGCAATATAAGGCAACTGATGGCTACATTACTATCTCTTCAATATTCGGCTTGTATGAAAGCTTTGGCTTAATCTCTAACTAAGAAAACAGAAATACACTTCTGTTTGGTAATCTTTGCTTCAAATATTGACATTCTTTTTTATCCATAAATAAATCTTAGCAGACCGCTTTAGCATGCAGTCCGTCGCTTCGGATAAGTCAGCGTAGTAAGTGATACATGAAAATAAAAAGCGAAACAAATTAATAGATGACCTCAGTGTCAGCATAGAGTGACACTTCGTGCTGTGATATGGGAAAGTCGAGCAACAGTAAAATAAATTACTCACGTAAAATAAAGAGCGACAAAAGTCATTGAGTCTTACGCAGACACACTATACATAGATGTATAGATACGTGAAATATTAAGTGCTGCAAATGATGAATTTGTTAAATAGAATTATTGCATTACTTACGAGCTGTCCTTTGTATAGACGTATATGTACATATATACTCCAGTGAATATAAAAGTCTAAGAATATCACTTGAGTAACAAATTATATGCTTAAAGAGCGCCAGCTGTGCTTCACACGCTTATGATCTATTAAGCGTAATGAGTGTGTAATGAAGGCCGTTTTCCCACATTTTTTCAATCACAAGTCTAAATGGGAAGCTCATTCAAGCGTATATGAATTTTGACAACCCTGCGTTGCGCTTCATTTACCAGCGACGCCGGCAATCGCGATCGATGGAAAACCACACCACTATTAGCGCACAGACAGTGTTTGCAGTTTTGGATTTCGAAGAAATCCTGCGAGTTCCAAAGAGCAACTCATACCGAGTGATTCATGTTTTGCTCTTTTGCTCTCTGCTTTCCTTTCATGTAATGTGGCTCCTTTACCACGCCCAAAGTCACACCCTATCTTTAACTGGGCTGTTCTTTACTAATCGGCATACACACATATGTATATGTGCGTATATATTTATATCTAAGACACTATTAGTATTCATTTACCAGAAGCGGCACCACCCTTTCCACTAGCCCTAGATGAGAGTATAATCTGTACGTTCAATTTCACTAGGATTCATCTCGAGTAGAGAAGATAAATTGTTTATCGTTCTGGGAAATTGCTAATGTTTTTGTTATTTTGCGCACTCAACTGCTCCTTCACTTAGTCTCAGCCGAGCCTTTGCATTTGATGGACAGTGGAGAAGTCCACATACTTGTACATACACTTATACAGTTGGTAGTTATGCTGACCTTTCACTTAGCATGCGAGTGTGTGTGTTTGTGCATTTCGTACTCATTTTATTTGGTGTCAGATTCTGTTGCATTGTTCCATGACCTCTGCAGTTTTCGGTTGTTGTGCACACAATGTTGCGGTTGCGGTTGTGGTGGGTGGGCAAAACATGTCACGGGCCTGTGAACTTTTCAACTTCTGTTGGTTGTCTGATTTCCTACTCAGTGTTTGTGAAAGATTAATGAGATTTTTTGATTAGTACGAACAACGTTTGCCACTGACTTTTTTAATTATCATATTATAGCATTCTAGGATAATATTAAAAATATATTTAAAATACCGTGTATGATTTTTACAACCTTGCAATATATTGTCATAGAGTACAATAGTTTTGTTCACCTAACGGTTGTTTGAAACGCCTAAAACTAATCAACGCAAAAACCAGCCAAATCAACAAAAAAATAAGTCAAGTAATACTCTGTATTTGGTGGGATCAGACTACGTGGTGCATTATGAAATTCTAAACATGGGTGTAAGCATAATTGAGAAACGCTAAGGACAATAATTCGACAGCAATTTTCATCATGGCAACGCATTCATAAAATCTTTCCTCATTTTGATTTTCTTAGAATTTAGAGACTATAAATGGAAATTTAAATCGTGGATTGTAGAATATCAACACCAATTTATTAGATTGTCAAATATCACTTTTTTGCTCTTTATTCAATGCTTTATAAAAAGTGTTACAATGATTTACGGATTTAGTTCAAATATGCGCCGTTTCGTTCAATAATCTGTTTCCATCTAGACGGCAACTTCATTATACCCCCCTCTGGATTTGCCTTTAATGAAGTAAAACTTTAAAATAGCGCGAATTTCGGCGTTTGTGAACTCTATGTTTACACGTCAATAACTGTTGAACGCAATATCCAAACTAATCATGCATAGCGTCGTTTTGTAGGTTATGTCAAAGATGTATAATATTGCGAGATACGAGCTCTGAAGTGCTAATATAAAGATTTTCAAAGTTCCGACATGAGGTTACCGTATATTATTGGCCGAAATTATTAAATGTAAGTTATCTTAATCAAAATGAAAGAGCGGGTTTTACTCATAACAGTGTATATTTCTGCCTAATATGGATAAAATTGGGCAAACTAAAATCTGGATATATAAATATCTATAAATATATATAAATATCTAACATATAAAATTGCTACTTTCCGATCCTTAGGTTGACGTTTTATTATTTATAGTATTTCTCTGGGTTTTATTAATGAAAGTTGTAAGTGTATAAAAACTTCGGTTTCACCCGCACTTAGCCCTCTCTTACTTTTTCAGATACCATCAAACTAGAAGCACGAGTGGTCGAAACTTCAAAAAATGGCAGTATACTTTTATCCCTCACTTTTCATTTAGACATTTGGTCGAGAGGTGATTTCGATGTAATATTGTCTTTATCCCGATCTAACCACTTCATTGAAACCAGACTAGTGCCTCCCATGCCAATTGCTTGTTGATAGAGTTATTATTATTCCAAAATATATCAAAAATTAAACTTTCCGGATGTGTCGAAAATATTATATTCAAACAATAGGTATCAATACTGTACAGCACTTTTAGACATTTTTGAAGTTAGCCATTCGATCAACATGTTGTTATAAATTTATGTTTATCTTGTTATAAATTTCTACAACATTCTGTAATTTATCCAATAAGTTTCATTTTATACCAAAATTGTAATAATCAATTAATTTGAGGTTCAAACATTAAAAAATATTTTTCGTTTCATATCGTTGACTATAAAAGTTGAATATTTTCTTTCGTTTATAACGGTCCATGTCGCAATATTATGAGTCTCAGCTTTATAAGATTGAAATATGTAATATGAAAATAGGTTCTGTATTGTCTAAAGAAGTTCCTATTAAACATTTCGTTAGTTCTACATTTTTTCAATTTTGACATTAGTTTCTTAGAGGCAAGTGGGCAAGCTCCCACGCTTGAAAAAAGTGAATAAAGCAAAATTTCTAAAATATTTTGCAGATTATCCTTTCCTACCTTTGTAAAGCTGTTTAGATCAGTAGACTTAGATCGCTCCTATACCACACTACAAATATATCAACCCTCTAAGTATAAGTATAAGTAAGTAATATGATTGCAGTTATTAAAACGCACAAAGCCGTTACACTTAAATAGAAATTGAATTCGACGGGAACCCAACACATACACATGTTCAGTCATAATTATCATGCGCGCGCTCGCTTCCTCAATTCATTGATTTTAATTACCATCGGAAAGGATCAACAATAGGTGGAAATTGCGAAATTTGTTTACAATATGCAATTTCCTATGTCGCCAACAATAATGCCTTAATTGCAGCTAAATAGTCATTGACTACTTAAAAACTCAAACTGACCGGCAGCGCGTGCGAGTATTTATGTAGACGCACATACATATGAGCATAGAGGCACGCACTCACACCGTCAGACGCACACTGGCACACGCTAATTGTTACGCAATTAATTAAAGTCCCATTCACAACTTGTTAATAGCTGTCCGCAGTGACTGTCAAAGGAAAAGTGTGGAAAAGTGGAATATTTTAAAGACAAATGAACATTATAAGTAATTTTTAGAAAAGAAGTAAAAACTATTGAAAAATAGCAAAGCTGATGATTTTTTAATATTTTATCAAATATAATCCTTAAATCACAATATTTTATATTTATATATTTCATTGGTGGCAAATTATCGCATTGTGCTTATTTTAAGAAAAAATACAAATCGCAATTCACCGTTTTCCGTACAAATCCAACAGCTCTTCTTAGTCACTGATGAATGCAAAATGGCTTATAAATGGTACCGTTGCGTACCGGTGTATCACCCTAGTTGTAGCAAGTCTCCCGACCGAGTGCAGACTTGAGTAGAAATGCGCAAATAATTGCACGATCTCTGAGGAATGTGAGAGATGACAGCCACCGACGCGCTACAACAACTTTGTGCTAAATGACAAGAATATTCAATTGAACACATGCATAAGTATGTGCTATGATATATACATACATACTTGTATTATGTACATACTTACATATACAGTATAATGTCATGCATTGAACTATTTGCTGAAGAGGCTTTTAAACACAGCAGGGAATGAGAAGAATATAAAAAGTTTTTTGAGAAAAATACTCAAATATTGAAAGCATGTGTTTTTAGGTTATATCTTTCCTTAAGAGGTAACATGAGTTTCCTCGGATAAAAAACAGCCTTACAATTTTTTTCTCATATAAAAAATGAAATATTTTATTAGAATTTTTTATAGTTATAAACATATTGTAAGTGTATTAATAAAGAAATTCTGAAATTTTTGGAAAAACATATTTTAAACTCGGCCACTGCGACTGCGTTGGCAAGATAATTCCTTACACGATCATCTGAAATGAAAAAAATATGTGCTTTAGTTAAAACCTTAACTTAGAATCTGAACGAAGGAATTAAAAACTGAAAATTTGATTTTTGGCACACATATTTAGAAAAAAAAATTAAAATTTCAGTGAAAATTTCGCAAAATTTTTTTCATCCAAGTCTTTAAGAATTGTATTTCAAAGACCTGTGTAAAACTTCATACTGATCCGTTGAGTGATTCGGGAAGTATTCCCAACCGACTTCAAAAATATAATACAGTTTAAAGAAAACCACGTTTAAAGACGGCGCTCCAAATCTTGCTAGCCTCAAGTGACAAGTTCCCAAGTACCATTTGAGTAGTTGACGTAGTTTTTGTGTGACTTTCCTTTAATATTTGTTTGGCATTTCGTGAAGTATGAAATTTCGCCTAAAAGTGGGGTCATCACGCCAATTGTACATTTTTACACTAATTCCTATGCATACTTTCTGTCCATGTCTAATTTTAATGCTTCTGCGGTATTTATTTAATGAGCTGTCGCCGCGAGTGCGGTTGATACAGCTTTGGTTAAATGTTAGTTATAGAATAACGGAATTTTGTGGGCGTGGCAATTGCTCGATCACTCATCTAGACTTCCGATAATAGCTGAAAACCACTCTTGCTGGTAGTCTCACGGTGGAAAATTTGACTCCACTTATGTGCAAGTTCTCGATAAAATGGAAAGCTGTCAGTGAAGTGGCAGCTCTAACTATGGCAAGATCGAGACTTTTACAACAAATTAGGCGTCCGAACAATAGAGGAAACTTAAATGTCTCATTTTCTTCCATGAAGTAATAATTTGACCAAAGGACCCGTGGGAGACACATGAGAAAGGAGTAGGATAAGTTTAGCGGATTAAATTCATGCACCCCGGCGTGCAATGCTTCCTGCTGCTATACAAAAAAATCTACAATACCGAACTTGTTTTTTATGGACTCAAGGAACATGTACATATGTACATTAAGTTTTATCAAGATATCTTATGTTTTACGACAGTCGTGGAGATTAAATATTCATACCCCCCAAACTACTTGATATATTCTGACCAGCGTCAGTGACTTATTCTTAATATGGAATGATCGTGACGTTCTTTGGTACACCTACAACAGCTATACAAATATTTATCTTTATATAGAATAAATTTATAAATATACATACTTCCATTCACATGTGGGCTTCAGGGTGATTACTTCGAAGTATAAATTATATTTCTTAAATTATTCATTAATTAATGAGCGGATACGATTTGTCTTTAATTTCTACTTTGGAATAGCTTTTAAATATCATATATAAAGTTTTCCTTTCCTTCCTATCAAAATTTGTTTCATATGCCCTTCACTTTTGTATCCGATTTCTTTCAGAAGCATATTCTCGTAGCATTTATAATCGGCATATTCCATCATAATTAAATTACAGCCAAAGAAGAGCGTAAAAATTCTAATTACACACCTCATATTCATTTGTTGTCAGTATAAACTAGCATTTCCCTATGTATAGAAATAAGTACGTAAATATGTACATCTGTACGCTTATTAATTTTCACGAAGCTGCTGCCGAGATAGCCCCAGTTGACATTTCACTACGACAAAAAATGCAATTGCATTAGAAAATCAACAAAACTCCCCTCACTTCATCTTCTTGTTTGAGTTTCCATTTAACGCTTTCTTGGCGCTGCTCTTAAAAAATGTATTTTTGATCAAATTTCGTAAATGAAATTTAACGACGCGTGCCCCTGAGAGGATTGCTCTGCTACCTTGTGGAGCGTCGACGTCTAGTCTTACGGCCTTGCGCAGTTTCTAAAAGCGTGAGTGAAGGGGAGGAAATTTTTATAATATATGTTAGTGTATAGCTAAAATTTAAAAAAAGTGGAAGTTCAAAAAGAGCAACCGAATCATACATATTTACATATGTATGTACATACACCACACATCGCTCGAAATGTACAAGAGTGAAAACAGCAGCAGGGCACGCAATGACTTCCAATTTGTTTATGCCGCATCCACGGGAAGTGTTTCTCGTTGGCGTATGCAACATGCCGCGTTACTACAAGCCACCAAGCACCGCTTGCCGCCGCCCATCAAAAGCGATTATTTGCCTTCGCATTCTTTTCGGTTCTTATTTTTGTTGTTTTTTCTCAAGAATTTCCACTTTTTTGTAGCCTTATTAAAAGTGTAACTCATGTAAAGGAACACGCGGCAACCGGGCATAAATAAGTTCTCTATGCAGCTACTTTGTAAGTATGCAACAACTTCATTCTGCCGCGCTTCCGATCGGGCAGTTTATTATTCTCCAGCAACTTTTAATGGACTTCTGCGCTTAAAGGAGTTTATATCGCTCAGCAAACGCTCTGCTTTCTTGTTGTATGTGTTGTTTATTGGAAAAGTTTACAATACTTTTGTTGTACTTCATAAAGATGCCGTTATTGTTGTAGGAATAGCACATTCAAAAGTTGATAGCCGACACTATTTTTACGACTATAAACAATTAATTCGTGCGTATTTGCAATAACAAATTCCATTTTGCAGCCATGAGAAGAATGTACTCATGTGAAACCCAAAGCAATCCAGTCCATACACACTTGTGTACTTACATACATACCACGACATCGTCTTTATTGTTCTACTTATTATTTGACGCGATTTTCGATTAAAACATTTACACGATTCTTGTTAACAAGCAATTGCTGTGACCTTGTTTACGTTCGGGTATTTCACTGAATTTTCCAATACTTAAAATAAATTCACGCATACATATGTATGTATGTATAAAGATAGTGGTATTTGCTGCAACCAAACGAGCACGAGAAGTACGCACTACATCTATAAAGAACCAAGGTTTAATTGCATTGTCTGACCAAGATCAAAAAATTTTGTTGGACAGCAGTAAAACTTCTCTGGCTGTGAAAATAAAGAAGATCGCCTATGAACCGAGTTTTATTTGGAATGAAATATGCATGTTGATATATAATTCTCCTTCAATCGATACAGTTTATAAATTGTTTTGAAATATTATAGCATAAGACTAGACCACAACGAGTCTAGTTCCAATAAAAATCTTTTTCGAAAGCATCATCTTTCTTTCTCTCAATAAATAAACCAACCACCAATAAAAAATATCAAAACAACACTTTGCACTAATGGTATACTTTGCACGAATAACTCCCATATAAAATTGGTATATGTATGTACATCAGTTCATACCTCTTATAGCCTCCATGTATAGAATATAGGAACCTCATTTCTATGGATGTGTTAAGTATTGAGTAGCTAATGGTTACCTGTGTCGAAACTTATGTAATCTAAAAACAGAGCGCTCAAACAAATTACATAAGTATGTACTTGTATGTATGTCAAACAGACAGTTCCTTTCCAACGATTCATTTAAGTAAGGAATCAGTTTAAGAGCCCATCTGCCTTTTTTGGCTATAATCTTTTCACGTCTGTCGTCAAGTCTTCGAAAATTTGTCCTAGAGTATACTTTTTTAAACCCCACAGCAAGTAATTCAGCATATTTGAATCCAAATAAATTGGAAAATTCCTCATCCAATATCCTATTGAAACCCAGTTTTTGCTTGCATTATAAGAGTTGTTTTATGATATATCTGTTCTTTCGTATAATCAGACGAAAGATAAATAACACGACTCTACAAAAAAATTTTCGTTCTTTGTCCTAAAGTTTATTTTATGATTTCCTGATTAATTATGAACAAAAACCATAAGAAAATACCCTTTTCGGTATAAAGTTTGCTTTTGTAAAAGTTATAGTAATAATACTATATAATAATTACATATAATTATACTATCGTTTAAGCGGTTTCCTAAATAAAAAAGCAAACTTTTTCATGGCATATATTTTTTTTCGTCTAATTACGACCTAAAACATGGAAATTTACTGCTTTAAAGTTAAGGCCAAATTTTGTGTTGACCCGTGTAATAGAAAGCGGCTTAAAATTTTTCTCTTTGCTATATCTCGGTCTAATCAGCAAGCAAATCTAGAGATGATATCTACGTAATATCTCGCTTCGCGTATCGGCCAGAAGTGTCCTGGAAATAGGGCGACACTGTGGATGTGGCCAGTACAAGCGACTTTACTTCTACTGAGTGTCAGGTTATAAAGGCATCGTAGGCAATAAGATAGGGGTGAGATTGCCAAGAGTGGTGTATGGCTGTCACCCAAAAACGTGATCATATTGGTAAATTCATACGTTGTCTGTACAACGATCTTGGGCAGTAGCATGACACGAAAGCTTAAAACGCGATAGAACAATTTATCTGGGTGCAAAACTGCAAAATTCGTGTGTAAAACGGTAGAACCGAAATATACAAAAGCCCATCTGGTACTCGATAGAAGGGACCTTGGGAACATGATTCTAATACTCACTTGTCAAAGTCTGGTGGAGGCACAGGCCTACAGAATGGGGTTGACAGTTTAAGAAGACTACAGGAAATGTCAAGAGCAAGTGACCAGGGAAACAATGGATCGTTTCTTGTGCATGCTATGACCTTGCCCAATGCAACGCATCAATCATTTGAGGGCCTGACGGTATGACACATTGGATGAGGTTTCATTAGTTAGGCCATCTACTTGGTCATGGTTTGGCACCAAACGAGAGATGCGAAAATGGATTTGCCATTAAATTTTATTCAATGTTGGCTGTCAACAGAATACATATAAGTCTCTGTTGGCTTAATCTGCACTAAATTTTCAGTATATTGGGTTTGTTTTACAGCAACGCACCTCCGATAGAACGGTTTCTATAGTCAATGCTAAACGTATCTTATACTTTTCTTTTATTTAGTAGTTCTTCGCAAAGCTATGCGTTCCCTAATATCCCCGTGAAAGAAGAAAGAAACATTACACCAACAGTGGCAATGATGAAACTCACGTCACTCCCTGCCTGCCGTTGGAGTTCGTCACAGTCGCGCGTCACATCTGTTAAACAGATTTAAATGCGAAGGCAAATGTGGATCGCTAAAGCCGAGACAGGCGGTAGCGGCAGGCGGAAAATGTGTTGGCGAACATCACCAAAACAAACGTTAATTATTTTCATAATAATAACGAAAACAATTTATGTATGTGTGCAGCGCTTAAAAAACACGAAAGCAAAAAAAAGAAAGGTACATATGTGTATGCAAGTGTGTGGGGATGACGTAAAAAGTGCGGGAGATGCACAGTCGTACAACTGCGTAAGCAAATGTTTCCCCGAAAAAGTGTACTCATGACAGGGGGAGCAACCGCCTGACGACAATTTATATATTTATGGCACAACTGTTGAATTCGAGGCTGGAAATGCATTTTTATTCGAATGTTTTGTCTTCGGGAACATAGTTTTTTCTTACTTTCTGCTTTAAGGTTGTAACAGTATTTGTACGCAGCATTGTTGTCGCGCCGATCGCCCTTCGTTGTCCAGGTCGAGTATCAGAGCTAGTCACTGAAACCACAGGTTGATGTTAAATGTCAATTGTTGCACCCCTGAGGATTAACGGTATTTGCTTCAGCGTGTCCGAGTACAACACACAATTGCAGAGGGAGCCGTGGTGGATAACAAGAAAAGTGAAAGATCATTGCCTTGGAGATATTGCAAAGTTACTATTTTTAGATAGAGTGCATTTCACTTTGATTTATAAGATTCTCACTTCATTTGTAATTCGAGACACACTTGTCACAGACACTTACCTTCTGGTGCACACAAACATATCTACATATGCCAGTATGTACACGTGCGCAGTTAGGATGTTATATTGATCACGCCAGCTGCACTTGTGTCTATAGAGCACGGCTGTAGCGCATAGAGTAGCAGATCATGTCGTGTTCACAGGTAAACAGACGACACACTCCAATTACGTGTGTGTAGGCATGCTGGCGGTTAGTCGGTACTATTTTTGGCAATTAAATTAACAAATCCTTATACCTTACTATACTACCACTAATTAACCACTACTTAACATGCAACACACCTTTTTTGGCTTTCCGATCTATCTGAGCGGAAGGCTGACATAAACTTATTAAGGATTTCCTTTTTGGATTTTCCTGGAGTTTCTTTACGTGATATACACACATATATGCATAAGTAAATTTGTGCTTGCCGATTGCAGTAAAAATCATTAATCCTTTTTAGAAGAACTGTTTTTATTGAGCGACGCGACGTATTCCCGATCTTGGCTGATAACTTATCTGAAGCTTAGAATTTGTTTGAAATTTCACTGCACCGTTTTGTAAGCCAAATCGGAGATTTTCAATATGACCAATGATCGATATAATATGATATTATAATTATATTATAATGTAGATGATTTTTCTTATCCTGAAATTAATGGTATGGATAAAATCATTTAACGGGTATATTTTTTGTAATATTTGACTGCAGTCTGACTCTGGAAAAAAGCATTTTGAGGTTTTCTTTGTTTGTTAAGGTTAGTACTCTAGAGCAAACAAAAAGATTTTTTTCTTGTTGCTTTTCAGCCCTTGTCCTACATAATATTGACGAATATACGAAAAATATTGGGAAAATATCTTCTATATATATAAAAGAAAGTCGTGTTGTTTCAACTTATAACTCAAGAACGGGAGAAGAACAATTTGGCTGAAAATTGGTAGGGATAGCAGATAGAGCCAAGACGGACATAGGACATCTCTTTAGGGTAGGGCAAACAAAAAAAAGTTTACTTTTACTTTTCAGCCTTTGTCTACATATATACTAATAAAAAATAACAAAATATTTTTAACAACCATTGTCTTTTTTTTTTGTTTAATAAATAAAAAGAATTAATAAGACACGTAAATCCGAGAAAGAACGTATAACTTGCCTTTTTGTCTGTTATCTATTCAGTAATCAATGTTTTGAAATTGATGCTTACGTCAGCTACGAAAGAAGAGCTCTCTCAACAAGCAAAAGAGCTTCCGCGAAGTAACTAAAAAACTGCGAAAATGAGCGTACGGATACTCTTAATTTCTATAAAAAAATTGAAGAGTACAGAAACTTTGCTCGTATCGAGGCTGCTTTAAGGAGATAAGCTAGATCCAATGCCTATGCTTTACATTAAATCAGTACAATATTGAACTCTGGAAATAGCTGGAAACTTAAAACTCACTCCAAGGTGACTGCATAATGACAACTATAGATAGGATTCCTGATATCCCCTTCTTTTAGTGATTGCGAATATGCAAGTTGCCCACACTCATATACTCTTATGTATTGTATTTCAGATATGACACAACCAATAAAACTCTTTTATTTGAAAATTTAATGGTGTATTTGATACCTCTGGCAGGTAGTAAAATTCGTAATTTCCCACTTTTCTGTCGCTGCTTCACTACTCTATAAGGCACACCATTATTTCTCGTTTTTCATTAATGATCCGCCAGTAGATAGCCAACGCTACCACTCGAGGATATTTTTTCTCTTTTCTTCTCGTTTTCCGTTAATATTCACTGCTCGATCTGACTTATTGTCACCATGCGTGTGTGTATGTACGACTTTTGAATGTTAACTTCAGTTTTGGCATTTCCTTAAAGAGCCTTTGGAATTTCAATTCTTGTTGCAACGTTTGTTTTGATTCTTTCCTTTGTCAAACATATTATGCACACATGGAGGCGTATATATTTCGTATGTGCGATCTCGAATTTGTTTGTATACAGGCTAGTTAGTATTCGAAGGCTAAAAATATCTGCACTAAATAAGGGTTTTCATTTAGCCCTGTAAGATAGCATTAAAACAAATAATAACTTGCAAATATTTACTTTTTCTTCGTTTCTTGTTGAACACTGATCAGAAATGATTCCGACGTTTTTCGCTTCTCTTTGTCTGCGACGCATCTGGTCATTCCTTAAGTCGTTAAAGTTGTGGGTAACTCAGTGTTTTTCTTTTCCACATTGTCCTGTTTTAACAAATTTCTGCCCCGCCTTCTTGTCGCCTTTCAAGCGATTTAGTCTGCTTAACCTCTTGTTGTTTTAGGGTTAGACATACTTCCATATTTCAAATGTAAAAAAATGTTAGAAATATCCACTACTCAAAAGAAAGCTATTTTAGGATTAATTACAAACGGATAATCTAAAGTAAAGGCAAAGAAGGAAGGAAGGTCTTTACTCGGGCAACACTAACATATTAACAGTTTAATGACTTCACGTTTATGATGTTTTGATTTTGCAATTGACCTTTCAAACTGGAACTAGTTTAATAAGTTAACATCTCATATTTCAGCCAGTCGAATTCTTTAACTGGCCGTTCTTCCAAAGAAAGGCAACGCGAAAACTATGGTAAGATTATGCCAAGTTTGTTTACTTGCGCCGATTCTTTTTCATAGATGGCAAGCGCAGAGCTATCTACTGGAACTTCAACGTATATCTTGAAGATCTCTCGTATGCGGAGGCTATTTGCTTATTGGCTGTGAAACAATTCGTCATGCAAGGAAAACTTAGGATTGGTTTGAAAACCAACATCGACAAAACAAAATCAATGATAATGAACCCAAAAAAAAAAAGATTATAAAACTTGGCGTGTGACCGACTACCTTACTGGAAAGATTTAGAGCTTTCTTAGATATGCCTGCGGCGTATCCTCACGGTATGGTTGCCTGACGTCATCAGCGACGACGACCCACATAAAAAGATGGTTAGGTCACACGCTGCGATAAGATACCACAGAAGTTTCTGGACAAGCTCTGGATTGGAGCCCACACTTGAAGATGGTCTCACGGTGGAAAATTTGACTGCAATTATGTGCGAGTCCTCTGTAAAATAGAAAGCTGTCGGCGAAGCGGCGGCTCTAATTGTAACAAGATTGAGACATTTACAACAGATTAGGATTCAGTCATCCATACAATAGAGGAGAGTTAAATGTCTTCTTCTCTCCCATGAAGTAATACTTTGTCCAGTGGTGCCGTGGGAGAGACATGAGATGAGAGTAGGTTAGGTTTAGCGGATTAAAGTCCCGCAGTCCGACTTTCAATGCTTCCTCCTATTATAAAAACAAGCTCTGGATTGGTACCTCCCATGAAGTCGTAAGAGAGACCTCCCTAACACATCGTGGAGGTGATCTCTACAAAAATATACTGATGAATGAGAAAGTGTGTGGAACGAACTGAAGTTGCTAGCCCACAACTTTATTTAGGTCCTATGCTCCAGTGGAAGACACACGAAATGATGATGGTATTATTATTGTTAGCATCAGATTTCAGCACGTAAAAATAAATCGAGCAGCGTAAATATTCCATCATACACATTACTAAAGTAATAAATGTAATAAAACTTGAGATTATGTGGCTTAGCCATATAATTATCAACTATCAGCTAACAACTTGCTCTAACCCGATGAAACTTAAATGGCAAAGAAGTTTCTTTAGTGACTTCAAACTTTACACCATTTTTTCCAGTAGGTTTTATGCTCAATAATCATTTGAATAGATCTCAGCAGACTGCTTAACAAGAGTAGCATTACGACCCTCTTGAGTTGCCTAACTATTCGCATAAAAACTTAATTTTTACCTTATAAGTTTCAAATTATTTATTTATGCTTAAGTACGAGTACATTCTAAGTGTTTAGCCAATCTTCTATATTACTTCTAAGAATATAAATATCTTGATGAATTCAAACTCTGTTTCAACAAATGCTTCTTGTTGAGTAGTTAAACAAGAATTACACATTTTCGTTATTTACAAATTTGTTATTTAATAACAATCAATAATTTAATTTTTTTATGCCTCGAAGTGACTTCCTGAAAAAACGACTCACATCAGATCATATATCACTTGTTGATTATTTTAATGTCGATACTGTCAATCCCATTCTATTTCCACTCAATCATTAACCATAAATGCTGATGAATTGCATTTAGTTAGAAAAATATACCTTTCATACTTACAAACATATGCATGTACATAAGAATACTGAATAAAAGCACCAATCTCTTTTAGCAATAAAAAATCAAAATCTCTGTCAGACTGACAGTAAGTGGGAGGTCTGCCTGGCAAACACAACTGCCACAGGCAACATAAACTATTCATGTTATTGCGGAAGTTTTACGATTTTCCAACGAAAACCAGACTCGAAACGACATCGTAAAAAGAGAAATTCAAATTCGAAAGACAATATCAAAAACTCATCACAATTTCAGGGAGATTCAATTATGAATTTATAATTTCATAATTCAGTTACAATATGCGTGTAAACACCTGCGTAACGATAAGACAATAAAAATATTTACAATTTTCCTCCGCGAGTTGCTTGTGGTCATAACACATACTTCCGGGCGTCTGAGGGTCAAAAACGTCAGAGCAATAACAGGGAGCTCTATGACATTCGGGTGTGTGGTGTTGTTGAAGGGTTATAGCTGCAGGCTGAGTCTGTCAGGCAATATTTTCTTATTTTAAATTTTAAATTTTATTTGTGTGTTTTCATTAGGCTCCCCTATCCAATATTTTTCTTCACTTCCTCACTCGATTTCAATGAGTTTGAGTAAATAAATAGTTGAAGAGATCACTCATCCATTTTAATTCCACAAGCACTTAAGCACATATTAATTTATATACAGAACTACATATGTATATATTTCTATATACGTAGATATACATATGTATCTGAGAGCAGAGTGACGCGTATTCACTGCTTAGTCCAGCTGTTAAATGCAGATCGAAGCAAGTCAAATCGATTTCAATCAAATCAAATTGATGCTGAATAGGCGAATTAGTAAACAATGCTGAAAACTGCATGCGATTACTCCAGGAATGTATTTCTTAGCTCACATACGACCATGGTTATTTCTGCTGGCGCTGTTGGCGATGTTTTATTACTGTTGCATGCAACAAATGTTGCGAGTAGTCTGCGACGGACACAACATAAACAGCGTTTGTTCGAATCACAATAAAACGTGCTTACAGTCTATATGTAGAAGTGCATAAGAACTCTGTGAGTGTAAATCCAAATATTGGCCAGCATTATGCCACAAACATTATATGCTATTAACACCAGCAGTCCGAGCGACGTGCCGCCACATGGATCATTCATCGATCGTTTGACTGTCAGAACGACGATTTGTGCATGTGCCTACACTCTGATATGCCAATGTGAGTATATACTTATGTATATATACGTAATTTAGCTTTAGTATAGGTGTAGATATGTACGTATGTAAAGGCACGAGTATGATCGTTGCAATCATACTTGTAAATGCAAAGCGTCCTCTTCCTGTTGTTTTCTCGCACATATACATATGGAAATTTATGTTGCATATATGTATAATACTTAAAAAAATATTTTCCGTATGGACGCTTGCACGTGATCAAAACAATATTGCAGTTGTAGTTGTTGTGGCTTAGTGGCCGTTAACTCAGCTAAGGGTCACATAGAGGAGAAGTCAGAAGCATAAAAGGGCGCCAAAGGAGGGGCTCACTGTTGGGCGCGGTGACGTGGGGCAAATACATGATGTAGCACATTGTGTAAAATTTTCAAAATATGTAAATACGAGCGTAAACGAAAATAAAATATATTATAAAAATATCTAAAATATATCCTTTAAGCGCCGTTACTTGCAACTTGCTACTTGTTACCAATTTTTTGAACAATTTACGTAGTTCGTTCGATTCGCAACTGTCTTTCGCTTGTCAAATCGAATACACTCACTCATTGAGATACACTTTTATAGTTCTTGGTAATATTCAGTATACACATCTTGTAGTAATACATTAATTTCCCAAAGGCAATGGAGGATTGAGATTTCGTAGGCGAATCAGTTAAGCCATATTTTATATGTTACCTTCCTCTTAAATACTAGTATTTGTAACTTGAATGGAGATCTCACTCAGTCATAGAAATATTAACGGAACCTACTATTAAATATTAAATTTTCGACCTTTGTTCATAATTTTAAAATTCTTAGTTTACTCTTCAATATCTATATCGTCCCACTCAAAGGAATTCCCCTTGGCCCAATACACTTGTGTTAACGTTTTCAATCCTCGAAACAGTTGTTGAAGTCCGGAATAGTCTTCAATTCGTGTAGCGATTCACATTTATTGTCTTCAATTGACTCAAAACGGTTTCCCCGAAGCGGTTGTTTGAATTGGGCACAGATATCACTGTCAACCTACCCAGTAAAAAAAAAAAATATTTTATGAAGGAGTTTTCGCGCGAAATTTAAATTAAAGGGACTTACTATTTTTTGCCCAGATTCTTTCACTTAATATTAAATGCATTTATGAAACTAAAATATATATTAAATGTGGGTATTTTTAAATGGAATGCTCTATAGAAAATATTTGCTATATAAGCGCATAGAATGAAATGGGAATCACGGTCGATCGAAAGTACTAACTAAGAAGACGCTTTTAATATATGAGACATATCTATGCATGTCGTCAGTATACACACCTTTCGAATTAATCTTTCAACGGGGCACGAAAGTCCCGCAACAATAAACTCCAGACGTTTCGTTACACTCGAACTCCCTTCAGAAACTAATCAACCCGCCGAATAGTGAATAACTCCCAAAGGGTTGCCTTTAGCACCCCCAAAGTACCGCTGTGCTTCCAGAACATGAGTGTTTACAGATTTATGACTCCAACTTCATGCTACCAAAACAAAGTAATAACAATAAACCACTCGCCCATGTGGCATGCAACACTTGCAGCACCTAGTGCAACTGAAGTGTAAAGATAGCCATATTTGTACAAAAAAAAATGATATTAAAGTGCCGACGAGGTTTCGCCTCACATACCACTTAAGCGAAAATGTTCGCTCTCTTTCCACCGCTAGACATTCCAAAACAGTCAAGATCGCCTAAAGAGATGATACAGCACGCACTCACGATCCAACATGTAGCCTGGCCATTTGTAAAAAAAACCACACATTCTTAGCCTTTTCACAGCCAAGTCCGCACGCTGCCACAAAATGCCGAGTACCAGACAGTCGCGAATGTACTATCGCGAGCATACTTTTGTGTGTGAAGTACTCCCTTTACTCGTGAGACAAACAAGTCGACTTAAGTGCAAATGTCTTCTCCCACTCTTAATTTACTCCCTCAACCAAATGTGCAATTTCCCTGACTGGTTTTCCAATTTTACGACGTAGCCCGACCGCTAGTCTTTCTGTTCTCCTTCACAGGTCGACCGTCTCTGGTTCAGCACTACCAGAGACCATGTGCTTGGGCGTCTTCATTGCCACACAATCATGGCCATGCGGTCCTATGCACAGCAGTTGGCCACTTCACTTTGTAATTTTATTGTTTTACTTTGAGTGTGTGTTCTTAAACACTTTCGAATATGCCTTCTTCTAGTTGTTGCTAATTTGCGATTCCCTGAAACGCATTAGCATAGAGATTCCCCAAACCTACGCACATATGGAATTTTTGTGATATTCTTCACTCTTCTATGTTAAATAGTAGCAGTCGTTTTTTCTAATAATAATAATAATAATATTGGAATGCAAACAATGATTTTCGCCGTACTATCTTAAGGCTTCTGAGGTAAGAATTAAAATGTTTTGTATATAATCAATGCGATACCTTACCCGAACTTAGATGAATTCTCTGGATGTGATTTGAGATGCCTATAAAGTGTTAATGGGAGAAAAACTACATTGGCCGAATATGAAGAATTTTCTTTAAAGTTTACACCTTTACTGCCGGTTTTCCTCAGGTTGGTAAAATTACTTAAATATAAAGGGCGATCCATTTCGAAGTTCCCTACTATTCTAAAGAAAAATACAGAAACTTCAAATTTAAATGGGTTTGTTTATTATCATTCGAAAATTTTTTTTTGTCATTTATTTTTTAAAGATTATCTTTTTCAAATGCTGGCCAGGACTTCGTCTCAAAAGGTCCATCCGTTGAGACAAATTTTCGATGACTTGTTCGAGCATTTCGACTAGCAACTGGCGAATGACACGCAGGATATTTTGCAGTCTACCGTGTGATATCACATGATCTTGATGGTCAAACGAATGGCCCAAAACGTGAAATAATCTGCGCACTGCAGTGTTCTCTCAATAAATCCATTGATTGATGTGATGTGTGGAAAATGGCGCCATCTTTTTGTAACCAAATGTCGCCGAGATCAGGAGCTTCAGCCACCAAATATTCCATTATCATTGCGCTTAACGGTGACCATTGACAGTTACGTTATCACCGGCATCATTTTTAAAGAAATATAGATCGACGATTCTACTGGCTCATTAACCACACCAAACTCCTTTTGGAACTTATCAAGAGCACGAGTAGAGGGGCTTCAGTTTTTGCTCAAGTTTTTTTTCGTACGCTCTAAATTTTAGATCTTGACGTAAAATGCGCGAAGTCGTACTAACGCCAGTCCGAGTTACTGGGAACGACGCCAAATCGACTCTACCCGATTTTCGTGTACAGACACTTTCCACTACGGCTGCTATATTTTTTCACTGTGTGCTGGACGTGGTCTATTCCGCCGAATAATATCCAATAATGAATGCTGGGTCTCAATATGGGGATATGGTGTTGCGAATAGTTCGCTCTGTAGGCTCATTATATTGACCATAAGTTGAGCGAAGCGCGCCAAACACATTCTTTACAGAAAGTGCATTTTGTTCAGGCGTAAGTCTTTCCATGATTAAAAGCCAAACAATACAATAACGAGTGATCTGACAAAAAAGGCTATTGAAAAAAGTACCTCTGCTTGAATCACCCATTTTAACATTGGCGAATTATTTCTAACGTATTCGTCTTTCATGTATTCAACTCTCCGAAGTCAACCATATCATATCGCATTAATGAGTGGAATTGCACTAAAGAGATATTTTTTAGACGTATGATTTTCAATTCGAAAATTGACAGTATTTTTTACTTTGGTCTTTTTGAAATCTAATATACAAAAATTGTCGGTTGTGGAGTAATGATAATCCAGAAGTCATTGAAAAGACGCCATTACATCCTCAACAAGTCTTGATATGCTCTATGGGCAAAGGAAATCAGTAGTCTATATATCTTTAAAAATAAAACCGATAATATTTAATAGTTTTTTCAGTATAAAAGCGAATTTGAAGCAAACCACCAGTTATATAATCAAACAATTCCCACACTGCCAAATCAAAAAACTTATTTCGAAACCAAAATTATGTAAAGGAATATCGGCGAAGTAGTAAGTAGATGATTAAACAATCTAATCAGCAATGCAGCGAGCATCAGGAGAGTACACAAAAGGCGCATTTGTCTACACAAGCGCATGTGACACGCAAATCAAAACACACGGTCTACAACACTATTGTTGCACGAACAGGAAAACTCATTGTCAAATGTGTGAACAGAGAAAACGCTAAGTGTAGGTGTACCAACAAAGGTACACAAACACACGTGCGTATATTTACCAATCATTTGCACATTCGAGTGGCCTAATCAGATATGCACACGGTGCAGTTATCAAGGAAAAACATCGGACGACACTGCGGAAAATCTTGAGTGGACACAAACAAAGCACGGGCACTCACACATTTACATATGCTGCAGGTATCAAAACTGACCCTGTGTGCAGGAAGAAGTCAAAGCATATGAACACACACACATACAAAGGTGCGCAATAATGCAAACACTTCGGAAAATTGTCCGTCTGTGGTGTTGCCCTGAGTTTTCCACCAACACAGCGTCACAAAACACACACATACACACTAGCACTCGCATTGCGCTGCGCCGCTGGGCACTGACTGCGCTGCGCTGCTATATCCAGCTCGAGCCGTCTAAGTGGGCGCAATGTGTTTGCCAGACGATCATTTGTGCGAGCCCAGTGATCTCGCATGTACTCCGCTGAGTGAGCGCACCCCGAGTGCGTATGCGATCGAGCGAGAGCAGCGCGTCTACATAATGCATGCATGTTTGTTGTTGCTGTTCTGTGATTTCCATCGTTTAGCGAGCTATGTGCCACTAAAAATGAACAAGAAGTCACAGTGCTGCTGCTGTTGTTGTTGCAGGCGTAGAATTGAAGCATTGAAAAGAATCAACTCGCGGAGTAGCAGCAGAAGAAGTCAACAAAGCGTATGCAGTAAAAACATGGAGGATTCACAATGTGCGCAGACATTCTTCGAGGCACCAACATATTTATTTGTGCGTGGCAGCAGAAAATTAACGCGCTGTGCTACTAGCGTTAACGCGACCGCGCTGTTACAACTCAAGAGGCAATTGTGCGCCGCCGGCACACGCGTCTGCAGAATTGAAGTTTTCGAATTTGTTTATTCCGTTTCGGGATGTCATTGCAGTAGCATGCAACAGCGCAATCGACGACGACGACAACCAATTCAAATAATTCACTCTGTACTTGAATAATAACTCAGTTATGTTGTGCGGACTTTTTGTTCTTTTCTTTGTAAGCGTTCAATCGGCGATCGTCGGTCGCATCGTATGCCACGCTCATGCTCTCCTAAGCAAATAATCGAAGTGAAGCTTTCACGAAGCACAATCGCAAATGTACTTTTATTAATATTGTGTTGTTGTTGGAAAGGGCAACAACATTTGTTTACTCGTATACGTTTGCTGTTAAGTGTGGAAAAAGCGCGCGCTTCTCTCAAAGCAATAAATTAAAATTGAAGTTTACTTTCCGGGCATAAACAAAGCTAACAGCAAGTGCCGAAACCGTTACACCAATTCAAATTCAAAACTAACCAAAAATAGTTGTTTCAAATGATTGTCAGCCTTATTGAGTGAAGTGAAAAGTGTTCAAGTGTTTATAAAGGCACAATCGAAGAACGCAATGTGTGTCAAAGCCAAAAGAGTATTTTAGTGCCAATTTGAAATATACGAGAGAAATCAATGCCGGTGGTTAAACAGTAATAAGTATTGCACTTAACTTTATTTGGATTTTAATTTGAGAAAGCCGCAAAAGCACAGTTCGGCAAAATGTTTATCGCTTTGGATCAAACCAACGCTTTTTTCTCAGGTACTCTTCAGATTGCAAATTTATTCTCAAAATAGTTATAAATACTATATTGTATGCATAGATGTGGTCACTGCCTTAGGCTCGTTAAGGGGTTATATACAGTTAGAAGGCCAAAAAAGCGAATTTTCCAAGTTTTTTTCATTTATTGATTCAAAAATTTGTACTCTAGTATCTTTTAACTGTATTTTAAGAGATAGTATTAGTAAAATATTTATCTGATCTCCGGGAACTCCTCTCAAAAAAGTAGTTTTGCGATGATTGCTATATCTCTGAACTGGATCCTCTGAAATTACACAACCAGATTTCGTTAAATTAATGTTAAATATAATAATCTCAGAAAAACTCTTGTGGATTTCGGTACCGATTCGAATTTCTAAGTTTTTGTGTTAATGTTGTTTAATATACATATACCAAAGGTCTTCAAAAGTATTGTACGGTTTGAAGACAAATATTGACAACAAGTTTAATATGTTCCCCCTAAAATATTACTGACAAAGAGACATCAGTATTGATTACTGATATTACATTACATTTTTCATTGAGTTTTTATATCATTAGAGAACAAAAGCAAAGCAATAGAGACAATCCTCAATATTAAGAGAGATAATCAAACTCTTAATGTTTAACTTTTAGTGTTAATGATTTAAGCCATTAATGTTAATTTATTTATTGGCTAGACACGCTATTTTTGTCATGTTATAAGTGAAAATACAAGTATATCGAATTCTTCGATCACTATGACCCAGCGTCATTGTCGCCTAGTTAATATGCTGATACTTTCTACTAACTGGTCGTTTTTTGCCACGTTGTCCATCATTGTTCAACAGTAGTTTAGTAACTCATTCACTTAAAATTACACCCTTATGTCGGCAGTGAATGCTAAATCAGTATTTAAAACTATAATTATGATTAATTTAAAAAAATGTTGTCCGATCGAGAGTTTCCTTCATACTTTTTATAAATATCATCAGCCAGATACTTCAAAGCCTGTCGCTACAGTGCTGTATTCTGGTTAAAATTAAAAACTTATTGGGAATCAATTCGATTTATATGAAACAAACTCAAAATAGTGTATGCAACGATCAAAACACAGACTCAGTCAGTTTATCTTATCAAACAAATAGGCTTTCCGTATCTGATAGCTTAGATTGTATGGTAGCCATATGCTATAGTCGTGTTTTATCTGGGCAGAAAAGGACGTGTGCAAACTTTCAGAACGATAGCTCAAAAACTGAACGTTTAGTTCGCGTATATACAGACAGACGGACATGGCTAAATCGACTCAGATCGTCACGCTGTTCATTTATACATATACTACGTGAAAGCCTAATATACCCTGTTCAGGGTATATAAACCGTTACATATAGATAGATCTTTATTGGTTTAGAAACAGTTTTTCATTTTCTATAATAACCTAAATTAAATCCAGCAAGATAACAAATCTGAAACACATCGAGCATATAATTGATTAATAGGGAAATTATTTTCTAAATTATGCTAAAAAATATATAACTGGTTGATGTGAAAAGCCAAAATAAAAATAAATTTAATACTGGAAAGGATAATTACTCAAAAGCTCAAGACAACAATAAACGTAAATGTATAGTGTGTGAATAGCGAATGACCTTAGTATACAAATGGAATAACCACAAATCTTTTGATATTTTTCACTTTTCCTGTAAAAATTCGTTTATAATATGTTCCATAAAATTTACACATTGTTGATATTATCTTATACATTTCCGTTCCTTTACAGATAACCCATATTACTTCTACAATGACAGCAAGTCGCCGCGCACGCCGGACTCGCAGAACTCCAATAAGACGTTTTCCATATTCAAGCGCCGCAATTCGAAAGGCAGCAGTCCGCGAGTCATCATACCGGAACAGACGCGCCTAATCACTTCGGCGAATCTCGACTCGGCAGCCACGATGGCGTTAGGCAGTCCGCGCGGCAGTTTCGGCTCTCTGGGCGGCTTCTCACAAGTAAGTTATGGCAGCAAATGAACGATAAAGAAGTGCTTTAATGAAGTTCCGTTAGTTGAAGATACCTACATACATATACCTCATACAATCGAAAAACTGTTTACAAATCATAAAATGTCAATTACAGGCAGCAGTGTTGCCTTCCGATTTTATAGTTTGTTTTTCTAACATCATTCGCCATCTGTTTGTTTGTATTTTTCGCATTCATCTATTGCATCTTGACAATTTTGCGTTTGACCGGGTGCACCATTCACACACACATACCTATGCACATATGAATTTATAAACATCGGGTGTGTACTTATGTAGCAATCTTTTGAAATGCAGCCATTGATGTATCGTCAACGTTCGTCGAACTCACACTCGGAGACGTTCCGCGAACGGCTGGGCTCCTATAACGAGTCCAATGCCTCAACGTGCGGACTTGGTGGCGGAGGCAGTGTCGTCGGAGGCGGTGGTGCAGGCAGTGACTTTGATGATGTCTTTTGCATGTCGCCCTCAAGGTGAGTACACCGGCCGTACACTTGGGCCTTTATGCACACAAGTGTATATGTATTGCTAGCTGATGAGTTGTTGACAACTGTGATGAATGCAGCTGTTGACATTTGGGATTAATTTGCTAATCGTGCATGCGATTTCCATCATTTTTTTTTCATCTGCTTAACTTCTACTCATGCCTCTTAATAACCGATTCTTATTGCTCTTCTCCTCGTGCAACCACACGAAAATCATAGCAAACATCATCACACTCTGCCGAACAGCAATGCACGTCGTCACTCCTTCGGCAATTGGCGGCAAGCGAGTGAACGTCATCACCACAAGAGCACGGGACTCACCACACCGGATGAGGTGCCGAATATGATGGCTCCACGACCGCCCGTCTTATCACCAAACAAATATCGCGGTTTGCATCGACGAAGAGGTGAGTGAGAGACTCTATTTTATTTGCTGCTCAATTATTGACTTTAGGCCAAAATTGCTATTTACCTATTTTGTGAGCTAAAAGTGAATTATAGGAAAATTATATATTGTATCTAGATACTAGTGGATCCGGCCACGCGTTGCTGTGGTATACATGTTATACTCTTATTCATAAATAAACTATTCAGTACAGCGAAAATTTTATTTACGAATAAAGGGGAAAACGTTTTTCGGTATAAGAAAACAAGGGATTGTACTTGAGGTGTAATTTTGAATATGTTCATAGAAATAAATTTAATCGAAAAAAATAACGAATTTAAGGCTGCTTTCTCAATGTCTGGTTACCAGGGTTTCTGCCTGGTTAATTGAGTTGTCCGCTTAATAGGTTTTACTTAATAAACAATACTTAATGGAGATGTTCGCTTAATAGAACGCCCATTTAATAGAGGTTTCACTGTATTTTTTTAATAATGAATTGTTTTTACTATCCTATCTTCTAAATTGGTTCAAACCGGACACAGTTTGCTAAATTTTACTAAAATCGGTGCACTAGTTTAGGAGTCCATCGCGGACCAACAACGTGACACGGACTTTTTATATATAAAGATACACATAGCGACAAGTATGTATGTATAATATATTTTATAGGTAAGAAAGTGAAAGTGATTCGTATTGTGAGATGATAAGAAAAAATCTTTTATGTAAACGAGAACGGAACTATTGCCACTAAAGAACTTTGCTTGTCACAAATAATTAATATTATGAATATAGGTGAATATGCAGGAAATGTCTAGAGCAAGGCACCATGGAAACAATGGAGCATCTCTTGTGTGTTTGTCCCGCATTGGCTAGACTACGCTGTAAGCATTTGGAGTCCTCACGATATGATACACTGGAAGAGGAGAGACCACAAAGTCTGTTGAAATTGGCGTTAAGCGCAGGCATCTTAAAAGATGACTACTCCTCGTGGACGTAGTAACACCATTTAGTATCGCAAAGAACCAAAACTGGTCTATGCGTTGTTCACTGGTCTACCAGACTACCCTAACCTTTCTGTAGGTGAATATTGGAGGGCAACATATTGTTATGAAGACCTGCTTCTTTTACACAAATAAATTCGTAAATACTTGTTGAGGATGTGCCTTTCTTATTTCAACCAAAAAGAAGTGGTCTATAAATGCAGCATCTTCGCATGTAGATTATCTACTTTTACATAGACTTATTATTTCCAAAAGTCTACATATACGTTTTTCTTCTACAATCGTTTTGTTATTCATTTGCTTCGTTTCCAAACAAGTTTCGGGGCTAATGCTCCCTTTTGGTCAGTTGAAGCACTAGTTCTTCCATATGCATAGACCAAGATACTCTTACCTAGATATTGACAAAGCGCTTTAGAATATATCAATTTCGACCAAATACCTCTAAACCACCTTCATTTGGGACGAGATACACCTCACAGTAATTCAATTGGAAGTAATCTTGTGCTAGATCGTGAGAGGTAAGTAGATCCACTAACCCCTAACCGAGATATGGGTGAGAGAGGGCTCTTCCTTGTAAGAATCACTTTTTTGCAAATAAAAACGCACTCTGGGTTTCGTAGTGTTTATGTTACTGGTCCAAGAAATTATATTAAAATAAGATAACTCTTAAATAAAAGCAGTCAAGTATTATGAAATCCAAGAAATCGAGAAATCTGAAACTACAGATTGTAGTTATCTTTTTCCACTCTTTTATCTAAAATCTTCGTCAAGGTCCATATTGGCCTACTCCAATAAAAAGTGGCTTTCATGAAATGACCTTCTTGCTAAAAATATTATGTATATATCTAGTAATATAAGAGATTTTCCTTCAATTTAACGAGCTTTTAGATTAGCTCGATAGCTTCTAAATATTATTTTGTTTCTAAAGGAATACACTGGTTTCTCTTCAGATTATTTTTTGCTCATAGAACCCTGATAATGCGTATTATTTATACTAAAAAGTCATTCTTAAATCCTTCAACAACAACTTAAGAACTATCTCTAATTGATATACACTGCTATATTATCGTGATGAGCAAAATACACTTCACTTTGCATTGATCCTCATCGACCGATCGCCAAGTCGGTGTCGTCACAGACAAGCCTTTGCGTCCAGCCGCTCCACTGAAGTGTTTTATTGAAATTTTATGCGCAAACAATTTAAGCAATTGCCGTTCGATTGAGATACACGCCGGCGTTTCTGCATACTAAAATCGCAGAACAACGATCGACAACACACGGACAAAGCGACAGCAGGAACAACCTGCTCGCGGTCGCTGATGTTGTAGGCGCCAGTGAACGCATTTTGTTACAGCTATTTATGCAAAGTGAAATCAATAAAATTAGCAACAACAAATAAATTAAATGCCAGTACACCTACACATTCATAGGTGGCGGCAAACATATACATAAATTTGCACACACACACACACTCGTCGGCGCATTTTTCACCTAGCAGATAGCGGAAAAAGGAGTAACTCGGCTGGCGGCGAGCGCCTGGCCGACTGCCGACAATATTTGAATTTATTGTATTTGCAGCTGCTGCCGCAAATCAACGCGAACACATAACAATTTTTTATTTCACAAACACACACACACATACAGGCACATGTATGCAGGTGTTTGTGTTGTTGTTTGAATGTTATTTGTTTGACTTTGACAGCAGTGAAAATGATTGAGCGCATTTGTCGTTGGCCGAGAATCGCTGATCGCTGATCGCCGATCGTTCGTCGCCCGTTAGCAGTCAGTGCTGTTGTGGCAGGTTAAGGCGCGGCCGCTCAAGCCCCGGTCGTGCCGCGCTGACATGTAGGAAGCAGTTGCGGGCGCATGCGCGAAATTTCAATGAAACTCTTAATACGCGTACGCACACACAAAACCAAAAACAACAAATGTTTTGAACTTAATTTACCTAAGAACATGTGAATAACTAACGCCAAAGCAGGCAAATAAATTATAAATGAAAAGCCAGCAACTGGTGTGTTCCATGGGTATAAATTAAAATATGCTCAGTTTATTTTCATTAATTGGTCATTTAAATGCTTCAAATGATTTAATGCTAATTACAAGCAGGCAAAAGAAACATAAAGAACATGGGAAGACATCACTTGCGGCACGACAAAATCGATTTGAAAGAATGTCGTAGGATTATTTATGGCCAACTGTGCTTTATTCGACGGGAAATTTCCTGTAGGTGACACTGTAAATAATTCTAAAATTAGAAATGTGTGCGAATTAGTCGACGCAACCAGAATAAACGCAAAAGGTGAAAGGAGTGGCACGCAAAAATTATCTTAACCTTAATAGGGGTAAACTCGGCTCGCGTAAGCGGTGTCTACGCCAATAAAGAAGAAGAAGATTAGGAGCAACTTATGAAACAAATGATTTTTTCTCACCCATTGATGAAATCTCTATGACGGATTCGGACATGTGATTATATTGACTCTGAACAGTATTAAGTTCGCCACGATGTTTGTAACAGCCGTTTAGCTGCCCTACAAACTGACGATCACACCATGTCCTTTTACCGAAAAGCTTCTTAAAAGCAAAATTAAATGATCCGAGATTTCAGGGGCTCATAAGATTTCTTTTAATTAGTAGTGAACCAGTTACTCTAGCAATGTTACAGCTCTAAATGTTTGTTTCACCTTGCATTAAAAAACAAAAAAAAAGAACATAGATAGAGCTTACATAGTAGTGAAATGAAAGCTGGAGCTCAGAACAGTAGATGAAGTCACTTCCGAAATATTTACTGTTTTCACACAGATTCAAATTTTCAAATATCCATAATGGTTAGTCTCTAGAAAAACTTAGTTTTTATTTGTACCTTGTTGGAATCAAAATAACTCAGACTTGTATCAAAAACTGGAAGTATGAAAACGGCTGACTTTATGAGATAATTTACGCTAAAGCAAGTATTTTGCAATTTAACCCCACTTTAGTTAAACCAAACAAATTTGCCATGAATTTTATGACTCTCGTGTTGTGCTAAAAGTAGGATTACCGATGTTTTTAGCACAAATATCCGAAAGTCAAAGCAAAAATATGGCTGCTTAAATGGTCGGTTCTAAAAATAACAGTGTGATATTATTTTTATACAGATACTGAAAACTATTTTTGGACTACAATATGGTAAGCATGACTTTAAATAATTATTATAGAAAATTTCTCGATGAGTTCCATGGATACGAAGTGCAAATATTGCAAATGGCCAACAGACTGACAAAAACTACTTTGTTGCTTCTAGCAATATGGTAATGTGGCCTGCCAATGGATATTTCATAAACATTTGCATGTATGTGCGTATTTTTTTATCGCCAACTAATTGCACGTACATTTCCGCTTGTAGTAACAGTTGGCAGCACTGTTTGTTTAGCTTCTATGGCTTTTGCGCACTTCTGCAGAGGTGGATTGACTTAGAGGTAGTTGCTTCCTTCGCTGGCTTATTTATGCAGCATTTTAAACGGTGAACGACTGTCAGTAATATGACAAATGTCGCAACAACAACAAAACTACAATTTCGTATCGCTATCAGTCCCATGAACGCTAGTAACTGCCATATGTGGCCATTTGTACAGGGCAAACAACACCTTAGCTTATATTCTTACACTCTTGTGCTCATTTCCTTTTTTGTCTTACTGTACATAGTTACTTGGCACTTAAGTAAACAAAGTATCAATTTCTGTAGTAGTGTTGTTAAGCGACGTTTGCTTAAATTGTCAATAACAATGACCATTTAATTATGGACGGACGTGTCAATACGGAACAACGGAAGCAAACCACAACATTTATGAGCACAATTTTGTCGTAGAAATTCTGGACAGGTACTAACCAAAGTGTTGACCAAAACACACGCACGCACACATCTTTTAATTACACATACTTACATATGCTGCCTGGGCAAGCGCTTTGCGTGTATGCGCAGCAGAGAATAGTTTGGCGCGTGCCAATTTTTCGACGTTCCACCGGTAGCTTTGGCTATGGTGCTTTCCACCGTTAAGGAAATGCCTCACCATAAGCGGCAGAAGTGCTGGTTTCTTATGCGCCTGCTTCGGTGCGCCTTCAAGTGTGGTGAATATTAAACAATCATTTTTGAAACTCCTTCTTCGCCGCGCACATGTGTGTGTACGTATTGAAATACTCTTCTTAAATTGTTTTATTATATTCCAAAAGCACACACCGCAAATTAGCGGTACTCACTGTGCTAATAGCCTTCAAGAAATCAGCTGAAATGCTGTCAATACGCCTGAAAGGAAACTTCAGAGCGAATTCCGGGAATATTGACTCAGATTTAGATGTGTTCTTGTGTATTTTTCTAGCGCATCTGTGCATAACCGAAATCGGCAGTGGAAAACGCATTTCCGCACAATTTTCAATTTGCGCACCCTCACACACACATGCAACCTAAATGCAGTGGCAAGTTTGCTTGTTGTTTCTAGCGTCTTCAGAAATGCCAAAATCGGCTAAATGTATTTTTGTTTGTGTGTGCTTGCAGCCCCATATGTGGTGCTCACCACATGCACATGTGCTCCATTACTTTGCATTACTTTCCATTTGTGGCCCACGTGTCTACACCATCGCTCGCCTGCCGTGGCCGTGGCTGCTTTCACGGTGGCCCAACTGGAGCGGTTGGCACTCGCACGCAGTCTTCAAAAGCAATTTCTTCAGCGCTGCGCTCTGCTGCCAATACGTTTTGAAATATTGCAGGTGATTTTGGGTCAGACGTCAATTTTAATACAATTACCGCACGTCATTCAATACATCAAAACTGGCGATACGCACACACACACACCCATAAGGAGGCGAGTATGGCAGCTTGCACCGTAGAGTCGCTGATGGCAACGCCTTGAAGGCGCTGCGGCGCGAGCAAATCCGCTTGTTGTTCTTATTGTTGTTATGTTTGTTATTACGCGCATTTCAATGAAATGTTTATGAACTGGTGCACATATGCATAACTGTTTATATTGCCGTGCACTCACATTGCGTTTATGGTAATGCGTCTGTGTGTGTGTGTGCAATGAATTGTTTGTTGTTTCTCCGCAGTAATGACTTGCAGTAACGCCAGGGGTGGCTGAAGGGGCGGTGGTGTGTTATGGCAAGGCGAAGAATCCATTTCAAAGAACTGCTCAGCAACATCTGTTTATCAGATTTCACTCCAAATACACACTTTTGCCCGAAAATTTGGTTTAGCTTTAGTGGAAAGAATTTTCGTCAATTATAAGATTTTCAAGTTACAAAAAGTTATTAAACATTTAGTTACATAAATACATGTATGTAGAATAGGCATTTGTTTAAAATATATACGATAATGTGTTTGTCAAAAGTACTGAAGGTATAACACTCTTCATTTTTATAGCGTAAAATGGTATAAACTGAATTCTATCTTGATTGTAATCGGCCAGTTTAAATGACAGATATGTATGTATGTATATGATTAAGTGGTCCAAACTGAATAGTTTGTTCGGAGATTGAGGCCACAATAATCCAGACCACATTTCGTGAAGATACCGTGTCAAATAAAAAAGTTTTCCATACAAGGGGTTGAGTTGGATCGTTATGTTGTAGTTGTCCGATATCGGCGGTGAAAGACGTGTAAAAATTTTCAGATCGGTACCCCAAAAGCTGAGGGACTTGTCCCAGTATATACAGAAAGACTAAGTGTTACAACTGCTAACTTCGTAGAAAACTTTTTATACCCTGTTCAGAATATAACTAAGCAAGAGGTGTGAGGCATAAGGCACTGGATATTTACAATTTATTTAATTTATTTTTATGAAGACATTTTTGTTGTAGTTGGTAACCTTAATGAAAACCTCCTGGCAAATCAACTATCGGCTAAATCACTGGTTAATTAACCCAGAGCGCTACCAAAGATTTCTGTTAAAGTTTTTATGAATTTCTCCATGCCGAATTCGCAAATTAATTCAAACCATTACTGCTCTCATGGGGCATAGGACTGGTACCGACCATACAGAGAGAGACGGGTGAGTCGTCTTGATTAGGCCTGCAGAGAGTTTGTTGCTTGTTCATTTGGGGACTCTATGCATGCGGTACAAATATTGAGTCTGACTAACGATGAGTTTAGTCTACTTAAGTTCATCATCGCAAAATGAGCTTACTTTTATGCTCACGATAGCCAGTACGTCATTGGGGAAATTAAATCGGATTTAAATGTCAAAGCCCTGTTAGTTCAGAGGCCTTACCTCATTTGTCATGAATCACAGACGCAGAATTTTCCTTTGTACGAATTTGCTTTTTTCTTCATATTCTCCATGCAAATGAATATTGTACTCATTCATAACATATTTGTGCTAAATTATTGGCTTTTTATAGCTTTCAGCAGATTTTGGCAATCGAGGTAACTCGTTAACCTCCAGCACAATGCAATGTCATAAGCAGTTCAACGACACCGCTCTTATGAATAATAAATTAAAATGATATATTTTGCAGCAATGAAAACGTATACGCTTCCTCACTTACGTGGAACCGCAGCCAGGCGCACGGAAACTGCATATCCGTGACTTAAACCTCGCTGCACGCATGAGTCCTTCGGTGACCTTTTTCAGCACAGCCATGTCACGTAACTTACTGTGTGTGTGTGTGTACAAGTTGAAGGTGCTGCGACGAAACCAGCAAATGTAAATGAAATATTAATTCATGCATGCGAACAAGTACGAAGACATAAATTAACATGAGAATTAATGAATATGTGATGTTCGCAGGTATATAAAGCTATCAACACATACAAATATCGGTTTGTGTGTACATATTAACACTGAATTTTTAAATGGCCAAAATAGCTACTATTCGAATGTAAATTTTGTGCTCTGTTTGGGAGTGTGTGTGCGCTTGGTGATTTCACATACGTCAATGCTGATCTTAGCCTCGAAATAACAAGCCATAAAACATTCTGGAGAAATTAACCGCGAGTCCAAACAGGGAGTTAATAAAAATGCACTCTTTCGTCGTTTTATATTTTTTATATCTTTTCAATATATTTTATTATTTTGGGCGCTCTTGCAGGCCCTGCTCTTATGCCATAACACAAATAAAAAGAAATAAAATAAAAAGCCAAACATTCAAATATTGCGTAGAATGTATGGCGATCACGTTCCGTTTGCAACGTAAAAATATGTTTTCTTCCTTTGCTGGTTTTAATCTCCTTTCTTTGTGCCTTCTAGTAATATACCTACAAGTGTGGAGCTGCTCCTTGACTTTGCTCACCGCTTCGTTAGGCAGTGAGGGGGAACTCTCTGCGGCACTTCTGCACATTCACTATGGATGGCCGACCGTGGCGGCAACTTGTTGGCGTCTTGCCGCCCATAAACAATAAATGTCGCGTTGGCCTTGTCTTTAGCTGCTTGCCTGCACTTAAATCAAACAGTAGCGAAATTTAAAAAATTAAAATGGCCGGCATATGCATATTTTAAGCGCATTTATATGCTTTTGCATATTTGTTATTATGACAGACGCATCAAATGGAAAAATATGGCCACTGAGCTCGACTTGCGTGCAGCACAAGCCATTGTGGCAGAAATCAGAGAAAAGCACACACGCGTACAAGCAAACATATGTGCCAACACCAGTCATGCAGGCATGCGCCTGCCGCGCACCTGCCTCGGCGTTCCACCATTCTAAATGCAACAAAAGCTGTGGCAACATAAGCGCGCAACATAATACAGTTTGCGGGTACGCACGTCGTTACGTTGGCAGAATGAATGTGCGCGCTGATTTGTCCAGCTTGTTGCCACTTTAACTGCGCGCTGCTTCCTTCCAGGCTGTCCACACACGCCCGCCCGCACCACCACTCCGACAAGTGACAAATTGGCGACGACGTGTAAATGTGGCATGTTGCAGTCAGTTGCCATTTTCGCTTCAAAATCTAACTGTCAAAATGCCAATTTAGTATTTGCAAATACAAAGTGTCTAACACCAAAAAGAAAAATGCCTCAAACGAAGTCAACGAAAATGAGAAAAAAGTGTGTGACCGCGTTTGCAGTCGCGCCCCCTCCACCGCCAATGTCTAGTTTTGCAGTTAATTAACTCAGCGCCATTTAAAATGCCATCAATTTGCCATATAACTACGGCTCACAAAATACAGTTGCCGCATATGTTTGTGGTTATGGTCATGGCATTTGCCGTGCGCGCGGCGATTGCGCTCGCGTCGACCACCCTATTTATAGACGGGAATGCTTTGACGCACGATCGGCGCACTCGATTCGGCGCTTTGTGGTTTATCGCCGGTCGTACTAGTGGCTGTTTGTGTGTGCGCAAGTGGCTGGTAAGGTCTGAGCCGCAAGCACGTACTAAGCGTTCTCGAAAGCACAGACCCACACACATAACACACATGCACAAATAAGCACACTCGCTCTTGACATATGGGTATTCGTTACTTCACAAATAAAAACTTATTTATCGTCTTCGATTACACCTTTTCTACTGTTCTTTACGAAGTACGAGTATATTGCAATTTATTTTGTTTTCCTGCTTCGTTGCGGCGTTCGATGTGCGTTGTAGAACTTCGTCACTTCAGTCCGATTCTTTAAACCGCTTCGTGTAAACTTGGTAGAATTCTAAGCTAAAGTCGCGAAGTACAGCGAATTTCTCTCGCTCGTTTCGGCTGCTCGCCTGCTAACTGAAACGGCTTTCTTGGCCAACTTCGTCGACAGATAAGTGAAGGACTGTTTCGCGTTCAGTTGTTCGCAGCGATTGTGCGCGCTTCGTTTTTGAAATGTGATCTTATACAGTAGACATAACATTTTGATATTGGAAACAGTAAACAATCGATTTTTTCGTTCGACTCCTGTGTATGTGTGTTAATAAAAACTCTGCTAGAATTTTTGGTGATTTCTTTCAAACGTTTGTTATAGTATTGTTGTAAACGATATAAAAACGATATTTCGGTAGAATTTTGCTGATGCAAAGCGCAAGCAAGAAAATGGAGTTCATTGAAATGGAAACCTTTTGTTGTGGTGAGTCTGAATATCCTAAAATCACGCTAATTCTGGAAACTTTGTTAATTTTGTTGAATGGTTATTTATTATAGGCAAAGAAATTCCATTTAGATTGCGTTCTAAATATAGAAATGTAAATAATTAAATATTTTTAGGTTATTACTACAAAATTTTCTTAAGACCGATCGATCTCCTCTCAAATGGTTGATATGCGAGAGAGAATATACTAATTGTGCATGTCAGATATTATTATTTGTTTTAGGTTTAGGTCTCGGTAAATATTGTTATATTCTTAGGAACTTTTTTTTATTATATTATATTTTTTATTGAATAAAATAAACAAACTTTTATGAAAAACATGATATAGTTATAAATTTAAAGCTGGGAAAAATTTCCCTGTGAAGAAAAAATCACATGCTTTTCAAAATAGCGATGACGGTGCTTTGAAAAATATAAATATTATATAAAGAATAAAAAAAACTACACAAAATCAGAGTATGTCTTAATTATTCGGCCTAGTAAGGGTAAAATGTTTCAAAATAAGGGTGGATAATGTCTACTATAACCGTCAAAAAAGTAATTCAACAATTTCATGAGGAACGCATATTCGTATACTCAGACTAACTCGCCAATTTAATCTAAATAATTCATGAATCTATTTTTGTAGTATTATTATCTTTTTTTTTTTTTTTTGACTTTAAAGTATTGATTAGGTTGTTTCTAAATGGGAAACGTCGATATCCGTGACAATATTTTTAATAATGATATGACGTTTTATTATTAAGACTCCGCTCTTAGACACGTTTAGTAAAGGATGTTTTTGTTTTTGACAGGTGGTTTTCAATTTCCATCAATAAATTTATTGTTTCGTTAGCATTTTACTTAGTATTGTTGGAACTAAAGGTTACCCACATCAACATCTTTCAATTCTGGCACGAAAAAGTCAATAATCGTGGCTTTATTGCGTTCCTCATTGACCGTAACATTATGGTCGGCTTCATTTGTCTTTTTTTTCAAAAAATTCTAAATCATAGCTAAACTTGACTTACAAGAAATGTTCATAAGTGGTTAAGGAACATGTCGCTAACGCCCACATCTACTACATGCTAGTAGATCTCTCTATTCAAATTGATCTGTTGTATTATTTAATTATCACTTGGAGTGAAGAATGCTCTACAAATGTCATTTAACCCGACATTAGCCTCTTCAATTGAAAATAAATAATCACAAACGAACAATTTGAAACAAAAAGACTCAGCAAGTACTTTTGGATTGCCACTTAAGCCAATATTGTGAGTGTGTGTGTGTACGTATGTTTGTGCTTGTTTGTGCAAGCGCAGTGAGCACTCAAAGCTACACCAAATAATTATTGCCGCGGCAAACATCTGTAAAACTACTGTAAAGAAATCAAATCAATACAAATGCACACCTTTCGATGCACTCCAGCCAACAACAACAATGGAAAAGTAAAACAAAAGAAGCATAGTCAAACGTGATGAATAACAACAAACATTACAAAGCATTTTAAAATGCAATCGAAATAAAAAATAATATATAAGTGCCAGCAAGAACACGCCGCTTGCATAATACCTCGGACCACGAGTGCAACAAGCAGCATATGTGTATGTGTGGGGGGCGTATTCCAATAGTAGTCAATTGAAATTGCGCTCAAGTGTCATTGCTGGCTTTCGAAGTTGCTGCTGCTGCACCACTAACACACCCAAACATAAACCTTTCTTTTGCGACGCGCACTGAGGCGCAATATGCGAGCACTTAAAACGCGCCAGTGTGCTAGCCGCTATTGGTATGCCAGAGATTTACGAGTACAACACCTCGCGCTGCAGTTGAAAAGTAGAGTACTTTCGTGCAAGTGAGCCACTTGGAATGCTCCACACGATTACCCGATTACAGGGTGCAGCCGGCATGCAAGCCAGAGTGAAATGAAAATTTCAGCAGACTTTGGCATTCAGAACGCATATGTTTGAGAATTAGCGTAAGCTCAAATAAATATGCATACATATAAAGTAATATCTGTGGAATGTTACTATATAATTAATGAGCTTGCTGTAAATATATTTGTGAGTGGGTAAGGTATTTAATGGTATTACGATATACGAATTATTGATTTATTGCTATTTCATTGATCGGTATTTTGATTTTGGTATCGTGATTCCCAAATAATTAATTCAAATTAAAAACATTAATAATTTTAAAAATACATTAAATTAAGTTGCCAATTTTGCTATTACAAATAATAATTATAATGCAATTTTTAAAATTCAGTGCCGATATTTAAATTTCTAAAAATATTTTTAATACTTAGAAAAAATATTTCAATTAAAAAGCGTTGACAATAATACGTTCAAATGTGATATCAATATCACAAATTTCAAATGCAAATTATATAAGATCTACATACGTGGAAATCTCAAAATAAAGAAATCAATAAAATTATCAAATTTTACTATTTTTTTTTAGAAATTTTCAAACTACAACTACGACATAATATTGAGTTCATGAGTACTTAGGATCAATAACTACTTCAAAGTGCGCTTTGCTAAGAACTGATCTAATTCATAACCCTATTTATACCAACATGTCATATATAACTCAACGAATATATCTTTATGTATATCAAAAGAATGTTTGTGTCCTGATAAAGCTCTAAATTTGATATTTTTAAATATAATGATGAATATTGCTGCCATTTTCATTGTTAAATGCTATGAAAATATAGATAATAGCACTGTAGACACAGGCCCCTAAAAGCGCACTACATTTATAAGCATACTGAAAGATTATAATATTTATTTCTAATTTCCTTGTGATTATTCTAAAAGATCTAAAGCTTCAACTATGGTATAGTTTACATTTTTTGTTAAAATATTTGAAAAAAGTTTATAAAACATATGCAAGCAAATTTCTATATTTTCAAAAAATTTTATTTAACTGAAAATTTTTTCAAAAACAAGTTTTTTCAGCATAGTTAAAAGTCGAATAATACTAAGAAAACGATAAAATGCAATGTACCTTTCCGGCCACTTCCTGTGATAACATTGCTATAAAAATATGTCTATTCAATATTTCTGCATACCTACGCTGTCCCCTACACTTCAACTCAATCTCTCCGTCTAAAAAACCGAATTTCCATTTTGTCACATGTCGCAGCCAAAGCCACTAATATCCGTTGTTTTCATAAACCCCACATTTGTGTTTTCCAAAATCGCTGTCGGCGCACTTCCTGTTTTTCACCAAATGCAGAAAACAAGAAAACCAACAACAACAAAGCGTACGTGCTTTAAATAATAAAAAATTAAATACTCGCATAAGAATCTAAATCGAAATTAAAAATCCGTGCTCATCGCCAACATGTGAAAGTAAGACCAGAGTAAGCTGAAATATTATTCAAGTCAAGTCAAAATCAATTTAGTAACCTAAAACCAGCCGCACGCAGTAAAAATATCCTTACTTGCTACTCAAAGGGGAAAGCAGTTTTCTTTCCATTTATAAAACACAAGCACATATTCATACATACCCACGAGCACGAACGCGCCGTTTAAGCGCACACTTGTCGAATTTCCGCGCCCAAAACTTTTCCAGTTCCAAACTCGATACTTAACCCTTTGAAATGGCGCAATCGCACCCCATTCGCTTTTGTTCATGAACAGTATGCGTGTCTATGTGCACATTGGTGCATAAAAATAGACACATTGATTGAATTTCCTAGCAGGCGAAGTAATTTAAAGTCTAGACATGAGCTCTGGCAGGCAAGTGGGTAAAACAAAAACAGGGAAACAACGAAAAAAAATTTCAAAAACAAAAAATCGTTTCAAAACCACGCTGCTCTGTAAGGTATAGCCTATTTGTGGGCAGGCGGCAGTCAGTAAATAAACATCGAGTCCTTAAAAACGGCGCGTGTAGAATTAAAAAAAAAATATCAAAAAGTAATAAAACTCCCCCACGAATTTTCACGGCACAAATTCAAATGATCTTCAGCCGGTTTTTTCTATATATACATACATATATGTATGTTTAGCTGTGTTGTGGCTTGTTTCCATAGTTCGCTTTTTCTACCATCTCATATTCGAGCGCTTGAAGCATGCCACCAGATGTGCCGCGCACGAAAGAGAAACGCAGCTGCCGTGCCTATGCGCGTGCCTGCAACTCAAAGCGAGATCCAGCGCACAAAACATTTTTTAAATGGCTGTGTTCCTTCGTTTTTTCACTTTTTGCAAGCAACACTGCATAACCGTTTTGTTTGATTGAAATATCTTTTGAAAAATCATTTCGAAACAACAGAAATGAACCGAAAGTATTTAAGGCGCTGCAAGTTGTGAGCGAAATGGACAATGGAATAGCAAGTTTTTCAATTGAAAACAGATTATTTTCCAAAAAAAACTACAACTTGCTTAAGTCAGTGATTAACGGTTGGCTTCTATGTATTTGCTGTTTCGCTGTTAGGCAAAAGTGCGAACATGGCATGCCCCATAATAGCACAGATCCATTAAATGTTGCAAGCAACAAATAGCGACGCGGGCATGTTGAAACACACACTCTTAAAACTAGATAAAACATATGTGGAAACTATTTCAGCAGGCAATCAGTATAGTAATGCCCAATTACCGACTAGACTAAATGCCGCGGAGGCGTATAAAAACCGTTGCACGTCAAATTGGTACGAACTCAAAAGGATCAGGCGAATTTGACCATTGAGGAATTGATGTTGTTTCACTGTATCTTTAGTTCGATATCCTCGGAGCGTATTTCGTTGACTTGATATATTTAATGAGAAAATTAATTTTGTAGAAACTATCAAAACAGAGGTTTAACATAAGTTAAAGACGAACTCCATATTATACTAGCCACCAGGAACATATTAACCCATTCTTAATCTTCGGTAGCTAATTTCTTTTTTATTGAATTGTTAAAAAAAATTTTAGGTACTAGCTTGAATTCGGTCACATTTGAAAAAAATATAATTAAAATAAAAAAAAAATTATTTGAATGAGGCATAAATCTTAACTTTTTTTGTTGTAATGGCTAAGTTTTCAAAACTAAATACTTTCTATTTAAACTATAGGACATATCGAAGTCTATCAAAATTTATACCCCATGTCTTTGAGTTATCTTCCAAACACTTAAAATTGCAATAATTTTAACTTTTCACATAACAGTGCTCCCTGCCAAAGTACATCAGGTGGCAGCACTCCTAACATATTTCCGACTTGTTGCTACAACTTTTCAAACACAACTTGTCCGGCATTTACTGTTTCTACAGCTGCGTTCAATGCATTCAAAACTGTGTGCATTTTCAATGACCGGAAAGTGCGTACATCAACAGAAACAACTCGAACAACAAAAACAATGCTGGCAAACAAATAGCAAACTACACGCACCGGAAACTCTTCATATACGCGGCCGCGCGCACCCTCAACGGAGCAACCAAAACATGCATAACAACACCAATAACGCCAATAATAATAATAACCGCCGCAACCGCAGCACATCGTCGCCATCAAACGCTATCAGCGAGGAACGAAGAGACGTGCGCTATCATTATTGCCACTGCTGCACGTGATTACAAGGGGTTATGGCTTTGATATTGTTGTTGCTGTTGTTGTTGGGGGTTTGCTGCGTTAGTTCGTTCGTTAGTTCGCCGCAATTGTGCTTGCAATTTGCATAAATTATTCACATAGTTGTCAATTACGTTTAAAAAGTAACGCATTTTACATAGTTCGCAACACTGCATTCGAAGCAATTAACTTTGTCTTACCTTCGAAATAATAAGAGGAATATGATAGCAACGAATATATACATATATCCATTCTCAAAGAGGGCAAAAATGGTTTAGAATTGTTGAAAAAAATAAGTGACTTGAAATTTATAACAGCGTGAAAGGACCTCAAGGGGCCTTCATGCATTCCCTCTGTTCTTAATGTTCCATGTACGAATCGGCAAAAAACAGAAGACAACACGTGTCCTCGCATCATCACCCATCTAATGGTGGAGAGCATAGTTTCAAGAACTTCTTTGCGTATGTAAAAATGCACATGTGTAAATAGCATTTCTAATTGAAGAATAGTGTCGAACGGCAAATGGCCCACATGCTGGGCCATTTCAATGCTCAGGCAACTAATATGAGTAGACACTTAAACGTCTGAATGCCAGGCTATGGAAAGCTAAAGATAATAGGCAATAAATTATTAAAAATGTGTATTTTGAGTAAAGGCTAAACAGTAAGACTTAAAAACGAACCAACGAGGACACTAAGAGCGCAATTAAATGAAGCATTCGCATATCTCTTATGTTCAACGTATTTGAGTAGTCCTGTTTTTGCTTTAACATGTAAATTTTTAGACGAGCGAGGAGAAGTGAAGTATAACAAAAAGAAATCTGATGACACGAAAACATTTTCTAACTTCTTTTGACATAACCAGTTGTATTTCGATACGTAACCCGGGTTTATGAGGCCGAAGATAAGTAGATATGCACTTCAAAGCTATATACGAGAAGATAAGTAGATACCATTTTTTACAAACTACTTCAAAGCTATATATGAGAAATGGGTTCACAATAAATTTATATTGACAACATTTAGGTTAGTTCTGATTGGTGGATTAGACTTCATACTTCATACTTTCAAAGAAAAGAAGATTTTTGAATATAAAAGAAAACGTTAACCGTGCATGCACTGAAGCTATACAAGCAATTTATTAGGAGTTTGTAGCGATGCTTTGCATAATAAGGTTTTCCGAATTTCGTGAAGATGCTTTGTCAAATAAAAAACTTTTCCATATCAGCTCTTAAATTTGATGCGGCAGTTGCATGGCAAGTATAAACAAAAGTAGTTCGATCAAAACTACTCTTTCGGAGATTAAAGCTCTGCCTTATCTCGCGCAAAGTTTCGTGAAAACACATTTTCAAATAAAAACAAGTTTCCATACAAGTATTTCATCGTTCAATTTGTATGAGAGCAAAAAAATGACAGACTAGTTCGCATATATACAGACGAACAAACAGACGAATCATTTATATACATATATACCTTATAGTGTCTCTGACGTTACTTTTCGGGTGTTAAAAATATCGTGTCACATTTAATATACCCAGTTCACGGTATAAATATGACTCGGCTACGAAAAAAAAAACTAGAACAACGAGAAAGGGCAAAAAATACCATTGGCTACAAACAAACCTTATTTAAGAACGCATACGTAACCCAAAAGAGTTCAAATAGGCCACAACATCCTTTCGCGCAAAACACATTTTTAATGACGCAACTTCGCCATTAAAACGATTGATTACAAAAACAAACAAACAAGTTATGATAACATAAATATGCCCCAAATATCATTAGAAAAAACGCTTCTAACATAGCATTCTCCGACAACTTATTGAGAGCCCGCGCAAAGCTATGGAAATTTGTACAGAAATTAGAGCGGCAACAGGAAGTGGCAATTACTCATCTGCGCATCACCGCGCGCCTGTCTGGAAGTTTCGAAGAACTTAAAGCATAAAAATTCATATGCTTACACACACATACACATAAATTCATAAAACTGCCAAAATTGGTGATTCTTCATGTTTGTGGCTTAAGGAAGTTGGGAATTTTACGGCCCACTTCCTCTCGAACACGAATATTTGACACTTTCACTGCGCGTCTAGCGGTAAATGCATTTCCTTAGTAGGGTGTGCTATTTGTGACATACACACATATACACTTATATGAACACTCATGGGCTTTCAGCGCTTTCATAACATGGCATTGATTAATCTCGCAACAAAAGTAAAAACCGCAAGCAACAACAATGTAACACAATGTGACACTCTCTACGCATGCATGTTTGTATGTATGCATCGGTGTATTAGACGCAGTGTTCGACAATTGTGTCAAAATGCTCAATCAAATCGGAGGTGTCACAGACAACAGACATAAATAAGTGTATATTTTCCCAGCTACTACACAATAAATTCACGCGCTCGTAAATTTCTACCGATGTGGCGATCATCTGCTGCTATCCAGCAGCCACCGGTGTATCGAAGCACACACACACTTGCATATGTACACGTTTACACGTGTACATGTTTGTTTGTATTGTGCGCGGCATTTTTCTTCTGACGACGCTAATTTTTGTTTCTATTGTTGTTGCAATGATGCATTCGTACATGTGTCTCTAATCGTATATCAACAACATAATCAACACCAAAAGCAAAAACAATGCATTAGAGTTAATGGATAATAATACACAGCAGCACAAACACACACTCTTAAACATACAAATGCATTTCCATATATTCACATAAATTGTGAAGCAACTGGGTGGGTGGTTGAGGAGGGCACAAATGCACTCACACTTTCACTCACACACATTGACACACACACTCCAGTAAATCGCTAATGCTCATAGCCGCTCTTGATAACTGAAGGCTTCATATATTACACGGTGAAATTGAAAAAGTCCGAATGCATCGCTTGTGAATACACATACATACATACATATGTGTATACCGTATATCAAAGAGTAAGCGTGTGCGTTTGCTGCTTGCTTCAGTTGATGTATGACGGCAGCGGCTCATAAATGTCCTCATAAATTGCCATATTGGCACCAAAGCAATGCCAGGCGTGAGTGATCGCCTGATTTCGTGCGGAAAGTATGGAGAGAGCGCGCGTTGAAAGTATTTTCCAATTATAGGAGGTGTGTGCTCACTTTATTTATTTTATTTCAAGCCTTTATAGAATTAATTTATTGTATATCATTGTGGGTAGAAAGGAAACTTCTCTTCATATTTTCTTTAACTGAGTACAAAACAAGAAAAAGTGTTATTTTCAGCTACTGTAAAGATAGAATACACTTCACAAATACAAGAACTTGATTCTGATCGGTCAATTTGTATGGCAACCATATGCTATGGTGGGTCGTTATCGGCCATTCCGATAAAGAGCAGCTTCTTTGGTAGAAAAGAGCGTATGTAAAATATCAGAGCGATAACTCAATATGTTAGAGACTAGTTTGCGTATATACAGACAGACGGACGAACATGGCTGAAACAACTCTGCTCGTCACACTGATCATTTATATATATACTTCATAGAGTCCTGTTCAGAGTATAAACAGTTTGTAGGTTGTCAGGCAATCGACTCTCAGGTTGTAATTCCTATTGCCAAATATGTTTCTAACTGAAAAGAGTTCTTTGCGATATATCACTTTTGGCTTTCCTTTAGTTGAAATCACAACAGAGCCACGTATTAAATATTTAAAACTCGTAATCAATTCACCATTTCTTTGCTCCTTTTAGAGGATGCAAGTGACTGGTAAGAAAATTGCCCAAAAAGGCAAGTTGGCTTTATCAAAGTGGATAACCGCCACCTTAGATGCTGCTAACTATTCTCTTTCAGATTATAGACAACTTTCCGTGCAATGATTGCAGTGTTCGCTGCCCTTCATTGCTTTAAGGGGCTGTTGCAGCCATTGCAAACGGGAAATGCCAATACGCAAGCGATTCTCCAACGCACACATCTTAACATTACTTTTTGCGTTAATAAATTCAGCAAAACATACATATGCACAAGCTCATAGAAATTGAAGCGCCGAACGGAAGTGAATGGCCAATTTCTCGCAAATAATAAACATTTTTCTATTTACTAACTAAAATATTCATGCTGAAATATGTACCATGTCCATATGTATACATTCATATATGGATATACATACGTAAGTTAGGAGGCTATGCGGAATTCTCGAAAAGTGCGAATTTCATTGGAAATTATAACAATTGTTGAAAACTTTAATGGCACTGCAAGCAAATTGCTGGCGCTATAACAATAACAAAAAGTACACTTATGGCGCACCGGAAGTGCAATCAGCTGTCAATATTTGTACGCACAGAAATTCCTTTCGCACAAAGAGTGTTATGTTTGTATCTCCCCATAAAAGGAATGGCAAAGTCATTGCTAGCGTCTACGAATTCTATCTGCCGTTTGCTCCAAAAACAGCATTCAATTCAGCAGTGATTCCCAAAAGTGCACAGAGCAGTTTGTATATATTACATTATAATAACTATATATACATACATTATTCAATACGAAATGAACGTACTCTCTCACGCAATTGTCAATTTCAATTGTCAAGTTCAATTTCAATGAATTTCATTATATTCTTCTTTGACAGCATCGCCGCCACCGTTGGCTTTGGTTGTTGGTGTCGGGTGTGCTTTGCCTCTGGCGCTTGCTCACAGAGCAAAGCGTCCACTTCAGTCAATTTGGGCGGTCATTCACTTATAGCAAATTGCCGAGAGTGAAGTGAATTTTGGCTAGTTTGTTTAGGTACAAAATGCGAGCTTCTTCGTTAGTGTTCGGATTTTCGTTAGTAAATTTATTAATTGCAAATAAATCTTAAATTTTACATAATTTCTATCATAAGAAGACTTTGTGTTGGAAATTTAGCATTATGATATATTTTATGAGGAAAGATTAGTGCATGGGAAATCAGTTTCATCTTCAATATATGTATCAATAGCAAAGACTTAGGGTAGTCATAGTTCATGAGGCATAAATACTAATGAAATACTAAAATTCCCTGAATGAGGATTCCTGGGATGTTCTTTAAGTGCTTAAGCTTAGAGAATCTAATGAATAAATTGCTAATTCTCTTCCTAAACTCGACTTAAAATATATTTAGAGGTATAACAGAAGGCCAGCAATATTTTTTCTGACGCATGTGCAACGGTGTTATGATGCTTTTTAGCAGATATATTCTTTTTTTCTCGTTATAAACATTCTTCTTCTTCTTAATTGGCGTAGACACCGCTTATGCGATTATAGCCGAGTTAATAACCGCGCGCCAGTCGTTTCTTCTTTTCGCAACGTGGCGCCAATTGGATATTCCAAGCGAGGCCAGGTCCTTCTCCACTTGGTCCTTCCAACGGAGTGGAGGTCTTCCTCTTCCTCTGCTTCCCGCGGCGGGTACTGCGTCGAATACTTTCAGAGCTGGAGTGTTTTCGTCCATCCGGACAACATGACCTAGCCAGCGTAGCCGCTGTCTTTTAATTCGCTGAACTATGTCAATGTCGTCGTATATCTCGTACAGCTCATCGTTCCATCGTATGCGATATTCGCCGTGGCCAACGCGCAAAGGACCATAAATCTTTCGCAGAACTTTCCTCTCGAAAACTTGCAACGTCGACTCATCTGTTGTTGACATCGTCCAGGCCTCTGCACCATAAAGCAGGACGGGAATTATGAGTGACTTATAGAGTTTGGTTTTTGTTTGTCGGGAGAGGACTTTGCTTCTCAATTGCCTACTTAGTCCGAAGTAGCACCTGTTGGCAAGAGTTATCCTGCGTTGGATTTCTAGGCTGACATTGTTGGTGGTGTTTACGCTGGTTCCAAGATAGACGAAATTATCTACAACTTCAAAGTTATGACTGTCAACAGTGACGTGAGTGCCAAGTCGCGAGTGCGACGACTGTTTGTTTGATGACAGGAGATATTTCGTCTTGCCCTCGTTCACTGCCAGACCCATTTCTTTTGCTTCCTTGTCCAGTCTGGAGAAAGCAGAACTAACGGCGCGGGTGTTAAGGCCGATGATATCAATATCATCCGCATACGCCAGCAGTTGTACACTCTTATAGAAGATGGTACCTTCTCTGTTGAGTTCTGCAGCTCGAACTATTTTCTCCAGAAGCAGGTTGAAAAAGTCGCACGATAGGGAATCGCCTTGTCTGAAACCTCGTTTGGTATCGAACGGCTCGGAGAGGTCCTTCCCGATCCTGACGGAGCTTTTCGTGTTGCTGAACCATTCACAATAGTAAAACTGATGTAACACATAGCATGCAAAACGAAACTTATCAGCATTAAAGATATTGGCTATATAACTTAATGAGTTACTCTCTTGTATGATTTCAAGCCTTGTTGTTGTCTTTGCATGTAACTTTTTTGACAAGAAAGCAGAAAAGTAGCGAATCGAAGACAGCTAATAGCTATGTAAATATAAGTCAAATTATCAATTTTAAACCTTTCATTTTCCAAACGGAATGGTTTATCAGAGTTTTCGAAGGTTTTATAAAATTCCAAGTTTCAGCCCAAGCATAGCAGTGTTTAAAAACATATGAAAGCATAAATCACGATAACTGCACGGCGGCAACACTACTTGAACCCATATGTCAATCAAGAATTTTGATGGGCCACCCTGAAGCGAGGAAGGCACTTGAAATTAAAATGCATTTAACGCTGCCATCAGCGTAAGCAAAGCTGTAAAAGAAGCGAGCAAAAGGAATATTTAATAACATGCCACAACGACAGTAGCCACCATGAATTAAATATGCTTACATATGATACAATCAAAGCTATATGTATGTGTATTGAGAGAGTGTTCATGTAAACATACCGAACTATTTTCCAAAAATGTTTGATTTGAGAGCGTTCTGCTCAATCGAAACCTTAATGACAAAATAATATTTATTTACTAATTTAGTTAAATTATCCAAGTTCGTTTTAAAATGCATTAATAGCACATTTTTAAAAAAATTTAGATCACATTTTAGCAGCAGGGGGCGGGGAAGCAGCAGTAGCACAGAATAAGAATCTCGTATGCCAAACGGAAATAGCTCGTTTATGCTGCGGCAATAATAATAATCAGCAACGAGCTAACTAACGCAACAACAATAACGGCAACACGCATAACTCCACACTGTTCTGCAGCGCATATTTACACCGCGCCTCTCCGGCACACTCTCTTCCTTTTATATACTACCAACTCCCACTTGGAGTGGTTGTTAAAACTCTCGGAGTCCATTAAACGCTTGAGCGCCCTCCTGACTCTAACGCTCGTAAAAAGCATGACAAGACAACAAAGCAACAAAAACAACACAAAGCAAAAATTTTATGTGAAAACAATTACAACAACAATGCTAGAAAACTTTCATGCCTTCGTTGGCTATAAAGTTCTATCCTCCACATCGCAGCACAGCTGTCCATGCAAGTCTGTTACAACACCCGGTAGCGCCCCAACACACTGCAGAAGGCAGAATTTACGCTATAAAAGGCTAATAAAGAAATTCACAAATAAAATGCTTTAAGAATGCCCACCTCACACTTCAAAGTCATGCATTTGCATATATACATACATACATACAAAATATTTAATATATGTGTTTTATGCTGATAAATAATTTATGCGCTTTTGTTGTTTTTGTTTTGAGAAAATTTTGTTTACATTTTTTATAAATGTTCATTGTAATATTTTTGTGTGAGTTTGTTGGCTGAAGTTTAAATGAGCTGCATTTTTATGATGAATTCTTGAAGACTTATGAGAGCTTTCATTTCCTCTGGATGTTTGAAGAATTTTTGAAGAATTCGTAGCCAAAAAAATCAAATAAAAATCATTTGGATATTCGTTATTTGGCCTATTCCCTTTTCGTGTTTTACAACTTCTATAAAAATGTAATTTTTAATTAAAATTCTTATGAAAAAATATAAAAAACTCTTGATCCAAACTCCCTAACTTTGTTGCTGCTTTAACATACAATTTTTTTGTTCAGGCAGCGAACAGAAATGTGACGAATCGATGACGGCTAGTTAGCTTGCTTCGATAAGATCACTTTTGGGGTTAATGTATAGTAAAATGCAATAATTATAATTTTTAATGTTTTTTTTTCCAGTAAATTTATTTTGACTTAACAGAAATTTGAAAAAAAATAATAGTTTTAAAAGTGAGGGCTGTTTGTGTTGATCTACTTGCAACCGAGGATCTTGCGGTGACCGTCACTCATCCTTGGAGTTTCATCTGAAACTAATGGGACAAAAAAATAGTTTTCTATTAGGTAATTTGGTATCTGATCGAAGCATTTTTTAATATCACAATGGCGCTTTCAGGAATTTTTTTTCAAATTTTGGGCAAAAAACTAAGTGTTAATTGTTTATAAAAAATCGATGGGCACAAGTTTTTCATATTTTCAACAAAGCTGTATAAATTTCAATAAAATCTACCGAGCAGTTTCGAGCTATAGTGATCACCAGTTTAAACAACAAACAACAAAAAACGAACATTCCAGGGCCCTCAAGAACCCTTTTCCTTTTATTGAATAACTTGAAAAATATTTGTCATATTTACTTTAAATTAGAGAACATTTTTTAATATCTTTAAGAAAATTCAAAAATATCGACGTTTGACCACCAACCCTTTGAGCACAAGTATGCTTCGATGTGTTGCTCAAGTTTCAAACTACTAACAAATATTAGACAACCTTTTAATTCTCCTCATGACTTATTTTATATTTTAAAGAAGCGCGTGTTGTCAAATATTTGAAGAAGAAAAAAATAATTTTGCTAAAAACCAATTTTCATGAACTTTGTGGAAATTACTTTATGGAAAGCTCGATAAACTCGTACAGACTATATAAGTATGTAGCAGACACACGCGCAAATATGTACTAATGGTACTCATATATGTATGTACGAGCTATGTTAGCCCTAAATGCAAGCTGCTCTAATTTTCTCACAAATTTTATGCGCGAACTGTCGAATAAATTTAACACTGGATTACTTGATGCGGGTCTATTCAGCGCAATTAATGTTCAACTGGTATCAGTAGCGCACACGCACAAGCACACACATACCCCCTTACGCAACATAGAAACATAGTAACCGCAGTCGCACTTAAATATCTCCATATAAAAGCCGTTCGAGTTGCCTGTCAAAAACTAGCAGCGAGAAGATGCGATAATACAATTTGAATACAGTTCAACTGGTGGGCGGAAGCGCGTTATTTTATTTAACAAACCAACACAGTTATCCACGCACACACACACATACCATTAAAACATATGAGACGAGGGTAGCTCCATAGTGCTTATACATAATTACATACATATGTAGTATATGCCACAAGAACTAAATAATATTTGTGGCTCATTGTCGTTTTTTTTTATCAAGCAGATAATCCGCGCATGAAAGTTAAGCTGAGCTCACCAAGCGAGCTTAGAAGCGCGCATTGTCGCGCGAAGCCACTTATGATTTATGCTCGGTTATGGCGATTATTAGAAAAAATTTGCCGCGCTTTTCACATACGTTCATATGTATGTGTATGTGTGCGGCAGATATTCGCATGTTGTCGGCGTGAATTTGGCTCTGGGCTTTTAAAGTGTTAAATTGGCATAAATCAAATGAAATAAAATGGGATGAGTGGAAAAAAATTCTACGGCGAGATTTAGTTAAATTTTTGCGTGATTATGAGTCTAAATTCCAGTTTGCACAAGCATTCGCATTAAGGTTTGAAATACACACTAGTTCCCACTACACTAGTCCGAAACTAGTGCAATTATGGTGAATAGCGATCCATGGTGTGGAGGTAATCTGTCAATATTTGGGCTTTGTAGGTGACATCTCTCCTACTATTTCCTGTTTGTGCCTTTGTCAAATTTCAAACCCACTCCAAACAGCTAATGAATTTTAGTGGAAACTGTTTCAGCAGATATATGCTATGAGAATCCATCATTGTCATTCAAAGGATCAAGCATTACTCGAACATCTCTTTGGTGTTATTTGGAAACTGGTTTTGAATTTATCTCTTGAGAAATGAAAGTGTTTCTCAATTACTTCAAACCGCAGCAAAATTTATTATTCTTATTACTCATTATTATTATATATAATCATAGATTTGTTGTACTGGGTTGCAATAATATAAACTATATATGTATGTGGAATCGGTTATATGACAACACAGATTGCTAGTAGAGCTTATTGTTCAAAACTCTGCGAGTGCTGATTTGTTTTACATAGCTTTTGGGGTCAGTTATGTAATTTGGTTGAGGATTTCACTTTAATACAATAATGAATTTAATGCAGCAAGAGATTATATTTCTGAATATTAAATCTCACGACCGAATACCGAGTAGACTTGTGCTTTGACATTTTATTTATTTTATCCTAGTTCTTTGAAAAGAATCAAATCGAAAGAGAACCTACATGTATAAATAACAAATAAAAACTTTTTATAACGGTAAATTTTGATAAGCAACTAATTAATACTTCGTTATAGGTGAGCAAGTCTGTCGTAAAATCCATTGATTAGTTCTATCCACTATCCAGAGATTGAGTCCAGCGTAGACTTTTCGACACAAATTGATCTAGAAACAATTATATGTGTATACTTATATAAATGTAAACTTCCCAATGCATGTGTGTGTAAACTGACTTAAGCATATGTGACCACATACCAAGTTGGACCATTCTCTCGTGCTTGCAACGGACTTAATTAAGTTAAAGTTGACATTGTTTAACAATTATTGCTTTTTTGGGGTTAATTTATTGTATGTATAACAAAGGCTTAACCATAAAAGAGACGTTCAATTCATTTTGACAATGCTGAGGCACATGCAACGCTCGATATATATACTTTGTATGTTATGCGTGGTGCGAGATTTCCTCTTTTCCGTTACAAACATACTGTGCGAATGCGAAGCTGGAAAGTACTGAAGAGACTGAGTACTTAATCTCGCATTAATTTTGATTTATGCGCCTCCGAATGTCACGTCAAACAATGTCATTGATTTAAATGGTCCAGCAGACAAGTTGGCTGCAGCAGTGAAGGGACCAAGAATTCAACGTCTAAATTGCTCTTAAAGTTACAGATTTTCAATGAAAATTTACTTTAAATATAATTTGTTTTTCTGCAGAGATCTTTTGATAATTGCTTTTAATTGTTTGGAAAAATCAATGTTATATAAAATAGCTTTAATTATTTCTTCTAGCTTCTGGAATCTGAAAAAAAAATATTTTATAATATTTACCAGTGACACTTTCTATTAAAATAATATGAAAAGTGTACAATTAAGTGAAAATTAACTGTTTGTATTACATGCCTTCAGGCGTTAATGAGTTTTCACATATTTGATGACTTCTATAATATCTTTAAGTCATATACTTTTATATAATTTCTTTCATTTACTCTTTTTAAATATTTTTTCAAGCTCTTTTTAAAGAACACTGCAGTCCCTCATCTTAATATACTGCATTCTTTCCATAGCGTATTAATTTTCAAAAGTTGGATTCCATGCGAAGACAAACTTATTTAAAGAGGTTATTCAGAATATTTTTTTTTTTATTTACAACTCAGGCTTTGGCTCATTCTAGGTTCTGCCTTTTAGAGAAAAATATAGTTTTTAATTTCTTTGCATACCCAAAGGGGCAAAAACTTTTTTTTTTACCGTTTTCAATGAAATCGTCTGAATTCTAAAAAAATTTCACACCATAAATATTCATACACTGTATTTATGTTGTTATAAGAGACGCCACGCTTATGTAAAATAAAATTAAATTAAGTAGTACCCACTAAAATCCGCTTGTCACTGACTGTAGTCACCACATTAGCTCATGCTTGATCAATGAGCACTTGTCCTATTAAGAACTAGACGCCATCTTAATTAGCCAATTAAGCAAAGTAATATTTAGCGCATTCCTCGAGATAAAATACAGATTATTTTACTTAATTGCTCGGGCTCACAGAACCACATAGGCATACAGAGGAATACATATGTGGAAATACATATGTAAGTCTTGCCGCTAATATTATTCGCGTGCCTTAAGCTGTCGCCAAATTGGAGCTGGCCACAAGTTCCGCGCTTTAGTTGTGACTTAATTGCTAAGCTGACAATTAGTACAAACGGATCACCGAGACGTGTGACGCTTTAAAAGCAAATACAAGTGCTTCGAGCCAAAAGTCTGTATCGATTTTCAAATAACAATTTATTTACGAGAACGAAAATTCAAGAGTATTCCCTGTAATATGTCAACGCGCGGTGGCAGCAAGACACGCGGCACCTGTCAGCTGTTCATGCTGAGCTGCGCATTTCCAAGCAGCGCAGCCAACAACGACTATCCGGAATGCATTGGCATGGAAAAGGCGGGTGAGTGCATAAGTGGTGAAAAAGAAGAAGAAGAAAGAAATCAAAGAAATAAAGAAAAAGTGGAATGAATTTAAACTTTTGTGCGAGTATTTGTATTCAAATCGATTGGCGATAAATCAACTTTTTATTGAAAATTATCGGCAATTGATTTGTCACAATGGCATTGAAAGGCGCGGGCTGGCCAGCAGACAGCAGCGGTGTATTCTATAAGATATGTTGCGTTTTCAGTATTTTAAATTGGCGTGCGCTTTCGCCAATTGTTTCGCTGTCAGCAGTGCAACGCAAATAAAAGTCTTCTTGAAACATTTTGCATTAAACGCAAAACGCGAAGTGAGTGAAAGCATACGAGCATAAGGTGGCGCTGAATTCGAACGGTACTGAAAGTGTTTTACTGTGGGAATGCTCGTATATTTGGTTACACTCTACCAAACCAATCTGCTTTTCCTGCATACAACATGTTTCACTATAAAAATTATGAGAATCTTTATTATAAGACAGTGTGTACTAAAATATTTGCATAATCAAAGTATAAAATATCGGGAAGTGCTACTCCACTTGTTTGCTTGTTTCACATCCTAATACTCTGCCAATTCTATCGATTTTGGGTAAAACAATAATTTTAATAAACTTTTTTACCGTTATTTGTAAAATAGTCATAGTGATTAATATTTTTTCCATTAAGTAGACACAATTATATATGTTATGTTTTGCTTAAGCCAAAACAAAAAAAAATAATAAAATATTTTATCAGCTTTTTGGCCAAGCTGTATGGAGAAGGCAAGCTAATCAACTTGTCACCTTCTCCTCTATTGCTCGACTTTTGCAGGATTGAGCTTGGGTAGACTCTTCTTCGGCGCATCGAACGAAGCTGCTGAGATTATAATATTAACCTTGTAAGCTCAAAAAGCTTCATCAATCTAAAAGGATCTGGTGATCATCTTTTAGGTTTTTTTTTTGCTAAAATCTTGACATTTATCTCTATTTTTTGCGATTCTCTATGTCACGATATATTTTAGTGCAATACATATGTAATATATTTTAGTGCAAGTATTTGCTGTTATAAGCCACTTCTGGTTAACAAAACTAAAATACCTTGAAGCAACTACCAGCGCATAGGTACAATATACTTGAACACTTGGGATAACGAAAAGCTGTCGCAAAGCATTCAAGTGCCCCAAATGACCCCCGAAAAAATAACAAAGAAGGTATTTTACTTTAAATTTCTTAAATGCAACATTCATCATCACAAAATGCACTTTAGATAAATGTTTGTGGGTGTTTGCCAAGTATATAAGTGACTGCTTTCGCTGTGCTATTTATGTGAATGTATAAGTATATAAGTAAGTGTATGCTCTATACAACGCATTGTTTGTTTATAAAGTCATCAGTTAAATTTAAATAAATCTTTTAGTATATATGTATAAGAGCACAGTAAGTGCAAGTGTGTGTATTTTATACCAATATTATATACACTTGTACATACATATGTATACCATATACATATATACTTATAAATAACGTATATATCTGAATACATAGTTATATTTGTAAAATATATAAAAAGCATAGCATGTAGAGATAAGCGCATAGGGGTCGCTTAGGTCGCACTGTCTCTCATGCCCTTCATTCTTGACGCGCACGAGATCTCTTACAAGAACGTAACACTTAACAGATGTGTGCCTTGAAGTCCGAGACACCGGCTGTTGCAATTTATTTTTAAACAGATTAAATGCGAATTTGCAGAACTAACGTGTGCAGAAATGTACTTTTTCCTCCAATTCAATTGTTTTTGTAAGCTAGTGATGAAGAGCCTTCAAGATCTCGTATAAAGCGCATATAAATCCTTTGCCGTTGTTTATATACAGACATATTTTCACATATGCATACTCTTCAATATATTTCAACAAAACTCGCTCGTAATTTTCGTTGCGGTATTTACGATGCGCAAAATATGACTTTTCTGTAATTGGCTCTGCGTTGCAAATAGGTTTATATGCGTCTGACTTCTATAAGCCTCAGTGCGCGTCACACAAGGTATTTGGGTTTCAAGCGAGAGTAAAATGAACAACATTGACATTAAATAAGCTTTATTCAATAATATAAGTGCTTTGTTGACGACTCAGTATCTGAACTGGCTACACAATTAGGTTAAGTTAGGTTAGGTGAGTCACGCGTAGACCAGTTTTGGTCCTTTGCGATACCTGATGGAGTTCAGTTACTAGTTCAATGAGAAGTAGTCATTCTTTAGGAAACCTGCGCATGACGCGAATTTCAGAAGACTCTGTGGACACACTATCGATACCACTTCCAGTGTATCATACCGTAAGGAGCCCAGATGCATATAGCGTAGTCTTGCCAATGCGGGAAAAGTACACAAAAGTTGCTCAATTGTTTCTCTGGCGCCTTGCATTTCCTGCAGTCTTTTCGATCTATCAGTACCGTTTCGCAGGCGTGTGTCGTCCCCAGACAGTGACCAGTTGGTATTCCGATTATGTTCCTACAGTATCATATAATATATCGAGTAATTATGTGTACTTCCGATCTACCGTTTTGCACATGACTTGGCTCCAGAATTAAACTTACACAATTTTGGTTTCTCCAGAAAAAAATTTCAAAAAACCTTGGCCACTTTTTCAAGTTAATAAAAGTAATTTTTCGAAGAAATCTAACATTTTAAAACAAAATGTTGAAGAAAGGAGATAATTTGTCCTTGTAAATATGACTAATTTTGTATGAAATTACGTCATTATATGACAATCAAAGAAGTACCGAAATGGAGTTAAATCTTAGAATTTTTAAAACTGAACACAAGTCGCAGGCACTTCAAGTCACTCGACGTGCAGCGTCGGCCACAGCATTATCGATTTCAAACATCATAACTTTTCGACAAAATTAATCACTTTTGGTTCTGTTTAATTTAGCTACACTGCTACTCCAAACCTCGGAAGCCAAGCGTGTCTTCGCGGAATCACAACTTAGGCAAACACAATGATTTCGGGAAAGTTTTTCATTTTAATTAGTTTGTCAATTAATGGCTTCATGCAGCGCCTTGCGCTCAAATAGTCGAGAATTTTTCGCGGCTTTTTAATGTGCTCGAACAAAATACTGCGAAGTTATTGCACTAAAAAAGTAAACCACAAAACAACGAGCAAAGTCAAGCGTTGCGGGATCCTGAGTGGAGGGGTTTGGACGCTGTTGGGACAGCTGTTGCGCTTGCCACACATAGTGATGCTGGAGTGAGCGCATGTGTAGGGTTGCCATGGCGGCTAATAGTATTAGGCTCTGTTTCAAATCATATTTCTTATGAAACACATTTAAGTATCAATTATATATGTATATTTAAATTAGTTTTGTTTTTTAATTCTTAAGGTAGTAGTTTGGAAACCTTGTCGAACATTCTGGGTTTTCAATGGGTGGGAAGAAGATGTTGGAGAAGAGAGGCACTGAGCTGCTTTACGGATGGTTCAAAGCTTGGGGGGGAAGGACTGTCTGGAGCTCTCTATAAACTCCAGCTTCAGACTTCGCGGTATTGCAGTAAATTTCAATCCGAGGTTGCAGCCAGCAGTACATTTACTGCCCCGGAGTGCAGATTCCTTCCATTCCTAAATGTTGGCAACTCTGTTTTCGTTTTGCGAATGCTCAAATGTTTTGACTTCCTTCCTCTGGTTAATGTTGCTGCGGCTGATGTTGCGTTGTCGTTTCTTAAAAAAAATAAACTCAATAAAAAAATATTTTCAGCTGCTTTGCATGCGTATTGTGGGTGTGCAACATCGAGCGCGCCGAGTATTTTTATGCACATGTACGCGCTTGTATATCGACATACATACATAACACATATGTATGCATTTGTCAGTCTTGCTGCCGTCTAGTTGCGGCAAATTCAAAAATTCACAGCCGCAAAAAGCGAAAAACGCACATTCGAATGTTTATGAGCGCTATTAAAAGGGAATTTTGTCGTATTTTTATTTATATGCGCGGCTAATAAGCGGCAGGCAGCATTTTTGCATATCTTCACCGTCGACAGCTGCTGCTCTTTGCTACAGTGTGTTGCAACTCACGTCGACGCTGCTCTGTGCTTGCCGAACAGATGTGTGTGATTGTTGTTGTTGTATATGTCGTCGTCGTCATTGTCTTTGCCGTTGGTGGGTGTCAAGCAACGCGCAGGCGGTGGCAGCACAGCGCCAACAGCAATTTGCTCTTTCGCCCAGCGGCGATACCGTCTTGGGCGCACACAGACAGCTCCCAGGGCGTCTTCGTGGTTTGGAAACTGCATTTGTCAACTCGCCGCGCAACACGACGCTTGTTTGGATACTAACGGCCGGCTAATTTCTACAGCCAAACGATTTCGAAAACATTTTTCAACGCGACAAAATCTGAGTTATCACAAAGCAAACGCGCGCGGAAAACAAAAACGCGCAACACGCTGCATTCAAACGGTGTGACAGTGAAGAAAGACGCCACAGCAGTTGTGCATTTTATTATTAAAAAATAGCAACAAATTGGCCACCCAAAACAAAAACAAAATGTTTTTAATATTTATGTGAGAATCCACCGCCGTTTGGAGTCACCCCTCTCCACCTTGCGTTAAAAACAGAAAAGAGTGTTGCATGTTTATTGTGTTTATTTAATTTCATTTATGTAAATGCTCGAAACGTGACTGAATTTATAGGCTGTACGGCGCACTAAAACCTGAAGGTACTTATGAAAGGATTTAAAATTTGTGATTACAAGAGCTTAGTCCATTATTTATTGTGTGAGCAGTTGTGTTCCGAATGATTTGAGTGCGTCCAAAATTATGTTGAAATAATACTTTCGATGCTTGTTTTATTTTTGTGCAATAAAGTGCTCTTCTGAATAGACAACGGCGGAGCGAGGGAGCAGCAGTGCTTCAATGAATGTAAAAAAGGAAAAAGGTGAATACATTTTTGTTTTTTAAGGGAAAAAAAATTATTTAAAGTTCAAAACTTACATATTTTTTAATTACATCCAAAAAAATCTCAATTATGTTTTATGTTCGAGGGCAAAAACACCTTCTTAATTCACATTACTTACAAATAAGTATGTGTATATGGAGAGAGGGAATTTGGCTTAGGGAAGCTTTCGGTATTTTTTTATTCATAATCAATTATCTGCAGACTACTTATCGATATTTATTGCACTTAATACATTTCATACAGTAATTGGCTGTTTGTTACAAACACAATTAAGTTACCACAAATTTCAAATGAACACTTGACAGGGTATTTTAAGATTTCTACGAACTTTTTAACGCCCAGAAGTAAACATCGGAAACCCCATCAAATATGTGTATAAAAGGGAATAACTGAACGATCGGAAACAAGTGACTGAATGAAAAAAAAAACATTTTTAGTAGGCGAGATTTGGAACGGGTTATTGTCAAAGCAATGATGAAATCTCCAAAAAATTGTTCAGATCGAGTCACTATAGTACATATGTACATATATAGCAGCAATCAAAGCCTTATGAAGAATCTTTTGTATTTGTGAAGATATTATAGCTTCGGCGCAATTGCAGTTAATGCTTTTTCTGATTCTTTATTTCAAAGAGTTTGCCTTTTAATATAAATAAATTATATTTTTCCGCACATACCTACGAAAATTGAAAAAAAAGTATATATACATATATATTTTATGTGCTATATACTCAATTTTGTTATAGTTCATTAAAGTTAATTAAAATTACCCAAAAATAATGTGAAGGGTCCAAATCGAATTAGTTACGAACTAGATGCACGTGTATTTACCTTCGCTTACACCAAAAAATTTGCTGTCGTCTCGCACTTGATAATATATGTATTCCCTTGTTTACAGTAATTCTTATTTTTACAACACAAACTGCTTTCTAAACCACTTAATGTCGCATCTCAAGCTATTTATAAATTTGAAAAAAAAGCCTTTCTCTCAACTTTGCAGCCACGCGTAAATTCCGGTGTTTTACTTATTTCTGTTATTTATCTAATTCACGTTGAATATATGCGCATAAATGACTTCGGAACTGTCCACAAGTTCTTCCAGCTAATCCTTTCAACGCCCCTACTTAACACAGAAATTGGTGAAATATCATTTTTTGTGGCAACAACACATAAAACATCCTAAGCGCATATAAATAGCAAAGCCGAATAATGCGTTTACACACAGTGCATTTGTAATGGTGTACAAATAGTCCATACACACACAGCACCCACAGATGTATGTATACGAATGTGCGCTTGAGCGATTAACTGCACAAGTCGACGAGTCGGTGTGTTGCAGACAAAAGACTAAAATTCTTTTGGGGACAGCCCCACATATAATTCGCAGCCGCACAGACACGTCTCAAAAAATTATGACGCCACAAAGACATGACGTGACTGAAGAAGAGGGTAAGGGCCTAGTAATAGCAGCAGCAATAAGAAAATATAAGAAAAACATTGGCACTAAAATGACAAAAGCAACAATGTCATTGCAGAGGACAAATGCAAGTGCAACCGTGACAATAACAACAAAAATATGCAGTAATTGCAACCGTTGGAGTCTCAGTGCAAATTCCACTAGCCCACAGTGCAAAGCACAAGACTTTCATTTCAATTATGCTTTTAGAACAATTGCGTATGCCTGTGTATATAAAATATATATACATATATACATACATATATACGTATAAGTGGAAGCAATATCTATCGCTCGATGCACCTGGCAAACTGCTCAGCAGTGATGGTCAATAAATTTTCTATTTAATCTGTGTTATTGCAGTTGTCCATTGTATTGAATAAAGCTCTGAGAACTGGGTCAACAGGAAATTGAGATCTTAGCATCAAACCCTAAAGCTGTGTGCACGCTATTTCCTCCGCACCAAATGAAGAATTACAAAAATATTGTAGTGTATGACAAGCCAAAACAACTGATCGCCTAAAAGTCTTTAACAGCGGCCGCGGAGTGAAAGATATGTGAACGATTCCTCATTGTCTGCTGCTATCTGCTCCTTATCTCCGCAGCTACGCCAGCTGGGGCAACAACGTCGGTGTTTATGCTTTTGGGTCTTCGCTGTCAACCAGTCGACTATCAATGGATTCATGACGTATTTGCTGTCTTGTAGCTGTCACTTGGAAAACAAATAAATGATAGCAGAAATAACAAAGAGGCGCAGTCACAGCCGATATCCACCAAATGTCTGCCTATAAATTGCCAATAACAAATCCTAAGTAAACAACACACATAAATTATCGCCTGCAGCGAGTGCGTGTGCGTGCGCGCTGGTGCGTGTGTGTGGGGGTAGTGAGAGTAGCTTATCAACGTGCATTCCTCGTGTTTCTGCTACACTTGCGCAAATGCATACTTTCCGAACTTTAAATTATTTATAAATGTATGTATGTCACCCGCACTCACACCTTCATATCACCTCCCAAACAAATATACATAAATATGTATATGTGTATGGAAGTGCACAAGTGTATTTTATAAATATTCCTATATACATAGTTATTTGCTTAAGTGTAAGTGTGTTCGTTAATAGGTGCCTCAATTAACCTCTCCTTCCCATTTCCATTTCATTTTGCAGATAACTGCGGCACAGTAAGCAACTCATCAACCAACAGCTCGGGCGCCTACAATATGGACGACATACTCATTATCACGGCGAAGCACAGCGAACGCGCCATATTGCGCGCCAATTTCCTGAAGAATCATTTCGACAAAATCACAAAGCAGCGCGGACGCAAGCCTTTCAAGTGAGTTAAAATGAAAGCGACAAAAGCATTCTTTATTGCAATGTCTTGCTTCTTCCAAAAATAAAATTTCGACTTGTTTCTTTGCAGCTTTTTGCACATCAAAATCGAAGATGGTCCCTTCAGTGAGGAGATTGCACACAAATACCAAAACACCGCCTTACAGATCGTAATACTCTGTCCAGCGCTATTGGCACTCTCACACTCATTTCTTCTCTCACAGCTAACTGCCATTATACGGGTGGAGAAGGTACTGGGCATACTTTTGGATATTTCGGAGGATAAAGTCAAGGAGATACAAAAAACAGGTGAGATTGCAGGTTTGAAAATGCTGGAACACTGCTTAAAGAGTCCTATAAGATTACAAAGAAAGATTTGAATCCTCTTAAAATGCTGTAATATAGAATGTTCTCTCTCATTTGCATTTGGGGAGTGTACGTGTTATTGCGCAGCCAATCGACGAATAGTATGTTCTTTTCACAAATTTGCTTTCAACTGACTTATACCAAATACCAAAAAAGAACAATAATACTAGAATTTAAAACAAAATTATTGCTACTTTGAAGGAGGATAGTCTTATTTTGGAAAAATATTACAAAAAAGTTTAACAATAGTGTTAATTTAATGTTTAATTTTCGAGTATATTTACAACGAAAGGTTCATGCAAGATTTCGTCGACAGCACAAAGTCGCTTATAACATTTCAAATTAAGTAGAATTTTTGAACAGATATTCTTTAAAATACTGCTACCATACTATACAAATTAAGATTCCACTAATACTAGTTAGGACACTAATACTTAGGATACTTAGGGCACTCGATTCGAACTTCAAGTTAAAGCTTTGATCTAGTAATTAATATAATTTGCTTATAAGTTCTCAGTCGAGTGAGAGTATATAAGTTTAGTTTCTAAAACACATTCCCCAACAAAGCTTTACTTATATGTATGCTAACCTTAACTTTCTTCCAGCACTGCCAAGCTACTACAAATGGCGTCGGTGCACCATACGCGACAATGACCAAGCGCAGATCAGCAATATACTCGGCATAGCCACGGATATTTTGGGTCGTGCGCTATGTCAACGACCACCGTTTCACGATCACAGCAGCATTTCGCGTAGTTTCTCGAGCTGCTCGGAAGGTTTCACTATACTGCCGAAGAAAGTGAAGATCGGACAGAATAAAGTCGTGGCAATTTTAGCCGAACCATTAGAAAAAGATGACACTATCAAGATAATAGTGGAGAAATCTGGTGAGCTAATTGAAATCAGAAATTTCAAATCCCGCAATCCATTCACCGTGCAGTTCTCGATACCAGGTAAATAACATTAAATAGAATAAAATTAGACTAAAGAAAATTATTACGCTGAAAGTATAAACACTTGTTTTGCAATAGTTAACTTATTTTCCTCTCTTTACCTTAAAGAGTCCTGTATGGAAATCTCGACTATGGTTGAGATACGCATTGAAAAGAACGAGAAGAGTCTCGGCGCTCGACCCATCAAATGTGAAAGTCGCATGCGCGAGCTCGAGCAGTTGTTACGCACCGAAGACTCTCCCATCGAATTCATGTGCCACTCACTAGGTATTGGACCAGCTGAACGAGATGCGCTCGATTTACATTTGCTGCAGTGCTTCCAGAAGAATATGCCGCCCAATTTTCATTTACTAAACGGTCCCTATGAGAAGCAACATCACTTCTTGACCATACGTGAATCAAGCCCCGAGGAATATCCCACACTTTTGCATTTTGCAGCACGTTGGGGTCTCAATCGTCTGTGCATTCAGTTGATGGAGTGTCCAGGTGGTGATACCGCATGTGGCATACGTAATTGTATCGGCAAGACACCTGCCGAACTGGCCGATCAAGAAGGGCATCACAAGCTAGCGACGAACATTGTTAGTTTCTCCGAGTTTCACGAACTCACCACAATGTATCACTACTTCAAAGGTATAAGTGGGCCCAGTGGACAAACCAATAATAATCAAGCAGCGGTAAATGGTAAAATGACTAGCAGCAACCACAACCTCAACAATCAGGTTAACAACAAGGTCGTTATTGAAGCTGTAAAGTCGACACCGACGTCACCAAAAATGAAACAACCGAAACCACAAAAACCCACACCAAAAGAATCGCAGGATTTACAACCTGCGGAGTATATGGAAATGTCAAGTGGTTCTGAACGTGAAAATACACCTGACGCCAAACCGAAGACAGAGACATTAGCCGTATCGAACTTAAATTACATAAGCGTCGAAGCAGAGGATGAGAATTTGCAAGGCTCTTCCGCTGACGTTTGCAAGAATTTTGAGAAAGTTGTAACTACACCCGAAGTAACTACCAATGAACTACGCATAAGTGAACCACCATATTACCAATCAAAGGAGCAAAATAAATCTGTTGATGTCACTGATTCGCCCTACCAAACGGATAAGTTCAGTCATGAGTGTTCACAATTGCTGGAAAGCTGCACCGGCACAACTGCCAGTAACGATTATGTACTCCAGCCAGCGAATATACCACTACCACCTAAACCGGCTAGTACACAAACACCAACAGTCGCAACCAACCCAGATACTGATGATGGCAATTACCTCTTTCAGCCTTCGAACCGACCAGTCGAAGATGAATTGTTGCCACAGAATCGTCTCAGCTTGAGTCGTTCATTAAGCTCTTCCTCTCGCGCTGGACAAAACCCCACTTATGGCACGTTGAAACGTACTGCCTCAGACGCGTCCAGCGTAACTACACGTTCCAATGCCGATGATGAATTGGCCGAAATTATGCACGACTTCAAGAACAATGTGCTCAGCATACGCGATGTGGAGTTGTTGGTCGAAAAATGGAAACACCGCAACGATGTGCAACAAAGTTTCCGTGAGAAACAAGAGCAAATCGATCAGTTACGTAAGGAATACGATCGTATACAGGAAAATCTGAGATCTCAGCTGAAACGTGAGACACCCTTTGAGAAAATCAAGAAACTCTTCTCCAGGCATAAATCCACAACGAATTTGCCGGAGAAGACTTCTTGTGCTGACAGCGTGCTTGACGAAACGAAATCATCCATCACAACCAGTTCAAGTTTTAAATCCTCACAACGCCCAATCAGCTCCTTAAGCTTGCAGAGTGTTTCTTCATCATCGTCTTCAGCGCGCCTCAGCACTGGCAGTAACTGCAGTGGCACATCAATGGGTGACTCTGGCACACACTCCGACCACGAAGAGCGACGTTTCGGATGTCGTCTGGGTTCACCAGCTGCGCTTATGGATAACTACCTTATACCGCCACCACCACGTCCCGTGCTCACACCAAATTCAACGCCCGGCGAAGAGCGTCATCAGCTCGTTTTCCCCTCACCGAAATCATCACTCCAACGCCTAAACACACCCACAAGTCCCACCGGTGGCGAACACTACCAGATGTTCCCCTCCAACATCCCCGTCTACACTAGTCAGAACTTATCGACATCCCAGCCCAACAACTACCTGAACACTATTATGGAGGCCAAAGAGAATGACGCTACTAGCGCTTGCAGCAACAGCGGTGGCAATCATCAATACCAAAATGGCGTCACTTTGCAACCCATTAAAATAAACGAACGCGCGAATATCATCTACGGCAAGCTAACGAAGGCTTCGCCCCCTTGCACCTCATTTAAACCGAAGCAAGTTGCGGTGCCTCAGGTGGGCAGCATTGAAGTGCAGGCTGAAGTTTATCAAAATGTCGGCGCAAACCTGGAGCAGATCAAGGAAGTTGAGCCGGTGAAAGAGAATGGCGCAGTGACGGTAGTGGCCACTGAGTCGGCAAACTACATGAACTGCTAAACGAAGCATGCTGAAGGGGTCAGCTTTTACATTTCGGAAAATTTATATTTGTAAGTGTTTCATTAACATTTGTGTTAGCTAGTTATTAAACGCTTGCTGAGTAAATTCGATTTTAAAATTTTGAACAAAAAAGCATCAAAATACTGTAAATAAGCATCATATGTACCATTAGGTACTCTATGGTAGTATATTTTTTATTTTTAAATTAAAATATATTTAAGTGTTAACAAAATTAAGTGCTAGATGTAATTATAATTAATTAAAGCTGTAATTGTACAATACGAAATGAGTATGAACTAGTTAAAACGTTTCAAAATTAAATATAAGCTTACAGAACACATGAAATCAAGGGTTAAGTTGGTGGCAATTCAATTTTCATCGAACGCTAAAAAACCTGTTTTTATATGGCGATATCCATATTACTAGAGTTTTTGCAGACTGCTAAATCAAAAGAGCTTAAAGCGCCACACTAAGATTTCAAGTTCGACTAAAAAATGTTGCATGTAAATCCATTCATGTCAAATGAAAATTTATTTTATACTGTATTTTATTTATAATCATTGCATTAAGTTAAATAATTGTTTAAGCATTTTATCGTTAGCACTTGTAACTGTACAGTACAGCAACAACCAAACATATTGCACACATATCAATTGGTTAGTTTAAAGATTGTTTTTTTTTTATTAAATTTAGTTTTTAATTTTAAGCTATGCATCGAAGCACTCAAGTTGTATTTGTAATATTGATGGCAATCAAGAGCAAAAACGAACAAACCAACGATTTTATTTTTCACAGCAAATTATTTGCGTTTCATTTGTATTAGACCGTAAGTTTTGTAAGCTTTTAAAGAGTTTAAGTTCATTCATAAATATATATACAAGTATATATAGGTAAGAGTTGTCGGCATGCACATATACATACACACAAGTACATTATGTATTAACTGAAGTTCTTATATGAATTAAAAATTATTATAAAATAAATCCTTATTCTACATGTAACCAGCTGACGATTCATAAAACTCAATAATCTAATAAATATATTTTAATAAATTTCGAAAAGGTGAAGAAAATTAATTTGTTTTATTCTTCAGTAGCACTACTCTTCATCAGCGCCAATTGTTTCATTGTAAGCTTTGGTCTGCTGCAGATGGGTCGTCCACATGTCTTGGTTATTTGCATGTCAAACTTCTTAATGTCTTCATCGAGTTCGAGTCCCTTTGCTTTAGTGGTGAATGTCGTAGCCTCTACAGTTGTCCATTCGCGTTACTTGACTTAGCCATCTTAGTCGCTCGCTCTTTCTTTCGAAAATTTACAGTTTGAATTCGTCCTTTTCGATTAGCGTCCATTATTCTGCTCCGTAGCATAATACTGGTCGAATGATTGTTCACGTTGCCTATTACGTAGTCTTGATGTCAACAGTTTGATTAGAGACGCATATTACTTATTGACGGTGTGTATTATCACTTCAATATTCAGATTTGTTAAGTTATTGCTATTAACTTCGAAGCCAAAGTTAGTAAAACTTTCACAGTTTCAAAAGCGTATTGGTTAATTTTCAATCTTCACTCTTCTCGCTGGTTTGTTTTTTTTTTCGAACTCCAGCCATGTCCCAGCTTGTCGTTTCGGGCATTTTTATTATGTTTATGTAATGTTTACAATTTGATCATGGAAAGATATACACAAGAAATAAGTTTACAAATTATTCATTTATACAAGTGTTATCAAAATATTCGTATTCGCATTCGTTCTCCAATTGCAACTTTTCATGCGCTTTTGCTTTTTTTTGGTCGTAATAATCGTCCAGCTTTGCTCGCCAATAAGACAAAGAGCCGTTCGAATTAATGAAAATATTGTTGCCGTTCAGACAAGTGTTTCTGAAGACCGCAATTTGTCGATTCCAAGCCGTTCTCAAGAATACGGACTGTGTTAAACCACAACCTGGCTGATTTTGAGAAAGGATTTGGGCTTCATTCGTATAAAATTGTTCTCACTCAATAACTGAAACCATTGAATCACCGTAAATCTTCCATGTGAATTTGCTGTTTTTGCTTGGGAACAACTTGAAAACAATAACAATTTTTTATGAAAATCATCTCTCCGATATGGAGAGCGGTATAGATCAATGATAATCAATTTCTTTTGGCCGCAATTGGAAAAAGTTTATCTTGACAACACCTAGTTCCAACAAGACAGTTTGGAGATTCGATTATTTTATTATAAGAAATTCTGCCCGTGCAACAACCGCATTATTGCGAGAAAAGTTTGGAGATTCGATCAAAAATCCTTGGAAGTTTTAATGGATGTGATAGATCATGAAATTTTTTCTTACTCGCAGCAGATCTGTTTCAGCGTAATATAAATCAAAACTATTATCTATATTAGTAATTATTCACTTTTTCTCGAGAAATAATTTTTTTGATTTTTTGTTAAAAATTTTAGTAATCTGGCAAATATTCATTTTTTAAGTTGGCAACACCAATTCAACTTCGACTGAATGTTGATGAAGTTCATAATAACAAAAAGGAGTTGAGTTGACCTTTCTTCAACATTAATTAAACTTATTTGATGCTTTTTAACTCTTAAGAAATGAATAAAATTGAACTATACAAGTAATATAAGTGAGTACTTTACATTTAACTAACACCGAAATCGGTCAATACCCTATATATGTATACTGATTTTTGATATTATGGTTGACTTTCGAATAGTAAAAACATTTTCCTGCTCCATATAGGGAGGTTCCAATGCCTGTGAAAGGACATTCGATGCCATTTTGTCGCTAAACCCAATTTGTTTTTTTTTTTTTGCTTGTGGTGCCCTCTTGTTGGAACCACATATTGTCCAAGTCCTTATCATCTAATTCGGACCGAAAATATTCGCTTATCATTGAGCGGTAGCGATTCCCATTCACAATAACGTGCCGGTCTTGATCATCACTTAAGAATTATAGCCCAATAACGCCGGCGGCCCATAAACCGCACCAAACTGTAACTTTGATGCGCTAGTGGCAGCAATATTCTCGACACTACGTCCACTCTTTGTCTCACTGCCACGGGAACATCTTTTTTGTGCCTGTGGATTCAAATTTTCCGACAACACGCTCAATTGTTGATCTGACAGGACGATTGTGACGACCATAAATTGGACGTAGTTCTCATAAAATTTAGGCTGACTGACTACGAATTTCGGTAGTAAATTTTAATAATTTCGACTCGTTGGATCATATACTTGTATCTTTCCACGATAAAATGACAAACATTCTTCATTATTGGCGTAGACACTGCTTACGCGATTATAGCTGAGTTAACATCAGTCGTTTCTTCTTTTCGCTACGTGGCGCCAATTGGATATTCCAAACAAATCCATCCTTCTCCACCTGATCTTTCCAACGGAGTAGAAGTCTTCCTCTTCCTCTGCTTCCCCCAGCATGTATTGCATCGAATACTTTCAGAGCTGGAGTATTTTCGTCCATTCGGACAACATGACCTAGCCAGTATAGCCACTGTCTTTTAATTCGCTGAACTATTGTCGTATATCTCATACAGCTCATCGTTCTATCGAATGAGATATTCGCCGTGGTCAATGAGCAAAGGGCCGTAAATCTCTCGCAGAATTTTTCTCTCGAAAACTCGCCACGTCGACTTATCATCGACGGGAATTAGTCGAGAGAGAACTTTACTTTTCAATTGCCTACTCAGTCCAAAGTAGCACCTGTTGGCAAGAGTTATCATGCGTTGGATTTCCAGACTGACATTGTTGGTGGTATAAATGCTGGTTCCAAGATAGACGAAATTATCTACAACTTCAAAGTTATAACTGTCAACAGTGACGTGAGAGCCAAGTCGCGAGTGCGACGACTGTTTGTTTGATGACAGGAGATATTTCGTCTTGCTCTCGTTCACTGCCAGACCCATTTGCGTTGCTTCCTTGTTTAGTATGGAGAAAGCAGAACTAACAGCGCGGGTGTTGAGGCCGATGATATCATCGGCATACGCCAACAGCTGTACACTCTTATAAAATATTGTACCTGCTCAATTAAGTTCTGCAGCTCGAATTATTTTCTCCAGCAGCAGATTGAACAAGTCGAACGATAGGCAGTCGTCTTGTCTGAAACCTCGTTTGGTATTGAAAGGCTCAGAGAAGTCCTTACCGATCCTGACGGAGTTTTTGGTGTTGCTCAGTTTACACAGCCGTAATAGTTTTGCGGGGTTACTAAATTCAGACATCGCGGCATAAAGGCAGCTACTTTTCGTTCTGTCAAAAGCAACTTTGAAATAGACGAGGAGGTGTTGTGTGTCGATTCACGGGTCTTTTCCAAAATTTGGCGCATGGTGAATATCTGGTCGGTTGTTGTTTTACCAGGTCTAAAGCCACACTGATAAGGTCCAATAAGTTTGCTCATAGAACCTTATATGCGATGTTGAGGAGGCTTATTCCACGGTAGCTGGCACAGATGGTGGGGTCTCTTTTTTTGTGGATTGGATTGAGAGCACACTTAAATTTCAACCGTTGGGCATGCTTTCGTCCGACGCCTTCTCCTGGCGTTGTATGTTCACTGCCATTCAGCAGGCTGGAGAAGTTTTCCCTCCATAATTTAAGTATGCTCTGGGCATAGGTGACTAGATCACCTTTGGGGGTTCTACAAGTGTATGCTCCGTTCTTGAAACCTTCTGTAAGTCGTCGCATCTTTTCGTAGAATTTTCGAGCATTAAATCAAGCTCTTCGTACTCACGCCTCTTCAACTCTCGGTATCTATCCCATCCCGCACGTGTTGTGGTCGATCGTAATGTTGCGAGGTAGACAGTCTGCTTTCTCTCCGCTGCGATACGCACTCTTTGTCGTACCAGTTGTTCTTTTGCATTCTCCGAAAACCAATGATTTCGGTTGCACCTGTACGTAAGGAGCTAGAAATGCCGTCCAACAGTTCCCTTATATCGAATTGTTGACAAGTTCTCTCAGAGAGCAGAAGTGCAAGTCGAGTAGAAAATCGTTCGGTTGTCTGTGTGATTGCAGCTGCTCGACGTTGAATCTTTCTTGTGTTTATTGACGTGCGTTCTTTGCTGCACAGAGATGGGTGCGGATCTGGGCTACAACAAGATAGTGGTCCGAGTCGATGTTAGGACCTCTCAGCGTACGCACGTCTAAAATACTGGAGACGTGTCGTCTGGTGGTATTTCGATCCGGAGACAGCCAGGTAGCTTGATGAATTTTTCTACACTAGAATCTAGCTCTCATAGGTGTGCTCCAAGCACTAATAATAGGCATCTTTGGTCACATCATCCTACTCTTCCGTCAGGCGGGGGCGCAAATCAACGATATGTTGAAGAACTTCGCTTTGATGCGGATTGTGGCTAGATGTTCATTCACCGGGGTGAATGTCAGTACTCTCTCTCCCACCACGAATCCCACAACAAATTTCCTCGCCTTTATATGTCTGATGGAAATGCCACAAGGACCTACTCACCTTAATCCTTGCCCCATCCATCGCCTTTCTTGGACGGCGGTGATGTCAGCCTTCAATCTAACGAGAACATCAACCAGCTGGGCAGCAGCACCTTCCCAATTAAAGGACCGGACATTCCAGGTGCATGCTCTCAAATTGTAATCCTTATTTCGTTTGCCCTGTTCGTCATCAAAAGGGGGGTCTCTCATCCGAGGCTGGTTGTTATTTTTCATTGTGTGCGTTTTTTTACGTTGAGGGGCCCAAACCCAGCGCACAACCCTGCGGAGGGGATGTTTCACCTTCTCATTTTAGCTCGCCTTCGAACGGATGTTCTTAGGCTACCCAGAGGAAACTTGGTCAAAGACTGGAAGTCGTGAGCTTGTTGAGTCATATGTAAAAGAATCGTTTCTGGCCACTCCCAAGTGAATGGCGATCAGAGCACTTTCCCCACTTGCGTGAACTTTACACATGACTCCAACCTCCTCATCTCTGAACAGGATTTGGCTCGAAATCGTCGGATGTCGCTTAACCCTGCATTACTAACCTCAAATCATGTCGCACGGTTACTAACCATGGGTCTTATCGACCCTCATTTGTATGTATTATCTATTAAAATCGTTTAAACTTATAAATTGCTAAAACGTATACGTCTTTTAGTATATTGTAGTATTTTATTGTTAAATTTATAAAATGATGTGTTAAAAAATTAATTTATATACTTAAATTGAAATTAAGTTTGTATTCATTACAACATAGCTAAAAAAGTGAAAAAAAGTTATCCAGCCAGATTCCGCATAAAATGATAAGTTTTAAAGATATTGACTTCAAATAAAGTGCATTTGAAACCTGAAATATAAAAGTAAAATGTTAAAAAGAAAAATTGGAATGACTAATGCAAAAATTTTTCAATTATGTAATCTAATCGACCCAGGCTATTTTTTAAAACAATTTTTTATGCATAATATTTTACATGTTTCTTATTCTTATTGTTTATAAACGTTCAAATATGTACAAATTTAGATTACACATATATCTTGCGTTAAAAAATATTCTTTATTTTTTGTTAATTTAAAAAGTTTGCGTGTCTGGGTCGATTCGACCCTAAGGTTAGTAATGGAGGGTTAAGAAGGTCGAGCGGCTTCAGTTCTTCCAAAAGCTTGTACGATTTCAATTTAAGAACGGCGCCGAATCGACTCTCCACGGACTTCCTGTACACTCTCAACTACGGCTGATATATTTTCTCCACTGTGTGCTGGATGTGGGCTATTCGATACAATATTATTCAATAATGAATGCTGGGTCTCAGTATGAGTGATGGTGTTACGAGTAGTACGCTCAGTAGGCCAATTATGTTGACCATAAATTGAGTGGAGCGCGCCAAACACATTCTTTACAGAACGTGAACTTTCCTAATAAAGTTGAACGCTTTGTAAACGTTGTTCAGGTTAAGTCTTGAAATCTACTTAGATCACCCGTTAGCAGTTTATAAATCAATTCTGTTGTTCATATGTACATTGCCATTTTGAATTCATAATCTTTCTATAACTTTATAATAAAAGGTAAAATCGGTGGAAACATCTTTAGTAAGACTTATGTTTGACAACTTCACTCCATAAATTAATCCTTAACTTAGTCTAAGGAACCCTAGCCATCCTGTTACTACAGAGTATTATAGATTTGTTCACATAACGGTTGTACGTACCACATAAATCTGACCGAGTTACATATAGAGTTATATACAAGAATGATAGAAAAGAGATTACGCATTGCGCAGGTCCGTTATTCTAAACATACAATTCTGACGTCACACGGCGCAGTAAAAAATTTGACAGCTATAAACTATACTACTCTAACATTCTTGTTAACAAGCAATGTTTACTTGCTACTCAAGCTATTTCACGAAATTTATGAGCCGTGTGACGTAGATGCGCAGAACGAACAAAATTTGAACTCGTCATTGCGCAATCTTGTTTCTATCATTCTTGAGTTATATATAAGTAATCGATCAGGATGACGTGAAAAGTTGAAATCCGACTGTCCGTCCGTCTGTGCAACGTGTAATTTGAGTAGAAATTAAGATGTCTTGTTATTTGGTATGGGAGTTACTTTGTACAAAAAATTACGAGTTCGTAGATGGGCGTAATTGAACTATTGTCACGCCTACAAAACGCTATTAACCGAAAAGTGCCATAACTAAGCACTAATTTAAGATAAAAAACTGCAATTTCATACAGGGATCGCAGTAGCAAGAGGCGGCTGTGGGCAAAAAGAATTTTAAAAAGTAAGCGTGGCCCCGCCCTCTAATATGTTTAATGTGCATATCTCCTAAACCACTAAAGCTAGAAAAACCAAATTTGATGGGTACAAATCTTATAAGAACTTCTACCGACAGTGTGAAGTGGATGAAATCGAAGGAAAACTCCGATAACTCCCCATATAACGGTACTGTTAAAAACTACTAAAAACACGATAACTCAATAACTAAATACGCCAGAGACGTTAAAATTTTCTTCCGAGATAGTAGGGGAAGGCTTTATGGAAACCGACGTAAAAATTCTTATATTCCCATGTCGCAGTGTGAAAATGGGCAAAATTGGATTACAATCACGCCTACTTCCCATATAACACAATTTTAAATTTCATTTCATTATTTTTCTTTCCAGTGTTCAAGTCAAGCAGTAATTAATATAACTGGAAAAAATTTGCTCGAATAGTGCCTTTAGAGTATGCCAACTTATTACCGATATACAATTGAAATTCAGAGAAAATCCGTTCCTGGCAACAGTATCTCTGTGTATCAGAAATGGGTTAAATCGGGTCAATACCACCCTGAGCCCCAAATATACCTAATATTCTGCTGTCATTGTGCCTAAAATAAATAAAACTACCCTGCTGAATTTACTTTTTGTGATTCTATGCGGAGTACCTTAATGAAACCCAGGGAACATTTTTTTAATTATATGGGATGATAATAGTAAATATGTAAAATCGGGTCGATACGACTCCATGTTTATATAAAATTGCCTATATTCCGATCCTCTGGTTGGCGTTTTACATCTTAAGGCACTTCCCTGATTCTTTGATACTAGCAGTTGTTCGATTGCCTTGACCTTCGCCTTTTCTTATTTGTTTTTAATTTTTCATTGTTCATTGCATTTTTTTTTTTATTTTCAATACATTTTACATGAATACCTTATTAGAGTTTTACTGAGTTCAGCACTCTCCTTCTTGCTTTGAGTTAACCGTTAACAAACTGAATCCAGTGGTGTTTCACTGCTTATTTAGACAAAACCTCGGTCTCATATTGCGAATATGTGCTCGTTGTGCATTCACTTTGATCAACCGCAAGGAAGCAACCCACACATGTGTATACATACAAAGTCGCTAGAAAGTAGGTAAAACGAAACATTTGTGTATGTGCTCATAGATAAGTATCTGAAATATATGTAAACAAATATTTTTTTCTATTTAAACCGCACATACTCTACGTACTTGTTTTGCTTATGATTAGCGAGTTCGTAATGCTTATTCCACTCATTACATGTCACCAAAAGGCCCATTAGCTCCATATGACTTGGCAAAGGTTCCCCAGTTGCAGCGTAGCAAGTTTTACAAAGTACACCTGAACGTAAAATGGAAATAAACCCCTTACTGGTTTCCCATTTAAAAACCCCTCAATGAGCTCTGTTTTCATGCCGCGTTTAAAAAGTTTTAAATTCATTCATTTTTCAAAAGTCGACCAAGCAAGCGGAAATTTCGGCGAAACACAAGCACATGCATTGCAACACACAAGCATACAAAGTCGTTGGTCTATGGTTTTTGCATAAACTGTAAAATTTAATTTTTACGCTTTCACCCCCATCCAGCAGCTCTTAACTTCCTCCATCAGCACTCGTAAATTACTACGAACTGCAACGCTTTGTAGTACCGGCAAAATTTTCACATTTTATTTATGCATATAGTTGTTGTTGCAATATAGTATATTCATATATGTGTTTGTGCACACTGGTACGTTCTAGCAACGATGCTCTCACGCGTGCATGGGAGTGCAGCTTTCATTTTCAGCAAAATATTGTATATGCTCTACTGCTTTGGCGTTTCACTACGACTGCTTTTGTAGTTTTTTTCCAGAAAGGTACACAGACGCATATGTTTTGACCCATAGACATGAGAAGGTGCCTCGGCTGGTCAACATTTCCACAGATGCTTTTGCAGTCCCGTCGCCTGCTGTTTGTTGTCACTGAAGCGGAAATGTTCGCGTATGCTCATGAACGCCAACGGCTGCCCTCAATGATTTCCGGTCTCAGTATATTCATACTCTTGTTCGGAGACATACTCTCTATGTATATACTTGACGTTACAGCTGTTGTGGAAGTAAACACAAATTCTCTCACATGGAATTCTGCTCTGAACATACTCTCGTCTCTCTAAAAAGCTGTATAGGGTAAGTCAGATGTTTGAAAATATAAAATGACATTTGCTATTGAAATAAAATAACTTAAATTCTCATTTATACTATTGCAACCTGTTGCTACTTGCTATGTTTTTCACCTAACGGGTGTATGTATCACCTAGAACGAATCGAGATTGATATATATAAATTATCAGCTTGTCGAGACGAGTTGAAATTGAGGTGACTGTCTGTCTGTCCATTCTTGCAAGCTGTCCCTTTAGTAAAAACTGAATCTTGGTATGCGCGTTCCTTAGAATAAAAAGTGGACGTGGCACGCTCTTTAATAAGTTTAATGCACATATCTCCTAAACCACTAAAGCAACAACAACCATATTCGCCTAGCGAAAATATTATAAGAACTCCTACCAATAGTGTGAAAATAGTCAATGTGTCAAAATCCTTTCGTAATAGTAGTATGTCTGTGTATTAGAAATGGGTTGCATCGGGTCAATAGTTCCTAGTTTATATCTAAAGATTATTTTAGTAAAATGGAGAAAACGTGTTTTCCGTATAACAGTGCATCAAGTTGGGTGAAAACTCGGCCTAGACACTGAAAGTACTTCCCTAGCTTTAATCTTAGCAAACAACAATGAAATTAAATATTCGGTTAAAACCGAAATTAGCTCCTTTTTACTTATTTTATTGGTATATTTACAAACTTCAATCGAGAAAGATCTCATTCCGTCAACAATGTTGAATATTTTATTTTTATGGAAATAGTCAAAATCAACCAGAAAGTTAGAAATCATTATATTGGATCTAAGTATTACACAGTTACATTATCATAAGGAAAATTATCTTTCCGAATTTCGACAAAATGTCTCGCACATTAATCAATATGTCCGGTAAATTGTCCGACAAAGGCACTGAGATCCATATATTCGGTATGTAAGGGCTCGAAGAGTTATGATCCGATTATAACCAAGTATAGACTTTATAAAGCAAAGCAGAAAGGCACTAGTGAATAAGGTTTTATTCAAATGAATTCTTTATATACGGCAAATTGGAAGAATCATATGGAAATTCAAATTGTGTTACATATATTTTAACTAGGAATGTTTCTTTTCAATTTTGACCATTTTTGCACCGTAACATATGAATTTCAGAATAATGTTAAGTATGTTATTAAAAGTGGTAAAGAAAGTTATGGAGAAAAGGATTTCATCGAATAGTGTCTGTTGCAATATACTGTATGGTTTTTGTTTATTATAAATCTTACCAGTATCTTGAAACACTTATAGTGACTTATAAAGAAATGAAATTTTAACAATTTTTCCCTACTGGGCTACAGAGCTTTGTAAACCAACTGTCTGCCGGCCCATTGCATTTCCAGCAACACACTGGTTGCTTAGTGAGCAGTGAAATGAAAACAAAAACGATGTGCACGCAACAGAGACGGGAAGCTTTCGCTGCGTTGCCCCGAACGAATGGCCACTGAGCGAATGAGCAAGAGGTGGTTGTGGTGTAGACAGAATATTCAGTTTTCCTTGTATATTAAACGCGAAAACGACGCAAAAACTTGGTGCAGCGAAATTAATAAAAAATTTTAATGATTAATAAAAAGCTAAAGAAATGAAATAAATTATATTTAATAATATTTCGACATATTGATTTACATTTTGTAAGGGTGAAAACAAACAAGTGCATTTTTGATGCGAAGTTCATGGAAACCTCACTATCTTTCAATGCAATTCATTCGAAAGAGGTTTACATTTCAATGGAATTCTAAAATCAATGCCATTTAGGCCTGCAGACCGCCGGCCCATTGTATCCATTCAGTGAACACAAGATATTACGCATTACTGCATTACTGCACTTAGTACGCAGCGAATTAGAGTAAAAACTACGATTCTATACATATACACATAGCATATTTGAAACAAAATCGAAAACTTAAAAGCACTTGCGAAGGTCCTGCATACACATCCGGAGCCCCTACAAATTAAACGAAAAAGAGGTTGCTGAAAATTTTTGAGCCACTCCGAAAAGCAACAGCAGCCGATGCAAGAAAAACGGATACAAAACAACGCAGGCAATAAACAATAACAAAACTCAAGTGAAAAGCAAAACGGAATAAAAATAAACAACAAAGCGAGACTCGCCACGCGCGTCGGCCACTGCACGCTCCGGCATAGTAATTTCGAGCTTTTGCTCTCATGCAGCCGCAAGCGCATCGCTTCAGCTTGCAAACGTAAAAGTTCAACGCCACAATTGTCTCCTGCTTGCCTACCAACTTGCGCTCAGCGTAGGCACAAGCGACAGCGACCTCAGGCTCAACTTAGTCGTTATCAGCATCGCAGTCGCATCAGTTGCTTTAGTGGCTTGGCGCACCTGTTCGGCTGAAGCAGTTGCTTTTTGTCGGTTTCGCATGCTTACGCTCATCGAAGATTTACACATCGGTGAAGCAATTTCGTGTATTTGCTGAAAACGAAAAAAGTCGCTCATACGACACGGTGTCTCAGTTACTTTGCCGGTGTTGACGCGTACGTTTACACAGTGTGAGTAAACAAACTGATACAACAGTGTGCTTGTAATCGCGGAGGAGCATAAAATACAATAAAAATAAGCATTTTAATTAGTGAAACTTGTTTTTGCAGAACTGACAGTGAAACAAGTGAAAATAAATAACACAACAACATTCCTAAAGTACACCCTAAGGTAACAAAAATAATATGTAAAAACAGCACGAAAGTCCAAAATATGGGGTCACATATGCATGCAAATGTAGAATGTGTGGCATTGTGGCATTCATGAAAATTTGACGCACAAAGAAAACTAATCCAATTTATTGGCACTTCTGTGAATAAGTGGAAAATAGTAGCACAAAAACACAACAATACAACCAGGAAATCTTTAGCAACGGGATAACAAAGAATCTACCAACCACCGCTTAAATTATTTAAGGTAAGTGATGGAAGTGCAAACATATCTTAGCTGTACAAATACAACTTCTCAAAAATAATGGTTTTGAATCAACAACAACAACAGCTTTGCAATATATCTGCACTTTTTGTAGCCCCTAATAACTTAAATACATGCATGAATGCTTTGAATTATCAAAAACCTATCCTATTTGGTAAGGAGATATAATAGTATTTATGATAATGTTCTCTTAACGCAGTTATGAGCCTAATAAATAAACCGTTTGTGAAGTTCTGGATATTTAATATACCGAACACCTATTACTAACTTTTATTATTTATTCTGATAATTGGGGAAAAGTTATCGAATTTCACTATTTAAGGTCTTATTGCTCATGTTTTCCAGCCAATCTTCCACATGCTTATTTATTTGAAGTTTCCAGAAGCTGCTCTTAGGTAGTGTTCATCATGCTTAAAACGTAGATCGTTCATGTCTACTAAAAATGAAACCACTCCAACATTTCATCTTTCTGGTCACCATTTACCAAAGGTCCAAAATGCTCAGAATTTTTAATCTATTCAGATAATAATATCTAAACAGTTATCCTCGAACTTGTGAACTCTGAATGGCTTAGCAATCCTTTGATACAGCGTTGTTTCAAGCATAGACATGTTACAATTTTCTTCTTTTTTCGTCGCTTTTGGTTTAACTTAAAGTACACAATATAGACGACAACAAATGGATAGGAGTAACGTCCGTCTTTAACATAATTTTATCCAAATGCGGGTCTTCTTCTTCTTTACTGGCGTAGACACCGCTTACGCGATTATAGCCGAGTTAACAATAGCGCGTCAGTCGTTTCTTCTTTTCGCAACATGACGCCAATTGGAAATTTCAAGCGAAGCGAAGGACCTCCACTTGGTCCTTCCAACGGAGTGGAGGTCTTCCTCTTCCTCTGCTTCCCGCGACGGGTACTGCGTCGAATACTTTCAGAGCTGGAGTGTTTTCATCCATCCGTACAACATGACCTAGCCAGCGTAGCCGCTGTCTTTTAATTCGCTGAACTATGTCAATGTCGTCGTATATCTCGTACAGCTCATCGTTCCATCGAATGCGATATTCGCCGTGGCCAACGCGCAAAGGACCATAAATCTTTCGCAGAACTTTTCTCTCGAAAACTCGTAACGTCGACTCATCGGTTGTTGTCATCGTCCAAGCCTCTGCACCATATAGCAGGACGGGAATTATGAGTGACTTATAGAGTTTGGCTTTTGTTCGTCGAGAGAGGACTTTACTTTTCAATTGCCTACTCAGTCCGAAGTAGCACCTGTTGGCAAGAGTTATCCTGCGTTGGATTTCCAGGCTGACATTGTTGGTGGTGTTTACGCTGGTTCCAAGATAGACGAAATTATCTACAACTTCAAAGTTGTGATCAATATCATCGGCATACGCCAGCAGTTGTACACTCTTATAGAAGATGGTACCTTCTCGATTATGCTCTGCAGCTCGAAACATTTTCTCCAGGAGTAGATTGAAGAAGGAACACGAGAGAGAGTCGCCATGTCTGAAACCTTGTTTGGTATCGAACGGCTCAGAGAGCTCCTTCTAGATCCTGACGGAGCTTTTAGTGTTGCTCAACGTCAGTTTACACAGCCGTATTAGTTTTGCGGGGATACCAAATTCAGATATCAGGCCATAGAGGCAGCTCCTTTTCGTTCTGTCAAGCGCAACTTTGAAATCGACGAATAGGTGGTGCGTGTCGATTCTCCTTTCACGGGTCTTTTCCAAGATTTGGCGCATGGTGAATATCTGGTCGGTTGTTGATTTACCAGGTCTAAAGCCACACTGATAAGGTCCAATCAGTTTGTTGACGGTGGGCTTTAATCTTTCACACAGTAAGCTCCATAGAACCCTATATGCGATGTTGAGGAGGCTTATACCACGGTAGTTTACGCAGTTTGTGGGGTCTCCTTTTTTGTGGATTGGATAGAGTTCACTTAAATTCCAATCGTCGGTCATGCTTTTCGGTTCGACGCCTTCTCCTGGCGTTGTACGTTCACTGCCATTCAGCAGGCTGGAGAAGTGTTCCCTCCATAATTTAAGTATGCTCTGGGCATAGGTGACTAGATCACCTTTGGGGGTTCTACAAGAGTATGCTCCGGTCTTGAAACCTTCTGTAAGTCGCCGCATCTTTTCGTAGAATTTTCGAGCATTACCCCTGTCGGCCAGCTTATCAAGCTCTTCGTATTCACGCATTTCGGCCTCTTTCTTTTTCTGTCTACAAATGCGTCTCGCTTCCCTCTTCAACTCTCGGTATCTATCCCATCCCGCACGTGTTGTGGTCGATTGTAACGTTGCGAGGTAGGCAGCCTGTTTTCTCTCCGCTGCGACACGGCACTCCTCGTCGTACCAGCTGTTCTTTTGTATTCTCCGAAAACCAATGGTTTCTTGCACCTGTACGTAAGGAGCTTGAAATAACGTCCCACAGTTCTCTTTCACCGAATTGTTGACGAGTGCTCTCAGAGAGCAGGAGTGCAAGCCGAGTAGGAAATCGTTCGGCTGTCTGTTGTGATTGTAGCTTCTCAACGTAGAACCTTTCTTGTGTTTGTTGACGAGCGTTTTTTGCTGGACAGAGGTAGGTGCGAATCTTGGCTGCAACAAGATAGTGGTCCGAGTCCCTGTTAGGACCTCGTAGCGTACTCACGTCTAAAACACTGGAGACTTGTCTTTCATCTGTCACAACATGATCGATCTGATTGGTCGCTTTTCGATCCGGAGACAGTCAGGTTAGCTTGATGAATTTTCTAATGATGGATTCTAGTAGTAATTATATTTCGGGCCCCGGCGAAGTCGATCAGCCTCAACCCATTTGGGGATGTTTCCTCGTGGAGGCTGAGTTTACCTTAGTTGCCCACCCTGGCGTTAAAGTCAAAAAGCACGATTTTGACATCGTGGCGGGGGCATCTCTCATAAGTGCGCTCCAAGCACTCATAAAAGGCATCTTTGGTCACATCGTCCTTCTCTTCCGTCGGGGCGTGGGCGCAAATCAGCGATATGTTGAAGAACCTCGCTTTGATGCGGATTGTGGCTAGACGTTCATTCACCGGAGTGAATGATAGTACTTGTCGACGGAGTCTCTCTCCCACCACGAATCCCAAACCAAACTTGCGCTCCTTTATATGGCCACTGTAGTAAATGCTACAAGGACCTACTCGTAACTGTCCTTGTTCTGGTGGTGGCGGTGATGTCAGCCTTTATTTTCACGAGGACATCGGCCAGCTGGGCAGCGGCACCTTCCCAATTAAGGGACCCGACATTCCAGGTGCATGCCCTAAAATCATAGTCCTTATTTCGTTTGCCCTGTTCGTCATCAAAAGGGGGTCTCTCATCCGAGGCTGGTTGTTATTTTTCATTTTGTGCGTTTTTTTACATGGAGGGGCCCAAACCCAGCGCACAACCCTGCGGAGGGGATGTTTAACCTTCTCATTTTAGCTTGCCTTCGAACGGATGTTCTTAGGCTACCCAGAGGAAACTTGGTCAAAGACCGGAAGTCGTGAGCTGCTTGAGTCATATGTAAAAGAATCGTTTCTGGCCACTCCCAAGTGAATGGCGATCAGAGAACTTTCCTCACTTGCGTGAACTTTACACATGACTCCATCCTCCCAAAGGCGGGTATTACTACATAATACTCGGCATTAGTGTATAGGATTTCAAAATAGTTTGTTTTTCCACAACAGGATAAATAAAATATGATATAATGTCTAGAAAATCAATAATTTTGCAATAAATTGAAGGTTTAATTTAACACAATTAGAATGGTCTGATTTTCTTCAAATATAAAATAATTTATAACCTGTTGCATTTTGAAGATGTGTAATTTCATAATGAATCTCTCATAGAAACTGTCGTCTTCATTAGCAAAAACCTGGGACAGTCGATTTTTCCAAGCTTCCCTTGGCGAGATTTTTTCAGGAACGAAATAATTCTCTACTGAGAGGAATAGCTTGTTATCGCTTAAGGTATATGTATAAGAGTCAAGCTGAAAGAACTTCTGGAGAGTCTCAATTGCTGCGTGCGGCCTGGCGTTGTTCTAATGGAGCACAATTCCTCTCTTTTTTCTCAAAACTGGTCGCTTCTGGTCCTGGCTTGACCACCATTTGCATTGGCTTACCGTGATTCGACCGCAACAGTTTTCGTTTAACGTCGTAAATGGCTTTCATCATCAGTAACCTTCAGTATGCTTCAGAATTGAATAGAATTTGTTACAGATCGCAGATAGAAATTTCTACCCAGGATAGGCCGGATATTTAGCCTTATTTACATGGTTGCGAACTATTTTTTGTGCAACGTTTAGCTGCTGGGCAATCGAAAAAGGGCCGAGTGATGGTCAGACCCGGTCAATTTTTTGATAATTGGCATTCTAGAGCAACTTCAGAACAACGCTGCAGCTATGTGAGCTCCAAAAAATTCTTGTATTAATAAATATTTTTGAACTGAACTTATACAAGTACACATATGTGGGTATTTTGACGTTTCAGAACGGAATAGAAAAAAGCCAGTGAAGGAATAACGTTTGCAAATACTGTGAAGGCAAAAGCGGTTCGAAGCAATTTCGCTGGCAGTTTTAATAATTTTAGACACAAGACGTGATTTCCAACCAGTTCTTGACATCAGCATATAGTATATATTTCTCTTCGAATAATAATCATTTATAACCAAACGAAATTCTCTTTTTGCAATGCAAACCTTGTGTCACACAAAATGCTTTGTCTCATAAACCAGTGGTCCAACACTTAGTGGTTTTGTAAAACTTAACACTTTTGAAACTCTATCACAATTGCAATGCGGATTTCTTTCGAAAGCAGCCATGGTATTGTACTGCAGTACCGTGAACAGGAGTCGAAAGAATGCGGTGATATCAATTTAACAAAATGCATATTTAAATACCTGTAACAATCCCTTGACAATACAAAAGCCAGGCTTCGGATGAAAATAGTAACTGCGTGTTAGCTTAAGAATATAATGGAAATTACAAAGATCACAGACGCATTTGAAAAGCCGCTGCGTGCGTGCCAAAGTGCCGCACTTGTAAATGCGTCCTAAGGGCATCATTACATGGGCTGGGAAAGCACACATACAGTTGCAGTTTTATGCCTATTTGAAGTTTTTGTTTTTATGTTTCCATAGGATGGATGACTGGGTGTGAGTGCGTGCAACCTGCATATTTATTTCTTATTATTTTCATTTCTTTGCTTTGTAGTTCTGCATGACTGCAACTATTTGTTTAACATTTTCAATATTTTTTTATCTTTCAACTATCTTCTGTCTCCTGCTTACTTTTGCGTATGCAAAAACTGTTTGCAACGCAATCAAAAAAGTGTCCGCGTGTTTGTTAATAGCCCACACATATACATACGCGCCTATGGGTATGCCGTGGTGTTTGCACTGCGTTGCAAAAAGAACTCACTTCGCGCACTTGAGGCCGACGACGCAAGAATATCCTTGATCTTTGCTACAGCAGCGCCAGCATCAAAAAGCCACCACACCCGTGCAAATATACCTACACAAGTTGCAAACCAACAACGTTTATTTTTTCTTGCGCAGACCTTTTCGAAGCGGTGCGTATATTTGCATTGCTCAGGTGGATCTCACCCTGCACTTAACAGCGTGACTGTAACACAAGCTGGTATATATGTGTGTGTGTGCCTTTGGAAACTCAAGCTCTTGTGGACATTTGTTGGTTTTCTGCGCCTTTATTACAGTTCGCGGTCGTTTTACATTTTCGCACTGAACACGTCAACACCAGTCCGCAATTACGTAACCACGCGGAGGATGCGTCCAACGTCAATATTTTCATTGCCCACAAAGTAAGCATACTGTAAAATTTCTAATATTTATGTAGTACATGATACTTACTCAGAAGCCACATAGTAAAAACACACTTTCCATTAGATCTAATTTATTCAAATCCAGTTCCAGATTCGTACCGACTTCTATTGAACTCGTTGGATGAAAACCTAATATGGAACACCGTTCTATAAACCGCCAGAAACGTCGGTTGCTTTTTATATTTCGGAAACAGAGAACAAAAATAAATATTAATAATCGAACGTCGCTTTATTGTTATACATATATTTGTATAAATGATCAGGATGACGAGAAAATTTGAAATCCGCTTGACTGTATGTCGGTTCGCCCGTCCGTCTGTGCAAGATGTATCTTAAGTAAACATTTAGATATCTTGATGAAACTTGCTGTTCTCCTTGGTACAAAAAAACATTTCGAGCTCGTAGATGGGCGAAATGGGTCCACTGCCACGCCCACAAATCGCCATTGACCGAAAACATATAAAGTGCCATAACTAAGCACTAAATTAAGGTATAAAGCTCTTATTTGATACAGGAGATCGCAGTCGCAACAGGTGTCCCGTGGGGTGAATTTTTTTAAAATGTGGGCGTGGCTCTGCCTTCTAACAAGTATAACGTACATATCTCCTAAACCACTTAAGCTACAACAACCAAATTTACTGAATACCAATTTTATAAGAACTTCTACCGAAAGTGTGAAAACGAATGAAATCGGATGATAACCCCGCTTACTTCACTCTGAACAACTCTGTACTATTAAAAACTACTAAAAGCGCGATAAATAAATAACTAAATAAAATTGAAAATTAGTCGGATAACAATAACGCCTACTTCCCACATAATGCAATTTTAGATTCCACTTAATTCGTTCAGTTATACTTAATAGAAAGATTTTCTAACTTCCGGGTGACTTTGTACCGCAAATAACGGGCAATATCTGAGTTATCTTAAAAAAAAATTAAATACCGTGTCTTACTCATAGCAGTGTATCTTTGTGTCTAAATTGGATAAATATGAGCGTAAACTTGGCCTAGCTGCAATATAAATAATATCAGGGTTTTCGAACATCCGACTGACTTTACTCTCTATGATTGGTTTTACACCTTAAAGTATTTCCCTGGCTTTGATTCTTGCAAGTTGCAAGAGTTTAAAATGTTCGGTTGCAGTCCTTCCTTACTTGTTCAAAATATTTTTAAACCATGCATTCTGAACGCATCAACCGAAACGTTGACCTCTTAGTTTAATATTTTAGAAAAGAAGTCATTCGGTGCCAAGTCCAAACTTTTCGGTGAAGTACTCATCATACCGATATTTTAAGTGCTTAAATATGCAGTCGGTACATGAGAGCTCACATTGACGTGGTAAGGAGTGATCTGGTTTCGGTGGGCAGTTTTCCTAATTTTTTTATCCGAGATGAATATTTAAAGTTGTGAGTTGCCAATTTGCAACACAAGGGTTGTCAAAACCCCGAATATAAAAAGGCAACCTACAAACCAAATATGTGAACGTCAGTTCCTTTGTGAACTTTTTACCGAAAATATTGTTCAACCTGTCAGATATATTGTTGAAGTTCGGAAATAGGTTTCACTGGCTTTGAGCCTTCCAAGATGCGAAAACATAAAATGTTCGGTTTATACCTTAGCCCTTCCTTTCAAAGATGCTCTTCAAAAAATACCTTAAATACTTTTCATTAAAGTATTGCTTTAAAATTTATACGTGATAATAAGTTTATGCATCAAATGTACTGAACATCCATACAAGTGCCTTATACTCGTACATAGTTAAATTCTGTGTTGCTCATACACCATGGTGTACTGATAAATGCTCAGTTACTGAATTACACATAACACAAAACAAGTGCGAACTTTGAAAAGAAAAAATCATTCAGACCGTTCTTGCAGAGTGAAAACTTTTGAACTAGAATATTATATTATTATTCGGAAAATAAATATTGTTTAATTAATAAATAATATTCGGAAGTGTTTTCACTATATGAAGGCGACTCTATATTAGGTAAAATTTTTGCTAATGTAAAAGCTTTTTACGACCATGCTGACGTACTGTACATATTTGCCAATATTTAGAAGACAAATGCTGGGTTGCACAGGTATTTTACCGCTTCTGTATTTCGTTAATTGTTTTTATGTCTAAAAGCCAATCAGATATTTAGCTACTAAAATGAACCGCTTTCAAAACAAAAACATTCTATATTTCCCTCGGTGGTGCGTAGTGAGTCTTTCTTACTACATCCCGAAATTGTCGAATATACTGTTGGGTTATTACCACTCTAACAAGAAAAGTCGTGAATGACGGTATCATACATAGATATATGGATGACACTTTAAGTGCACACAGGGCCCTGCAACTCACAGTCCTAGAAGCCTCCTAGAGCCGTCACAGAAGCGCACAGTGACAACGAACACATGGCCTGAGCACACTTAGCAAACAACAGTGACTAAAATATTTTTAATTACCACTCATAGTGAGCGCCCAATGAGCTCCCCTTTACATGCGATATATGCATTCATATACATTAGGGCGAGTAATAAATTAACTTAACGAATTTATGTACTACAATAAACAGAGAAACAAATATTTATGAAAATCAGAACTTTAGCTTAATTTTAAAAAGTGTCGGTGAGTTTTTTTTTTTTAAATACCAAAACTCTCTAAACGGCTTAGAATAAAACTTTTTACGTCACGGATGATCCACAGCAAAAACTTTTATAAAAAATCTACCTTAGGGTACTCGTATGAAAGTTTTCCACTTGCAAGTCACAGAAAGCAAAGCTCAAGCCAACCAAACCGAATTCGGCAGAAGATAAAAAGCGAAATTAAAAAGTCATATTCCGTAGCATGGCGGTGGCGGGGCGATTTGTGATGCATCTGAGATGCAGCGATTGTTATGTAATGGTATTAGTGACGCGTGTGCTGCAACTAACAATAAGACAATGGCACTTTTAACACGTTTTATATGCATCCACTACAAGCACACATACACACCTACCCGAGGCTTAAGGTGCTTTTGCATTGTGGCTGTGAAATAATGCCGAGCGCGCGATTTTCATTATTTCAATGGTCTCCATAGTGTACTCTTCGCTTTACAACCCGCTGTTAAAACAACAAATATGCATAAAAATAAATAGTTGTCAATGAGCATACATATGTGTAAGTGTGCAAGAAAAAATTATAAGGTAAAGGACGAATGCTCGCTTGCGGCGCAGTGAAGGGAATTATCTGAAGGCTGGCGTGCATTATTTTAACTGTGCCGATTTTCATTATTCTTTCCACAACAATTGACGCTGCTTATTACACAGATTGCAGAGCATATCATATGTGGGCGTTTATGTTAATGCTTCTTTGCCATCTTCACGAATGTATAAAAAAGCATGGCAAAAAGAGTGGGGCATGAACTACTTTCCTCTCGAGAAACTGATTTCTATTATTCGTATATATATATATGTATATTTATATCAGTGTATGTATGTATATTTAAAAAATTTAAAAACAGAATCGTTTTTTAGCTGCGAAACCTCAGCTATTTCCCTTAAAGAAAGTACTTCATAGAGATAACAACAACAATCGTCATTTGTTATTTATGATATTGATAATAAATCGTGAACAGCGAGTACCCCAAACGAGCCAGGTTAATGAGTTTCTTATACTGCTGTAAAAAGAAAAGTGAACACATGTCAGTATTGCAATAAAGAAATTCTTTCTCCTTTCAACTAGATATCTTAATTACCTCAATGAAACTTGCCACAAACCTGCCACGAAACTTCTATAAAGTGCCATAGCTAAGTATGTTATAACTAAGCGCTATGTTTAAATATAAAACTAAAATTTTACTCAGGGATTGTAGCAGCAAGATGCCCCTGTGAGTTAAGAATTGTGAAAAATGGTCGCGCTCCCGCCTATGTACATACCGCCGAACTCACTTAAGAAGCAAAATTTAAATTCCCTAAATTAAATTCCCCAAATTACTTATGCACCCCAACCATCGCTGTAAAATTGGATGAAATCGGGTGATAACTACGATCGTTCCCCATATAATAGTTCTTTCAAAGGCTCGATATATCAATAAATAATATCACAGAAACATTAAATTTTACATCTGGGAGGATACATGACAAATCTAGGACTTACTCGACCGATACCAAATTCGGTTTTTAATGTCATGTTGACATTCAGACATCTATGTATGTAAGTTCCATCGGATTCATCCGATTTCCGATATGCAAATCAAACACCATTAAATGTATCGGGATAAAACTTTGCCCGAATAGTGCGCGTAAAGTAGACCACCTTATGACCAAGAAATGCCTATATCAGACTAACACTATACTTGTCCAATTAATACCGTTTATGGAGATTCATGTTCCAATTACGAACTTTTTATCGAAAATATAGGTCCGATCTGTAAGATGTATTAAAGAAATTCGGAGAAAATCTTTTCCTTTAATAGAACGTCTGTATGTCAAAAACGGGGGAAATTGGATAAATAGAATTTTCAAAATTTCTCTTGACTTTATACAGCACATATTTCCCCGGCTTTGATCCCGGCAAGTTACAAGAGTACAAAGTGTTCGGTTACACCCGAACTTAGCTCTTCCTTGCTTGTTTTGTTTTTTTACTTTTTTTTTTAATTTCAATTATTCTCTCTTTCAAAACGGCTCACGTGGAGAAAACACATCTCTAGTAAAATAGCATGAATGAAGAATAGAGCTGCAAATTCAAATTGGCTTTTAAATAAAAACTCTAAGCTTAGCCTAAACAACAAAGTACTTTTATATAATGTGGTGAGTATGGATGTATGGCATTCAACTGTAGAGTACGATCTGTGCAACTAATATTGATATAATACAAGGTCCCAATAGAAAATGCTTAGAACAATCACGTGTTCACCATGGTACATGCGTAATGAAAATATCTATAAAGACCTTGGTGTTCCTATAGTAAAGAAAGAAGTAGAAGATTGCAGAATTAAATATATACCTAAACCCCGAGATCACCCAAACCCTTTGGCGAATGCTTTGGTACACTCCTGCGATCAAACACACCTTAAAAGAAGAGATATGCCTGCGTACTAAAGAGCAACGTATCACCAGAACAACTGAATCACTTGCTTGAGCCCAAGCAAAAAAGCAGGTCCAATAAATAAAATAATATTGAAAACAAAAAATGACGTTTGCTGAACTCAAAACTAAATTTCCATAACACGAGTTAAAAGTTTACGCCGATGTAACCGAACGCTATGACTGCGAAGTGAACTGAGGAATTTGGGTTTTCACTATTATATCAAATAAAGTTGTTAGGGCCCTAAAGCTTACTTAAAGCCCAAATAAATATTACATTTTTGAGAAAATCTTGGACTGTTTTACCTCCTTAATCTGAAGTATAGTAGGGTAGTAACAAAGTAATTTCTCCAGATATTCGCAATGATTCCTAAACTCGAAAACTTTTCGCATCCTTTCCGAATAAAATTAGTCAATTTGAAATGTGTCTTACTAAAGGTATTCAATATTTATCAGAAGTTTATATTTTAAGTGACATAGTTTAAATAATACTCAAAACACACTTGCACTATGAGTACGTATACATATATACTTCAGCTGCAGCATCAAGCTGTCGACTCAGCACTTGCCATTATTGCTACATATGGCAACAACAAAAAATCACCAATGTAGACCGCAGAACAGCTTTTAATTCAGATGTAAGCAACGAGTTGCAAAATATTAAAAATGAAATAAAGATGGAGGCGAATGAGTAAGGATCGCTCAGCATCCATTGCTTCCGAAGTTTATACTTGTATACTTCACGCATATTTTCAATATGCTGCATTAGAATAAAATTTTAAATGGCGTTAAGAAAATCGCATTTCGGTAGCCTGATTTTTTCGCATGTATCTATTTTTCATCGTAAGGGGAAACATCTATGTGTCATTTAGAGGCATACATACATATGCCCCCATTCAAATACATACGTGATCAATGAGAAATGTCTCTCTGATAGGGAAATGTCATAAGAAGTGACAGGAAAATAAAATGTCATTAAGTGCAAGTAGAAAATTTAACGAAAAAGGAATGGTGAACCCAAACAACATTACCTACTAAGTTAATAAAATATTTGTTTTCAATAGGCTTCTTCATGAATGTGTTAAAACAACAATTATGTTTGTAGACTTTTCACAAATCTTTCTGAATTCGGACTTGTTGTAATGCTGCTGGAGGCAAATGCTTTTCACCCTCTCTTTTCTAACTCAAAACCAGATTGCTATCAAAACTAAATTATATTGTTAAATAGGGGCTGCTTATAGATTACTTAGGCACAAGCTTTCACTTGTCCACTTTATTGTTGACTAAATAAGAGGGCTTTCCACATTCCACTATATTCCAATAACAATGTTACGGTTATGCCTGGGCATAAAAACTATTTCATATTTGTAAAAAAAAAATTGGAAGAACTCATTAAAGAACATTTTTTTTGTGCAAAAGACTATCCCGAAGCGTAAACGAAAAATATCCAAGTTAAATTAAAAACATATGAAAGTAATTAAAATCCGTTAAGAGGAAAAAATGTTACATCAGAGCACAGTTCCATATTTCACTTGGACCCTTGTTATTTAAACAAGTTAAATTTTGAATAAGTAATTTTAAATAACATATTTGCACGCTGACAAACAAATACACTGACAGAGTGAAATCAAAGTCAGTCCAAATACCAAAGGCATACTCACCTTAAGACAAATAATTCCAAACTTTGAAATCCAATTAAATTCACACACTCCCATGTGCATGTAAACATCTTTAATAATGGCAAACCATTTATTAACCTCATAATAGCATTGAGCTTACACCACGAAACAACAACAAACGCAATTACGTTACAAACAAATCCAACCGCAGTGGTGGTCAAAAACCAATTTCAATATTCGAAGCGTGTGAATCTCTCATTCAAAGCGAATTGGCTGCTAATCGCTAATTTGCAGTGCATACGAGCGTGTGTATGCACAGAGCAAAAACGGTGCGGTACAAGCAAAGCGAAGGAGCTTACATCGCACGATTGAGCAGGCGCCCACACCGAAATTATCAAACAAAAAAAGACAATAAAAAACGGGCCCAGTAGAATCGTTCGTTCTTTCATGCGAACAAAATTTGAAGCCGGTGAGGCGTAAACTATGAAAGTGGTCAATGTGTATCTACTTTAAAAAACATTGCCATGGACTTTTGTTTTGTTTCCAATTCCGTATCTTCATTACTTTTATTTCTTCAATATTTACAGAATTTTTCTTTTGCTGTGTGTGACCTCTATTGAAAAACTGCTATCACACACGAAAGGTCTCAGAAACCTTAAATATGCGCAAAATTTCATCAACTCGGCAGCTACTCTTAATGCATTCTCGCAGACACAACGCATAAGTGTGTTATATCAGCCATATGTATATGTACATCCATGTGAATATATATTTATTATTACAAGGCATTTGTGCTTTTTTAGGTATCCCTCTGCAAATACGCTTTTTACGTTCTCTGTTAGCGCGAGGAGAATTTGAATTTTCCGTTATTGGCTCTTCGTTGTGCACAATATGTAAAATGCAAATTCTCTTTGTGGCCACTGGGCGTATGCGCAACATTCATGTGTGTTATTCATATCAAATATTTGATTAGTCTACAAATTCAACAAAGCGCACCTTTAAATTTACATATGGGACATTGTAAGCATAAAGGTATGCGGCATGGTATGGCTATTAAATTCCAGGAAATTAAAACGTTGTTGTTATATACAAGTATATCCCTGGAACAAAAATTTTGTATGAAAATGTGAATATGCTTGAATAAGAATTAATTTATATTTTATTTAAAAATAATAAAATTGAAATCATAATTATTGTTCCAAAACCTAACAATAAAATATTGAAAATTATTTAATTGCTCATTACGGATTTACCTTCTTAAAACCAGTTAGCTGTAAAATTGACATAACTAAGGGTCAACAAATCCAAAAATCCTAAAAAACGAACTGTCAAGTACACATACAAGAGGCGAAAAAACGCATTCCTACCATTCCTCCATTCCAACCTAAGAACATGGCGTACCTAGGGAAGAATTAGGATCCTGTGGTGACTTCAAAATCAAAGAAAGATTGCAGAAAGCTCTTTAATGTAGCTACAAAGTCTGTCGCAAAAGAAACAGAACTTTTTAAATATAACTGTTTCTGGTGGCGCCACTTATTGGTGGGTATATGAAATAAAAAGTTTGATCTCTTGTTGACCTTTCGTACAAATTTTAAGATAATTGGATAACTACAATCGATTTTATCAATCAAAAAGTGACAGCAGCTTTTGGTCATCGGTCGTAAAATGCATTTTGAACAAAGAGCAAATATTAAATTTTGTTTTAAACTTGGGAAAGCGTTTACTGAAACATTTCAAATGATGAAAAAGGTTTATGGTGATCAGTGCCTATCCCATAGTAATGTGCATGAGTGGTTTAAGCGATTACATTACGCTCGATAGAACCTTATACGCGATGTTGAAGAGGCTTATCCCACGGTATTTGGCGCAGGGGGTGAGGTCTCCCTTTTTGTGGGTTGGGCAGAGCACATTTAATTACCAATCTTCGGGCATGTTTTCGTCCGACCATATTTTACAAAGAAACTGATGCATGCTCCTTTACAGTTCTCCATCGCCGTTTTTTGTATAGCTCGGTCGGCAATCCATCGGCCCCCGCCGCTTTGTTGTTCTTCAGATAGGTAATTGCTTTTCGAACTTATTCATGGTCGGACAATGGAACGTCTGCTCCATCGTCATCGATTGAGAAATTTGGTTCACCATCTCCTGGTGTTACGCTTTCTCTGCCAGCAGGTTGGAGAAGTATTCCCTCCATAACTTCAGTATGCTCTGAGCATCAGTCACTAGATCATCTCGGGGGTTCTACAAGAATATGCTCTGCATTTGAAACCTTCCGTTAGTCACCGCATCTTTTCGTTGAATTTTTGAGCATTACCCTTATCAACCAGCTTGTCAAGCTCTTCGTACTCACGCATTTCGGCCCTCTCTTTGCTTATCTGCAAATGTGTCTCGCTTTCCTCTTCAAATCATGGCATCTATCCCATCTCGCTCGTGTTGTGGTCGATCGTAACGTTGCGAGGTAAGCAGTCACGGCACTCCTCTTCGTACCAGCTGTTCTTTTGCCTTTTCCGAAAACCCATGATTTCGTTTGCAGCTGTATGTAAGGAGCTTGAAATGTCGTCCCACAGTTCCCTGATGAGTCGAGTCGAAAATCGTTCGACTGTCTGTTGTGATCCTCGCTATTATCCATTTGTAATAAGAGACATTATAATATACTCAGCTAGTTCCTGTTTGTACCCAATATATTTCATATTCCTATGGGAATTTATCAATATTTACACAACAAAAACTTTAAAGATATACTATAGCTGTGTCTCGGTTAAAGAAGTGGTGGATGCCAATTGGCACTGACAAGAAAAATGATGATCGCAAATACCGCATATAAATTCTTTATATTGGCTACCTTCATGACAAGCATACAGTTGACTTTATACCGTATATTTCAATAAATATATTAAATAAGAGAGATTACCAAAATGTGTATGTTGTAAATATTATATAATTGCTTTATTTATTCTAGTTAATTTAAAGTTTTAAATACACCATAAATCCCCAGATTCATGCGAGCTTCGAGACTATACCATATATATAATGTATCTGCACTCGCATTATTTTCCCTTCCTTATTTCTTCTTTCATATTTCCTATTGTGTGCACAATCACATGCCCAGCAACACTTGCGCATAGTTTTATACAAGAGTACTACATATATATTTATTTAAAAATGTTAAGCAAATGCATAATAAAATCCACGACCACAAAGGGAAAATGCACACACCACCACCTGTATCAAGTGCCACTAACGGTACTTAATATTAGCGAAATGGCAGTCAATTGGAATATTTCATGCACACGATTTGGCAGCAACTCAAAAAGGTGCAATATTTTGCAGACTACGAGTGCATACGAGAAAAAACTGAAATGCACTTGGCATTGGAGTGAATTTAAGTGGTCTATTAACGGGTGATTTTTTTGAGGTTAGGATTTTCATGCATTAGTATTTGACAGATCACGTGGGATTTCAGACATGGTGTCAAAGAGAAAGATGCTCAGTATGCTTTGACATTTCATCATGAATAGACTTACTAACGAGCAACGCTTGCAAATCATTGAATTTTATTACCAAAATCAGTGTTCGGTTCGAAATGTGTTTCGCGCGCGTGTTTTGTTCAGCGATGAGGCTCATTTCTGGTTGAATGGCTACGTAAATAAGCAAAATTGCCGCATTTGGGGTGAAGAGCAACCAGAAGCCGTTCAAGAACTGCCCATGCATCCCGAAAAATGCACTGTTTGGTGTGGTTTGTACGCTGGTGGAATCATTGGACCGTATTTTTTCAAAGATGCTGTTGGACGCAACGTTACGGTGAATGGCGATCGCTATCGTTCGATGCTAACAAACTTTTTGTTGCCAAAAATGAGAAGAACTGAACTTGGTTGACATGTGGTTTCAACAAGATGGCGCTACATGCCACACCAGCTCGCGATTCTATGGCCATTTTGAGGGAAAACTTCGGACAACAATTCATCTCAAGAAATGGACCCGTAAGTTGGCCACCAAGATCATGCGATTTAACGCCTTTAGACTATTTTTTGTGGGGCTACGTCAAGTCTAAAGTCTACAGAAATAAGCCAGCAACTATTCCAGCTTTGGAAGACAACATTTCCGAAGAAATTCGGGCTATTCCGGCCGAAATGCTCGAAAAAGTTGCCCAAAATTGGACTTTCCGAATGGACCACCTAAGACGCAGCCGCGGTCAACATTTAAATGAAATTATCTTCAAAAAGTAAATGTCATGAACCAATCTAACGTTTCAAATAAAGAACCGATGAGATTTTGCAAATTTTATGCGTTTTTTTTTAATAAAAAGTTATCAAGCTCTTAAAAAATCACCCTTTATTATCATTATATAAACATCATTACCTTTTATTAACTGCTTGGCGATTTCAAATGCTCATACCAACTCATAACTTAATGTGGGTGTATATACATATTTACTGCATTATTTAGCTTTACGATTTGGTTTGAGTATAATAATTTTGGTAGCGACACTTTCCAAGTAAGTTTTAACAACATCATAAATTTTGAATTGCAGGCAACGACTAAAGTCACTTAAGCTCTCTCATTCAAAACTTATATGCTTATATTTTATGAAAATATTAGAGGACATATAACGTAGAAACGTATTTTTTCACCCTTTTTTAATGAACAGGGTATGTTCGGTTTGCCACGAAGTATGTACTAAACTGATCAAAACGTGGGAAACCCTATAAAAAATATATTGAAGTGATTAACGTGATGAGCTAAGTTGGTTTAGCCAAGTCCGGTTGTCTGTCTGTTTCTATATACATCTCCGAGATAGTATGAGAGGTCTTTGTTGGGGCTGGTATAAAAATTGGACGAAAGGCATGTCACCGCTCACTTTTGGGTGAAATCACATATCACCAAACAATTGCGAGAAAATTTAAACGTGGCGTATTCATATTCCCATGTCACAGTGCAAAATCGGACTAAAACCACGCCTACTTCCCATACTCGTATAACACAATTTTAAGTTCCGTTTAGTGTACAAATCAAGAAGTTATAATGGTTCCATACTTCCTTGACCCCCATATACCCAATATAAAGATTATGGAACTTCTGGATGACTTTATGCTGCACAAATGGGCCAATATATGAGTTATCAGGATTTTCGAACATCCGGCTGACTTTCCTCCATGTGATTAGTGATTCTATGTAAGGTACCTTAATGAAGCACTGAGCGCAGAACGTCATAAGTCCTTTTGTTGCAAATCTGAGAGTGACATAATTTGTAATTGTATTAGAACATTAAATTGACGATCTGAAGAACCAGTTCAAGAAGGCATTTGAAAACATTAATATACTTACATGTATATTATACTTACATATATGTATATAATTATATAATATTCCGCCCACAAGTTCGTGCAGCACTATCCACAGTAATCCCAACCAAGTAGATTGCCTTGCCGCACATAGAATGAATTTCAATGCGCTGGCGGAATAAATATGCAGTAGACGCGCAGCGTTTTGTGTTGAAATGATTATAAAATATGGTGGCTCAGTGCAGTTATTGGATTTGAAATCGTAGCTAGTTATTTTCTGCAATCAAAGTGAGGCGAAATTCAATTTCTCATGAATGCGAAATGAACAACAAACGATGATTATATATAACTGCAAGGGAAATAAGCTGCATATTAGGGTGTTCGAGATTTCTTAGGCTGATTTTTTTTTGCTGACTCCCATTGAAGTTCCATTTTTCGTAAAAAAAAATATGCAACATAATTTTTTTTCAGCTTGAGAGTTTTTGATCTTGCGTATCAAGTTTTTCATATCCAGAGTAAATAAGCTTGAGCTAGGGTTAGGTTATATGACTGATCTAGAGAGATCGCAGGTGGACTTCTATATGTAGTATTTTGGGAAGCCATAAAAATGAAGAACTCTTGTGTTCGAATTTAAAAATTATCAAAACGCTTAGTAACTAATACAAATTTGCAAAGGCGTTTAATTTCCATTCCCGTCAGTTCGGTATGGTCTCTTAAGTTATGCGCTCCTAAGTGTCTTCCATACACCTTCTGCAGATGGTGGTGGTAAGATTCTCAGCCTTGCAAATGGACGCCAATAGGGAGAGACTGTGCATGTACCCATGGTGGTCCAAAGCCGGCCAAGCTGCCGCGAAGACCACCTATCTTAGATTACAAAAAGATACGGGAGCACCGACTCACTCCCATTTTACTAAAAGCGGGTTTAGGGTGCCTTTCCTTGCTAGCTCATCAGTTTTAAAATTTCCTGAAATTCCGCTATGTCATGACACCCATACCAGTCTTATAACCAAGACACTAGATGCTATTGATAGCGAGGTTAGGTACTCCTTGACCAACCCTGAACGCAGACTTTGACCCATCCGTAAAGAATCTCACTGCCTCTCACTCTTCCAACGGCAATTTCCCACCCGTAGCTCCCTGGCCGGTATATAGACAGAGAAGGAGCCGTCAGAGTTCGGTTTAGCGACTACATGATCCAAGTGATCCGTTATGAAGTCAAAGTGTTTGAGGATTTCCAATTGTTCAAACACGTGTTCCATGAAAGCTTCCTATCCAGGATGAACCCTAAATATTTCATTGTATCTGCCGGTTGTAGACAGATGTCTCCCGTTTGAGACATCAGTGCCCCCGGGATCTTGTATCTTTGACCAAATAATGATAAATAAGCTTACATATGTTATTACAAAGTAAAACCTTTCTTTTAGAAGTTATACACAGTTAAACGTATGAATCAAATGTACTGAGTAAATTCTATGCTGTTCATAAAACATGGTGTACTCTAACAATGATCTACTGAACATAATTGAAGATACAATGCGTATTCATTACTTACTGAAAATATAAGAGATCAAATATGAAATAAAAAAGAAAAAACGTTAACTTCGGCTGCACTGAAACTAATATACCCTTCACAAGTGCATTTTTTTAGTTTGTATGGAAGCTATATGCTATAATAATCTGATCTGAACAATTTTTTCGGAAATTATATTATTATAAGCCGTAATCTATGTCAAATTTCGTGAATATACCACGTCAAATGCGAAAGTTTTCCATACAAGTCCTTGATCCGATCATTCAGTTTGTATGGCAGCTATATGCTGCAATGGTCCGATAACGGCAGTTCCGACAAACGAGCAGCTTCTTGAAGAGAAAATGACGTTTACAAAATTTTAAAACGATATCTTAAAAACTGAGGGACTTGTTCGTATATATACAGACAGATGGACGGACGGACGGACAAACAGACAGACAGACATGGCTAAATCGACTCAGTTCAACATACTGATCATTTATAAATATACTTTATAGGGTCTCCGACGCTTCCTTCTGGGTGTTAAAATGTGTCTATAAAGCACTTTTTAGTCACAAAACGCAATTAAAATTTTCAGTAGAAAATAATTGATTAAAAATCATATGCATAAATTTCACTGATTTTAACTTTTAAAGCAATTTTTTATTTATAGATTTACATTATTATAATTTCGCTTTGCAGCACAATTTCTCCTAGCATAGCCATACACTTTCGTTACTTTAGCTTACCCTTCGGTCGAAGTGTTTATTTAACTTGATTAATGAGAAACTTGTTAAATAAGTGCAGCTAGCACCAACATGTTGCCGCTTGAGCTGCTGTTGTTGGCTAAAAGTAAAATTTCAACCACCATCATACTATAATTGCCCTCAAATCTAATTTGCAAATTATGCAGCCACTCTAAAAGCCAAAAGCTTTCAACATTTCCGCCGGAAAATGGCAAAAGCGGGAAAAGTGGACACTTACAAGCTTAGGGAAATATGTTTTTACATGTTTATTACAAAAGGAGAAGTTAAAGAGCTATGCATGGCAAATGCAACAAGAGTTTAAGGCGGCATTATCGCACAAGCCATTACATTGATTGCTTGAATCAGACCAAATTTTAAACTGCTTCCATTTCAGAGACTCGAAACCAGTTTAAACTGTAATTCAAACAGTATATAATAGAGATGATTCGAAGTATTATAAAATTTTGTCGAAAAAATATTATTTACCACAATCCATCTCAAGCTTCCCAGCTCTTCAAGCCTTTCCTTCGAATATTCAAAGAATTGAGTTATCGATTCACCCAGCAGTTAGCCGTCTAAATACGAGTATACGCAAATCTCTCTTACAAGTGCAGTCTGCTTTTGGGCGCAAGCTGAAACTGCAACAAAGCGGATTGCATTTTGGCAAGAAAGTATACACTTCGTCACTTGTTCATGTGCGTGATTGCACAGACACTGAGTAACAACAATTGTACATAAGTATGTATATAGTATACCATACGAAGTACATAAATATGATATATAGCAGATATGTCAACACGCCGCAATCGTTAAGTCAAGTCAGACACCGCATAACGTCGCATGCCAATTTTATGCCGCCGTCTGTGGCAAAACAGTGACAGCAACAAAAATAGCACGAACTGCAACAAATTGCTGGCAAGCGACAGTAATTGCGAAGACATAAATTATTAAACGCTAATTTACATCCACATGTGCATTTGTGTATGTGTGTGAGTTTTCGATTGACAATGACGCGAGTTGCTTGTCTGACAAAAGCAAGTGCAACTCTTGCGAAAAGTAATTTATAGCTGCATTGAGTTGATTGCAATTAAATGGCATTTATGGAAAAAGGAGTGTATCCTTTTGATTGTTCTCGTTTAATTAAATGCTGCTGCATTTATGAATAATTATTAAGGCATGCAATAAGCTACAGACGTTTGACAAACTTTAGCAATATAAGAATGCTACAATAATTTTATAAAAAATATAAATAAATTGAATAAACATAAAAGGTATGAAAAAGAAGAACTTTTTTGATGTATTCAAAACAGTGTAGAAGTGAATTACCCAAACAGTAATGAAGGCGAGTAAAAGTGATAGTGAAATCCAGATGGCAGCTGAGCCTTGTACATTTCAATTAAACGAGCGGATTTATAATATTTTTGATTCTTTAGATTATTTTCAATCTTGGTGTTTTTTTACACGTGTAGTTCTTTTCGGAGTTGGTGTTTTTGACAGCTGATACTTGGTTTACACTCAGCCTGGATTTTTTAATGAACAGACTTACTACGGGACAACGTTTTCAAATCGTCTAAATTTATGACCAACAAGTTAGGAAGGGTTAATTCTGGTGTAACCGAAAAACAACGACAACAAGATCAATTCCGAAGAAATACCTTCGGGTGCCTGAAGATTCTTAGTTAAATCGGGCCTTGGGCAAGTTTACACCTTGATGTATTCATTTTAGGTACAAAGATACGCTGTTAGTTTATTAATAATTCGCATATTGGCCGATATAAAAGGTTCCTCAATATGGCACTACAAAAGTAGACCGATAGGGACAGCAAACGATGCCATATTTTTCCGGCTCTTTTAATACAAGTATTTTAGCATTTCATCATGGAAATATTTATGATCCAAAAGCGAGTCGAAATTATTAAACTTACTACCAAAATTCGTCGGTGGCCTCAACTGGTTTATCAATAAGAGCACTACAAAGTTTTTTAAATAAAGCAAAACGGTTTGCTATATCAATTCCAGGATTCTTTCTTTCTGTGAAAGTACATTCGTACGTACTCCATAAATCACCATTATATTCCAAAAAAAATTACGGTTTGGTGGGGTTTATGGGTCGGCGTCGTTATTGGGCCGTACTTCTTTCGTGATTTTCAAGATCGGCACGTTACTATCAATGGGAATCGCTCCCGCTCAATGATAACCGAATATTTTTGGCACAAATTGCATGACTTCGACAATATGTAGTTCCAACAGGACAGCGCCACAATCCACACAACGAATGTCACAATCGATTTATTGAAAACCTGGTTTGGTGAATGCGTTATCTCACGAAATGGCCCAGTAAATTGGCTGACTCGGACAAGCGAATTTACGCAGTTAAACTATTGAACAAAATAATTTTTCCAATAAAATATGCCCAGCAAACTTAGCATAATTCAAATCTTCGGACCAATTTTTGTCTTTTAGACCACACCTTTAAATTGTAGAAAATGCGTTTGAACCTGTGACACATATGATAGTTTTTAAAAATTATCCCACGCATAAGATGAGATAATTTGGCCAGCTGAATGTTCGAACTTGTTTCGATCTGGATTTGGTTCAACACGTGCAGTCATCCACCCGCATAATTGTCGACTTCAGAAAAAAATGTAAAGCCATGTTTCATCCTTTCTCCCAAATCACTAAAAAAATTCCGATTTAATACGGTGAAACATATTCGAAAGTATGAAGTTCTCTACTACCGTTATGGTTTTTTGTAAGTCGCAATATCGCAATGTCGAACTGTTGAACTTCTGAAAACAGTTTGGACGATTTAACAAGAAAATTATGCATCGATATTTATTTTATGCAAAAAGTCCGGCAACTTCTTCATGCTACAAAAAATATTACTCATACGCAAGGTAGGCCCAATTGTCCGACACTCGCACTATTGTATCCCAAATGAATCGAAGCTATACAACGCAATAAAAATGCAATTCAAGCAAATAAAAGCTTTGCCATTAAATTTAAAACTGAAATAAATACATATGTACACAGATAAGCATCATTTGAATTGAAAATAAAATCTGCCATTCATACATGTGCGTTGCGTCTGTGCGTTCTGTATATATTGTCCATATCGCTTTCATTCGCTACAATAAACGTGTATGTAATATGGTTTTAATTAAAAACGTGCCGCAAGTAAAAGTGTCTTCGCCACGCACGAATCAAAAAAAGTACAGTGCAAGAGTTTGTCAAGTGAAGAGTGCCAACATTTGCGAACGAAACTGCAACCGTTTACACAGAAAACTAAAGTAAGCAAAATACTAGTTACACTACAGCTATGACTAAGTGAACAACAACAACGAAAGCATTACTGGCATATGTATTTGCATATTTTCTTGCAATTAATTCGGCTAGTGGCTGTCAACGTGACCTGCCACAAGAACCACACACGCACACCCACACATACTAACATATTTAAAATTGTCTTCACCATATCGCATTAGGGCAAGGCTATTATTTGCAATCTTAATTTACACAATGTAGAAATATGTTGGGTATTTAATTTATATTGCGCAATGACATTTCTGATAACAAGCTCATGAAATTTTATTTTAAGTCCATAGCCAATAGATTCCGAATCAACTCCAGTTCGTAAAATAAAAAAAAAATATATATATATAAAGATTGAATATTAATATTTTTAAACATAATCCCACATACTCACAGTTGCTGCTTGGCAAAGCTAAAGGTTGAGAAATTAATAATTTGGGGAAATATGTAATATATTTTTAAACAAGAAAAAAGAGTTGGAAAAGTATACAAATTAACCACGACTCGGTAGTAGCCGCCTACTGCACGATAGTCAATTTTTCTTGAAAATTGTTTGCGGGGACTGTAATAATGAAATTTATTTTACATTATATGTGCACCAGTACCGCGAATTGGAACTTAACTAAATTTAATAATGTCACATATAAAGACAAGCTATTATAATAGCCACCCTAATCAATTCGTATACCGTAGCCACATTTTAAAAAGTTGTATATTCCTTTACCGCGTGCGATATTCCAGCTGCGTCGCTTAAAAATGCATATAAAACTACATACTTGAGAATACCGCAAAGGATTGCAGAACATGTCAACTTGAGAAACTTGGAACTTGTCGCCAACATTTACTGTTGTAAAGGAAAATCGAGAAAGGAGAAAACAAGTGTTTTGCTAACAAGTCTTATCTTGCGTGCATTAGAAGACTTCTAAAATAGGAAACAAAAAATTACGTTTGTAGTTGATGGCTAACAAGTAACTGTACACATATTCAACTGAAATATACACATATACTCATAGCTCAATCACTCAAACACAATAAAAAAAATTCTTAACACACATATTTGTAACCAAATGTTCATAAGAAATCATTGTAAAAAATTATACAAATAATAATTAAAAAAAAAAATACTCCTGGAAACTTCAAACTTAATGGGGAATGTTTATGATCATTCGAAAGAACAATATTTGGCATTTATTTTTTGAAGACTATCTCTTTCAAATGGCGGCTACGTCTCAGATGGTCCAGTATTTTATACGTTTTCTTAAACGGAAAGCGTACAAAATCTCGCCAGTCGTTCAGTCCGAGTTGCTGCGAACGGCGCCGATCGATTCTCCACGGCCTACGTGTACACTCTCAGCTACGGCTGATATATTTACTTCACTGCGTGCTTGACATAGTCTATTCGGCCGAAAATTAAATGAGTTTTGGGTCTCAAGATGGGCGAAACACAATTCTTTACAGAACATGAATTTTCTGAATAAAGTTGAACGTAAGTCTTTACTTGATGAAATCCCAAACATTGCTGAACAAAAATAACATAACAGCATTACACGACTCTCGAGTGATCTGTCAAAAATAGGCTATTAAAAAAAGTACCTCTACTTGAATCACCCGTTATAAGAAATAGCTGTTTTAAAAAGTGTACAAAACATACAAAAAGGAATAGTTTGTTTCATATAGAAAAATCAAAAGTGTATTAGCCACATAGTTCTTTACGATTATTCGCGGACTCACCCTAGACTTGTCCTATGATGTAATGAAAGCTTTTACTGAGGGGAGTTTAATGAAGTGAATGCAACATGAAAATTTAATAACAATTGCGTGATATATTTTGGCGACAAATACACCATTTGAACACAAGTATTTAAAGGGTTATTCAAAGGAATCAAACAAGTAGAGGGTCCCTCAAAGCACGCACATCGCAGACTTACTGCACCTGTTTGCCTCTACGGTTAATGAAATATTCAAAGCGCAATCAAACTGAAGCCTTCAATTATCGATCAAAGCCAGTAGTTAAGGCCAAGCACCAGCAAAATTATATCAAATATTTAAGGGTTTGTATGAAATACGAACAAAGTATGCGAATACATGTTATACACATACACACAGTGCATCCGCGTGCAGTATTCCCTGTGTGCCAACTGTCTAGTCAGCATAAAAGGATTAATTCGGCAGTCTGGCTGGCAGATACTACGGCGTGATAAGCAAGCCTTTGCGCAGGATATACACACATACATATACACCTATGTACAACTACAGTGTAAACACACACACACATTCCTGTCCAACTTGTAATTTCTGTACGTCCGGTTGGCGAAATTTATTGTGGCTAAATTGCGAATAGTAATGCAACAGCCACCGGCGTTCAACATGCGATAAAACTCAAATATATCCACATACCTCTGGTATACTGCTGCGCCGCTTCTGACATGCAACGAGTGAAAGCTGCCGAGAGTTATAAATCATTTCCCTTAATTTTACTTAAGACCTACGCCAACATATAGCACCTTGTCCTCTTGCTATAAATTACCGTTATTTTTGCATTAAATATTCACATTTCTATTAGTCTATCTATCAGGCCATTACACGAAGGTCTCTGAGTTTATAGTATTTCATGCAGCAGACAGTCAATCAATATGTCGTAGGCGGTTTCAAAATGCATTACTTCTGAATTTTAGTTTCCTGAAAGCAAATGTTCATGCGAAAAACATTAGTAATGGTGGTGGAATTGTTTAAATTAACAGTTGTCCATTGAAGTTGAGGAAACTTCAATTCAGTAGTTGGGAAGCTTGCATGCATCAGACACCGTGTATGCCAATGGTGAGGACACATTGAAGCTTTGTTAACTCAATAGAACTATTATACCCTGAACTAGATATTTTAAGCTCGCCACGAGGAAACGTTGGAGACTCTAAAAAATATGTATATATATGAGTTGATTTAGCCATGACCGTCTATCTGTACATCTAGCTATCTGTATATACTCCTATGTTCATTAAAATCGCAAAAAATAATGAAAAATATGAAACGCTTTTTGCATATTTTCATATTCAATAGTTTGCACTGTTTTTGTAAAATAGAATATAAGGATAAGAAAAAGGCAAAAACAGCATTCGATTTAGTACTTTTTATGATTTTTTTGATTTTCTTCGATGAAAAGTGCTGAAAAAATTCTAAATTTGTGTATTGTGAGTTTAATTAAGTCGATTATTAATTTATGTGATAATGCACTATGTATAACAATGGAAATATTTTAAATTTTAGTGTGTAGATATTGAAAATATGCACTTTATCATTGAACTTAGATCTGAGTGTATTCCCCATGAACAACGCGCCAAAGAAGTTGGAAGGCAGCGATTGTTTTTAAATATAGCGTTTGCTATCCCCAGCAACAAGATTTTTGTAGAATTGAGAAATCTGGGCACTGAGTCGACCATAGTTTGGTCATTTCCCTGCCGGAGAGTCATTTTAAGAGCATATTCCATCTGACGTATGGCAGCATTACGATCCTTAGTTTCCGTACATACATGTTTTTATACGTGCTTCCTTCAATCAATCCCATACCAAATTTTAAGTGCCATCGTGCACTCCTGTTTTAACAGTATGATTTGAAAGATACTCAAAGTTTGGGCTGTCTAATATAGGCGCCACCAAAAAACTAGTTTGGACTCATCTGTTCAAAGGATATTTATGCCATTTTTATTTGGCTAGTTCAAGTGATTTTTCATAAACTCTATCCGGGGCTAAGTATGCCTTTGGCTAAATAAAGGCACCTTTCGTGGGTCTCGTACATTAAAATTTTCATTCAACGCTTGCCGTAGAGTGGTTACCTCGCTAAACCTCAAATACAGCAACAGTATAAAAACATGTCTGAAACATTGTAAATCTGAGAGAGTTTTCTTTTATCATCTATTTTATTTCACAAAAACAGTGTCGAAGCGATTATACTTGTATATCGCCAGAAAATAGTCAAGGAAACCCTTATATATTTTCGCTTCTGTTGCACTGATATTTCAATCAGCACTGGTATACGCGAACTACATAGTTTTTAAAATAATAGTCCAAACCACACGCCATTTTTTCCACAATAAATTATTTATTTGTAGAAATCGCCAGTATCGAACTACCATAGCTTATAGCTGCCTTGCAATATTTTAATTATAATGTGCTTTAGATTTTGCCACTTCCTGATGATTATTCTTTTTTAAAACAGATCTTCCACAAATTCTGTACCACGGAAGGCCTGTTTTCACCGCATGTTCTGCGAAGTCTGATATGATTTCCGATGAAAGAGTGGATAGGTACGTCTTCCCTTAATATTTGGCAGAAGAGTTGAAATTTATTTTGAAATCAGGCCTAATATTTAGATAGAAAGCCTTCTTTATAAACATCCTAGTTAGTTTGTAAGTTATATGTGTATATGTATTTTAAGGGCACAAAGTTATATATTTCGAAATAAGTGACAGGTGTTAATTGAATGCCTATTCATTTGATACCAAAAAGTGGCTTACTAATGGGAGTCTGTACCAAACGAAACAAACATTTTTAAGTAGTAAAATTCTTATCCAAAGTATGTCCACGCTCGAAAATATCAAAAAATTACAAAGTTGATCTGATTGGTCATAAAATAAAGTCCACGGAGGTAGATGACATCCAGTGATATGAATGGAACGTGTCGGTCAAAATTAATGAAAGCGAAAGTTGTATGAGACGGCTCTCGAATTGACACCACACAGACGAGTTTCAACTTTATTAGATGTTATATTTTAAATGAGATTTTATTAAGATTTGTCCATTGAGTGAATATAAATGGAGGACACATCGTATCATACCAATGTTTTGTAAACGTCAGTATCTATGTATTAAGGTCGCTTAATTCAGTTCTTTCTGCAGGAATCATTTCATCAATCTCATCATAAAGCGTTTATTTAAGATTAATTCAAAGAGTTCAGTAATCAAACAATTTTTGTTATTGAACTAGCCCATAAGTAAAACTCATATGAATATAAATCCGTTTTCACCGGAATTCCAATGATACAATATATCTGATTATACTATATATTTTTTCTAAACATTTTCCTCATGAAACCAGCTTAAAAACTTAAATTTTAACTTAAAACAACTTTAGTCTTAATCTGAATAAACTGTTTACATTCACTCTGTCTTTTTCTTGCCACTCAAATAGTCGGCAATAAAGGCTTTACAAAACAGTTAATAGCATTTACCTGAGTATTACAACTACGTATCCTGTCGAGAACACACATATACATAGAAAGTAGATAGAGTTTAAATGGAAAAGCAAACAAATCAAATCCACACTGAACACTGCACAAAGACGCCTTTAATAGACAGCATTCACTGTTCATTACGGACAATCAAATCGATGTAGGTGGTGTTAGAAAGAAGAGGCATAAAGGGTGCAAGAGTGTCTATTTATGGTTTTGCTTAACATGCTGAAATGCGCTGCTATGGACTTAGTTCCCAAACTAGTACATAAGGAATAAATTTCGAATAAAGCTTGGTTATAACGATGGATTCGAAACTTCATTGAAAATTTTTTTCTCTTAACCCTATTTACCTTGAGTTTACCTCTGTCTGTAACCCACCGCTCGCAAACCAGCTCTGACATAAATTGGCCGAACAAACTTAGTGTAGGAAAATTCGATTACGGTTACGACTAGGAAAAATTTTAAATAACTGTGATATCAACAGGTCTTAATAAAAAGAACGTAGTGAATGGTAATATAACCATGGTTGTTTTGTTCTGTTTCAACATCGACCCATGGTCTTTGAGTACACTTGCCTATATACGATGTAAGTACATACACAAAATGTCATACTTAAATATACAAGTATGTATGTGTATGTATGTATGTCTCGCTCGCTCATGTGTAAATTTTAGTGGCTTTAGAAGCACAAATAACTGACTACAATGTCGTTTGTTCAGTTTGTCATAGAAAAAATGCACGTCTGTAATCTTCGAAACGTGCTGCAAACACAATACAATTAAGCCCTGTTGCTTTTACTCATTGCTGTTGTAAATTGCATATTGTCATTGCAGCTGCAAATCTCAAATCGATTTTCCCACTCGTTAGCTGCATTTGTAATGTACAAAAAGCACCAAGTAGACATCCTTGTTAATTTTCCCAGTAGGAAAATGTACTGATTTTAAATTCGAAAAACCTAAGCGAATGGCGAATCGAACTAGAAGCCTTCTTCACAACAACCTTCCTAATGATTTTCATCGTTTACACTGAACGGCAGTAAAATATATTTTTATATATTCTAAAATTTGTATTTAAATAACAGTTCATTTCAAGTCAAAGTGTCTTTAATTTGATAAGATTGGACGTAAAATCTCACAAGTTCTTTCAGTTAAAATTTTCGCCTCAAAGTATATATTGACTGTTAAACACTTTACGTGTACACCTGTCCACATGGATACGAACCCGACAGTTTCCTGGAGCCGCCGCTTTGTGGTTTATCCGATTGTAGCAGTTGGCAAATGTTGAAGTCCACCCATGGAAATAAAATGAACTTTTGCCCTTAACTCAATTTCATTTCTTTTATTGGCGATATGTAATCCAGCACAACTACTGATTTCCACCCCACTTGGCCTACCCGCCGTGCTACAGCTGCGGCAGTTATGTGAAATTTCATTATGCACTTCAAAGCAACCAGAAGCAGACTGACAGGCAGACAGACGGTCTCTGATGATATCAATGCATGGCTAAAACAAAAAATTGTATATGTGTTTGCGCGTTTATGTATATATACATATGTGTTGATATATGTGAGAATATGAGATATACGGTTATGTTACTTATACGATGGATGACGGTTTTAATATAATCGTAATTCCAATCTCTGATAAATAAACAATAATTATTTTAATAACCACGAATTGTTAGAAAAACGTGAACATTTTTATTGAAGTAAATATGAGTTGGACAGACTACGAAAGTAATGTTGTTATATCAATATAAAATGGGTCTAAAGTCGAAATGTAAAATAGAAAATGAGTTTTCCTTTTCTTTGGAAATAGATCCAATATTCTGGAGAAAAGCCAGTTTATTTCCCAATCCGAATTCTGAAATTGAAACACGAAATGTTGTACAGTTATTAGAAAAACATTCTCCTTCCATTTTTCAGAACTTCAATTGATCCTTGAATTAGCACGCAGCAGACTTCTGCAAGAATTTATTGTCATATATTTTGTAGCTTACAATATGATTCTCTACATCGAGGCATTACAAAACTTTTAACACAATTTTTTTCTAAAGTACGTATTAAAAATACGGATATAACCTAAAGTTATTAGTATTAGCCACAAAAACTTAGCGTGTATTCAAAATGAGAATTCAAGCATTCGTGAAAGTCTTTAAGAAATCAATCACAATCATTATGATTTTTTATTAGTAAGAGTGGAGCCATGTGAAAAGGAAACAACAACCTCGGATGAGAAACCCCCCTCTTTTGATGACGACCACAGCAAACACATTAAGAACCACGTTTTAAGTTCAAGAAGTGCGATGGATGGGACAAGGACTGAAAAGAGTAGGTCCTTGTGGCATTTACTATAGTGGCCATGTAAAGCAGCGCAAATTCGGTGTGGGATTCGTAGTGAGTGAGAGACCCCAACGCCGTGTACTGGCATCCTGTCCGGTGGTTAAACGTATAGTCACGATCCGCATGAAAAGAAAGAATGTTTTCTATAAGCGCATGGAGCGCACCTATGAGAGCTGCCCCCGCCACGATGTCAAAATCGTGCTTGGCGACTTTAGCGCCAGGGTGGACTAAAAAGGTACTAAAAAGAACGATTGGTAAATTCAGCCTCCGTGATGAAACAACCCCAAATGAGCTGATGCTGATCGATTTCTCCGTGTTTTTCGTGTTTTAGATGAGCGTACGCCTCTTGGTCCTAATATTAACTCGGACCACTACCTTTTTGCAGCCAAGATACGCACCCGCCTCTGTGCAGCAAAAAACGTACGTCAACAAACACAAGGAAAGTTTGACGTCGGGTAGTTGCAATTACAACGGACAGCCGAATGTTTTTCTATTCGACACACTTCACCTCTTCGTCGATTTCAAAACTGCTTTGGACATCACGAAAAGAGCTCCCTAATGCCGCGATTTCTGAATATGGTATCCCTGCAAAACTAATAGAGCTGGTTAAAATGACGTTAAGCAATACCAAAAGCTCCATCAGGATCGAGAAGGACCTCGCCGAGCCGATCGATACCAAATGAAGTTTCAGACAAGGCGACTCCCTATCGTGCGACTTTTTCAATCTACTCCTGGAGAAAATAATTCGAGCTGCAGATCTGAAAAGAGAAAATACAATCTACTAGAAGAGTGTACAATCGTGCACAATATCGTAAACTTCTAAAGTACCAAGATCTCTAGTCAAAACAATAATAGACCAATTTGTTTCCAATGCAGATATTTTACGAGATTTTTAAGGAAAGCATCATGAGCAATATTGATCTATTTGTATAAAGTGCGTTCCAAAGTAAACAGGACTTTTTGAGTCTAGCGCCACCTGATGGTGCCATGTCGACTGGTGCGTTAGAATTATCTTTATCTATCTTTGTCGATTGTCCAGTGAGAATTTCATGACATTTCATAGAATGGAAAAGAATGGAAGTTAAGTTATTGCGTTTTAAGTGTCAGTATGTTTGTGTTATCGGTGCGAAAATGAGCTTCGAAAAAAGAGCCAACATTAAATTTTGTTTTAAAATTAGTAAAACTTTTACCGAAACGTTTCAATTGATAAAACAAGTTTATGACAATAATTGCCCAACCCGTAGCAGAGTGCACGAGTAGTTTCAACATTTTCAAAGTGGTCGTGAGGACATAAGTGACGATCAACATGTGGACCAATCAAAATCCGTGATCACCGGAAATTCCATTGAAACTGTGCGTGAATTCATAAAAAATCAGCCGAAATCATCATTGAAATTCATGGAAATGGAATTAAACATCTCCAAAATATCGATTTATCGCATGTTGATCGAACATTTGGGCTTACGAAAGGTGTGTGCACGGTTTGTTCCGCACAAATTGACTGACGACCAAAAATTGCTCAGAATTCAACATTCGAAGGACGATTATTTGACCAAAAATCACGTTTTAACCATAAACCACTCCCCGTATTCGCCTGATATGGCACCGTGCGACTTCTTCCCATGAAAGGTAAGCGTTTTGCAGACGTAGAAGCAATTCAAAAGGCTTGCACCGGCATACTTGCGGCCATACAGGCCAACGAGCTAAAACACTCGTTCGACATGCTTTTGGACCGTGAATAAAGCTGTATTAAAGCGGAAGAAAACTATTTTGAATAAAATAAATAGATTTTGTTCTGTTTTTTCTGTCTGTCTGTTCCTCTTCTGTTCTGTCCTGTTTACTTTGGAGCGCTCCTTGTATAACTTTAATAACATATGAGTTAATTTTTTAGGTCGTCAGTAATATTTAGTTAAGTTAGTTCCAACCAGGCAAAGGCTGAACAGTAAGACACAACTTTTTATTGCATATTTGCCATTTTGCTGCAGTAAATTACTTTTCGCATTGACATTTGCGTCCATTTATACTTATATATACCATATGTATATACAGATATATACATATATATATAAGTATATACGTATGTATATGTGGGTACTTAAAATATGCATACGAGTGCAGCAGTTCCCTCCTACAACCTTTTACCGACGTTTGCTTGCCTTAAAAAATCACAGTTCACAGAAATACCGGCGAGGAAGTTATATTGTTGCTACTAGTATTTAATTCACTGCAATAAATTACTTGGAACAATGCGGAAGTAGTTCCGCAATTGAAATTCCAAAACGCTTAACAAAAATGGTTGTGTATTTCCTTGCATTCGCCCATTCACGGTTAAAAATACTCGCTTAAGCAAACAACCAACTGCATAAATTTGCATTGGAAATATGGACGCAATCCTTGAATATAAATAAAATTGTAGCTGTCTTCAATTATATTTAAAATAAAAAGCTTTTGGCTTAAAGCTGGAATTTAAACAATTTTTGATTAATAGCGATTACGCTGACCGAGATTAGGCCCGAAATATTTAAAAATGGAGACAAATCGAAATGATTTTAAACTTTTCGCATTTCATTTACTCTTAATGGTTAAAATTTATAATACATGACTTTGGCAGAATTAGCGTCTAAATTAATGGCACCGCATACAATAATTTACAACAGTTTTCAACAAAGCCCACAAAATCTTCGTCATAAATTGTTAAACACCAACGAAAACTACAAAGCCAAATGGGTTAGCCAGACACTTCAACCGAAAGGATGGGTTATACTATATTTTGCTATTCACTGAGCATAAGTGTATCGCATGAGTATTTAGGGATTTATACGTATATGAATGGTAAGCAAGGACAAGCGTCATTAGCGCAGACTAAAACGGGACAGAATAAGAAGACAACTTTGCTCTCGATTTCTTGGCGGCAATGAATTTCTAAAACATTTTGAGGTCGAGTGCTGCTTAGTTTGAAAGTATATTTTACAAGGGTACGTGTCTTTAACAGTTCCCAGTAGTAGAATAGGCAAACTCATCCGGAGCGCTAGCTAAATGGCATATTTCGTGACTACCTCAACACTGATGCAAAACCCCTGCACAGTAGGTCAGTGGATAGAAAAATTTACCAAGCTACCTGGCTGTCTCCGGATCGAAAAGCAGATCGATCATGTTGTGATAGACGGAAGTCTCCAGTGTTTTCGTCGTGCGTACGCTCCGTGATCCTAATGTAGACTCGGACCACTATCTCGTTGCGGCCAAGATACGCACCCTCCTCTGTGCAGCAAAAACGCACGTCAACAAAATCACGAAAAGTTCGAGGTCAAGAAGCTGCAATCACAACAAACATCCGAACGATTTTCGACTTGCCTTGAACTCCTGCTCTCTGGTCGGCCGAGCTATTTAAACATGGCAGAAAAGAACTTATAAGGGGCATGCATCGTCGGGCAAAAGGGAGCACACTTTACCACCCAATTAAAAGAAAGGAGACCCTAATATCTACTACCGTGGGATAAGCCTCTTCAACATCGCGTATAAGGTTCTATCGAGCGTATCGTGTGAAAGATTAAAGCCCACCGTCAACAAACTGATTATACCTTATCAGTGTGGATTTAGGCCTGGCAAATCTACAACTCACCAGATATTCACCATGCGCTAAATTTTGGAAAAGACCCGTGAAACGAGAATCGACACACATCACCTCTTCGTCGATTTCAAAACTGCTTTTGAAAGCACGAAAAAGAGCTGCCTTTATGCCGCGATTTCTGAATATGGTATCCCCGCATAGCTAATATGGCTGTGTAAACTGACGTTGAGCAACACCAAAAGCTCCATCTCGATCTGGAAGGACCTCTCCGATCCATTCGATACCAAACGAAATTTCAGACAATGCGACTCCCTTTCATATGACTTCTTCAACTTACTTTTGAAGAAAATAATTCGAAGTGCAGAACTGAACAGAGAAGGTACCATCTTCTGTAAGAGTGTAGAGCTTCTGGCGTACACCGATGATACTGATATCATTAGACTTAACAACCGCGCTTTAAGATCTGCTTTCTCCAGAATGGATAAGGCAGCGAAGTAAATGAGTCTGGTGGTGAACGACGGCAAGATGAAATATCTCCAGTCATCAAACAAACAGTCGTTGCACTCGCGACTAGTCCCACTTCACAGTTTACAGTCATAACTTTGAAGTCGTAGATAATTTCGTCTATCTTGGAACCAGCATAAACACCAAGAATAATGTCAAGTTTTTAGGATCCAGAAGGAAAGATTGTATGCCCTAATATTAATCATATTAATGATCATCATGAGGAGTTGAGTTAATACAGACAATTTTTCTCTCTGTGTCTATGATAACTAGTTATTGAGAACTTAAATTTTCCTTTTCTCTTCAAGAAGCTGCTTATGTTATTTATCGGAACCGCCAATATCGGACACATTTGCTACATACGATATAAACAATTTTCAGCTGTTATATAAACTTTATTTAGTCACCCGCAGAAGTCTGACATTCAATTCAAAATGGTCTAAGGTCCAATTGCTAAGCTGGTTAAATATAACATATTTTTGACCAATTGTACATAACGATAGCCTATGTAACCCTTGACTTTCAGCTACTTAACATTTGTGAATACCGTTCCGTAAAGCTACGCCCGCGCTACTCAGTCTCTTAATGCCTTATTGTGTCCCTAACCCCACTTAATGAATTATAGTGGCTACGAAAAATTCTTATCACTAATTGGATTTGCGCAAATAGCATGGGCGAAACCTTTGAAAATCAGTGAACCGCGAAATGCAAATGACAAATATCGCATTGACGTTGAACGCTGAACTTGCACAGTTCTAATTCCATTAGCTTTCACTTTGAGGGATTTGTGGATAGTTGACTTTGTTTTTGTTATTCATTACAATTTGGTCACCGTTTTCAGTTAAGATGAAAAAATGTGTGCCAGCGAAAGCATTTCCCATTAAATAAGAGAGAATTTGTAATGCTTATGTGGGTGTTTTCATACATTTGTGAATAGGTGGGGACGCAAGGTTGCATATATTTGTAAATTTTATACATCCGCAAAATATTGCCCAGAGCATACGAGTTTTATGCTATTCATCAGGGTTGTGTGGTTTGGAGTAGGCGAGTAATAAGAATTATGTGTGTGATATTTTTATTTCCATAAAAAATATGCATAATTCATAAAAGTGTAGAAGGGTATTCGTTCCTAAAATTATGGTTTATGTTTTGATACAAACCTGAAAAGGTATTTATGTGATTGTGTACGATTGTAAATGCACCAAAGTAAGTTTTAAATCCTTCATGTTTTTGTGAGTTAATTATGAATTGCTATAATCAACAACATTGAAGAAATTGAAGATTCTGTATGCGAGTTACTATCAGTTCCATATCTTTAACTAAAAAAAGAGAATAAAATTTCGTAACAAAAGTCTGTTTTGTTAATTCACATAGATGCCATTGTAAACGAAACACTAATTATAGTGATCTTCTAACTAAACTCTTGCAATATGTTGCACAAAGTGTAGGAGTTTTGCTCACTGATAGTGTTATCTCAAAAGCTTGTAGGTGAAATCCCATATCAAAGCAACCATCATACCAATTTCAATCAAATTTAGTGCATAATATTTCATCGTTATATCGTAAAAGGAAATCGGGCTGCAACTACTCATACTTTATGTATAATACAATTTTAGATTCCCTTTCATTCTTTTCCGATATTTATATAAGGTTAGGATGACGAGACAAGGCCTTAATGGCCTACAAGAGGTTAAATGCACATATCTTCTAAACCAATTAGGATACAAGAACCAAGTTCGATAGGAAAAAATCTCTTAAGCACTCTTACTGATATTATAAAACTGTATGAAATCGGATGATAACAACAACCACTCTCCATATAACGTTTCTTTAGCAGAAAGAGCTACTTTGAACGCGATAAATCAAGAAATAAATGCGCCGGAAAATGGGAGGTGAATCATTTATAGGGGCCCTTATCAAAACATGAAGTTGAGTGTGGCGCCGCCTCCATTTTGTTGAAACCCCATATCTGGGGATCGGCTCTACCGATTTCAACCAAGGTGACCTTATTCTGATATTTCAATGTCGCAGTGTGAAATCGGGCTTTGAAACGTGCCAACATGATCAAATTCTATACAAATCGGATTAAAAGTGCTCTTTGCTACCGAATATATGGTTCTTATTAAGAATTCTTATCGAAAATGTTGCTCATTCTATGTTATAAAAACTCGGAGAGAATTCTTTTTTCATATTTGGCAAAAATTGGCTAAATCAAGTTAAAGTTCCATTAATCCCTATATACCTAATAGAAACGTTTTCGAACATCCGACTGACTTTACACCGCAAATATCGGTCAATAGATGAGGTACCTTAGTGAAATGTAAAGAGTGGATTTATCTAATAACAGTGAATATTTTTGCATGAAATGGATAACGTTTGTCCGGAAAGAAATAGGACTTATCTTCTTCCTCCGCGACTGTACTACCGGATTCGGTAGAGCGCGTTCCTAGCTAACGCACGAGAGGCTGGTTATTTGCCTCTGAGCACCTGTAGAGTCAGGAGACAAACTTTTTCGCGCGACGTGTTTCTGTGACTGGTGCAAGCCGAAAATGCAAAGTTCGTTAGAGCAGAAGTTCGATAAATCTGCAACAGGCACGCTTGATGTGACTTTAAAAAGAAGTAGTGTGTTTCGGTGGCACGAGGCCTTTTTGGAGGGCCGAGAACAGGTCACTTATGAAGATCGTGCTGAGAGGATCCCAAAAGTGTTCACTGACAACCAGAAATTGCGGCGAGTGGAAGTGTGCCAAGAAAATTTGAGCATGTGTGAAAGTGACCCCCGATTTTAGAATATCGTAATCACAGGTGACGAGTCATGGATCTTTTAGTATGATCCCGAGACAAAAAGGAAATCTTTCGAGTTGCACACGTCACAGAGGGGATCCAAACAGCATGCACCTCAGCTCTCAAGGCTATTCTGGAGAATGGTATATCGCAAGGTTTTCTTTAAAAGTTGCAAGAGTATGAAATTTTCGGTTACACCCCAATCCTTCTTGTTTAATATTGCCAATACCTCAAGGTATTTCGCCGGATTAGATCACAGTCTTGACTATTACCTGTAATTTGTCTTTGATTTTTTTCCAGCGATCATTTTCATATGGTCGATAGTCACAATATCGTTCATCTAAATATTTTGGTTTTTCTTCTATATATTGGACATTACGCATTAGACGACAATGTCACAACGAACTCAAGTATGACTTTCGTACAAATTCACAACCGTCCACGCAGAACTCAGATTAACAAATAGTATTCTTATCTTATATAGCAAACTATTATAGAACCAAAATCCAAACAACATTTTGTAATACAAATCTCTTCTTTTCAGACAATCTAACAACTGAAACTCGTTTCTGTCCAAAAATGCAATAAATGTTAAAAGCTCACACAAAAGCAAATAAAATATTAACCGTTTATACATACATACATACATACATACATACTCGTACATAAAAACTTTTCAAAGACTTCACACGCTCAGCGAAAACTTATCAAAGCTGTGTAATACGAAACGGAAAGGATCTGGATAATTTTTCACAAGGCATACGAGAAAAACGAAGCTTACTGAGAAACAAAATGTCGAATGTAAGTTACAAATATTTTGAAAGTTGTTTTTTGTTTTTCTTTCAAGTCAAATTTCAAAGAGTAAGGTAAAGAATATTTAGGACTGACCGAATATTAGCAGCTTCCATCGTGTAGTTTTTAGACTTTCGATTTAAATATACATCTGTACATATTTGGGTAGCCCTCTACGAATCGCCGAGAGTTAGAGAATAGCGAGACAAACACATTGCACCAGCTGTTTAAAAAGACTGGCAGCACTGGAAAAAGCTGTCGAAAATTACTTATGTATATCCATTGGATCAATTGTTTGAAAGCTCTGAGCTATTTTAGACTTTTAGATCTTAATTATTTTTGTATATAATTTTTATAGTCGTCTGATTGTAAATCAGAACTCAGTAGGACAGAAGAAAGCAGTTATGTTTCATTAATTCTCACACTCTCTTCATTCGAATTTTGCTTTTACATGTAAATACATTCAAGAGAGATCAACGACCAAAGAAAGCAAGCAAAGAAGATGCGAATCAATGACACCGTATGTGTTTGGTAGCCCTCTCTTCAACTAATAATAAATAAAAAATTTACAAAGAAATCTTATCCTGATGGCGACTTGGCTGTTAAAATTCATATCTAACAGTCTATGGGGCAAATAAAAATTATAAATCGATATGTGGGGCCAGTAAATATATTTAATCTACATGCATATATTGATTGACAGTTCCACTTGACCCATAAATGCGCCATATTTTCATATAAATTGGTGTCCTTTAATAATTTATATTTTTTAATAAGCCACACTCGAGTATACTCTGAAATTTCGTAAATAACTGTAAAAGCACATCTCTCGGTCACAACTAACTTCAATGAAGAATTTAGCATATTTTCCTCTAGTTTACTCATCTTCTAAATTAATTTTAACCCAATTGAAGTCTATATCCTTATAATCCTCCTTAATACGAGTATATGATGTATGTGAAGCTGTATAACCTTTCCATTTATGCCCATTTCTAATTACAATAATCCGATTGCTCAATGCCATTGCCAATTTCCTGCTACCGCACACTTACAAATGCATAGTTGCTCTACATGGATGAAACGAATTGCAATGGCATCTACGCATCCAAAGTCAATAGTACGGCATCACCACTAACAACAACAACATCAAACAACAATAACATCATTAACTGCAACGAAAGCAGCAACAATATTCTGCACGCAAGCAACATTATTATGAGCACGACCAACAACAGCCATAGTAACAGCAACAACAATAGTAACGTTAACGGAAATAGCACCAGTAACATCATAAATAACGCAAGCACAAATAATATCAACAACATCAACATCATGAATATAGCAGCCTCGACTGTGGCAATGACAGCGGCGGTTACCAACGCCAACGCCAACGTCAACGCTGCCGGCACCGGCACCGGCCTCACGTCAGCCACACTACCCACATCCGTCTCGAATGAGGATCTAAGTCAGAGTTTATCCGAGTACACGGATGCGGATGAAAGCATATCAGCACCGACCGAGTTTCTTGCTGAGGTGAGTATACATACATACATATGTACTTATATATTATGAAGAAGTTATGAATAAAGCGTAGATGAAAAAGTGCAGCGGAGCTGAATGCAGAAGTGCCTGCAGGCTTACAATTCGCTCTACTGTCTGCCAAGTCTATTCACTGTGGAAAATACTCGCGTAGCTGCCAATTGCCCTCTGCCACTTGGCAATTGACTAGCTTTAATAAATGCAAAAAAAAATTAAAATAAAAACGTTAGCTTCTGATTCACCGAAACACCACCCTTCCCAGGTGCAATTTTTATAGAAAAACTGGTACAAAACAATCTTTAACTTGATTTAGTTAGTTTACATGCATCTATAGTACATGCTTTAGTTATCAGATCTGAACCATTTTTTCGAAGATTGTAGTGATGGCTTGGATAATATTATAAGCCAAATAAAGATACCTTTGATACATATCCTTAATAGGATCTCCAATAATAAAACCAACACCAAAATTCCTCAAACATTGTACAAGAGTACCCTGTTAAAGGTATAAAGACAACAAAGAAGCTCAAAGCTTAGACGAAAATGTCAAATTTCGTGAATATTCCTCGTTACATGAAAAAATATTCCAAACAAGGGCTTAAGTTCGATAGGTAAGTTTGACAGATATATGTTATAGTGATCCGATGAACTGTTTCTTTAGGGATTACATTATTGCCCCAATTAAAAAGTTTTCCACAAAAGAACTTCCGATCGTTCATTTTCTATGGCAGTCGAATATCGGATGTTCCGACAAATGAGCAGCATCAAGAGAAAAACGTGGGAAAATTTTCAAATCAATATCTTGAAAACTGAAGGACCTCTTCTCTTCCTTACTGGCGTAAACACCGCTTACACGGTTATAGGCAAGTTAACAACAGCCCGATTCTTCTTCACGTAGGCTCTCTTCCTCTGCTCTCACCGGCGGGTACCGAATCGAAAACCTTCAATACTGAATTGTTCTCTTCCATCCGGGCAACATGGCCTAGCCAGCGCAGGCGCTGTCTCTTGATTCGCTGGACTATGTATATCTCGTACATAAAGAACCATAGATCTTCCGCAAAATCTTTCTCTCGAACACTCCTAAGGCTGACTGATCAGATGAAGAACTAGTTCGCGTATATACACACAGACGGTCGTGGAGAAATCGACACAGCTCGCCACGCTGATTATTTATATAAATACATATGTATATCCTTCTGGGTGTTACAAACATCGTAGCAAACTTCATACACCCTGTTCAGGGTATAAAAATACCAACAAGGTCAAACGTTGAAAGACTGTCAAATATATTTAACATGCATATTCCTAATTTTGTAGTAGTAGGTATTTTAACAACTAAGCCAAAAATCGTTCTACCATACTACAGGTTTTATATCAAAATCTTCTTAATGGAGTTAAGAGAAGCATACGTGACAAAAAGAATTTGTTCAGAAAATCTGTTGTTATCGGTATAATATTCTAAGAAGACCTTGCCTTGTATTATAGAAAAAGCCTTCCAATGATAATCCACAATATTCTGGTAGGCCACAATATTTTACAGCGAGCTTTTTTCAATTTTTTAAACTTAGTTACAGATTAAGTATGAAAGTTTTACTTGAAGTCCGAAATGCAGACGAAACTCTGCTGATCTTTAAGTGCCCTGGAGAAGATTTTACAATGCATATGTGTTAGTGATGTTCACTCGTGTTTTGCCCGGAAACGATCAAATAAACACGTCAAATATCAGTTTTGTTTTGGCATGTGCTGCAATTCCACTGAAAAATAAAAATAATAAATTGAAAAAGAAGAAGGCAGAGTTGATGAAAAATTGGTACAAACAGCGTAATAAGTTTGCACATGAAAACCTTCTCGCAGAAGTACAAATATCCAGCAAAACAGATTATTGTAGCATTTTGCGAATGGATTGCGACACATTTAATTAATTTTTAACCAAGGAGGAGCTCCTTATCAGTTTTTTAAGGGCATATCGTACGGCTTCTTTTTCTCTTCTTTTTTAGGTATGCTTCTATTTTAACATTTAATAAACCTTCTAAAGTTTGGTAATGTAACACTTGATACTTCGTACAAAAGTTTCTGCGTACAAATAAATTTCATCCGTATATGCTACCGCTTTGAAATCTACACCGTAAATGCTTGTCATGAATGGAGACGATCAAATTAGTGGCCGTCAAATAGAAATATCAAAAATTTTTCATTTTCATCAAACAGAGCCGACAACATGTCGGTGTAGCGTACGTGTAGTCGACGACAGCCGACGCCACCAATGCACTTACATAGAGTGTTTGACGAAATTATTTGATCGTCACCAGGGCACTTTAACTAGCAAAGTTTTTTAGTTTTAGTTTTTTATCATTTGATCGAGGTCTACATTGAATCAATTGTCGTTTATAGCAGCAGACACTATTAACTTTAATATATTCCGCTTGACGAGTTTGATAAGACCTGGGATTTCTTGGCGATTTCAAGTATTACACATTGTTTGTTAGGAAGGTTCAGCAAAAAAGGTTAAACCCACATAACTTTAAGAGAGCCCCCAGCCTGTTAGTAGGAGAGCTTAATGTTAAAGAACCTATTATAAAGGCCGGTGAAACATATATAATTAATTTTAGGGACAATGCTCTAAAATGGAGCTCAGTATACCTTTAATCATTTCGGTTGGTGTGAATTCGAAAATAATAAGGAACGATTTTATGACTTTTCTCAGTACTGAACGGACTTGGAATGCCTATGTATAGTAAAGTCTTAGTAAATTCATCGATGGAATGGCAAGTGGTTTAAACACAGTGATGAGTCGTGACACTTTATATTTTAAGATTTCGCTGCACTCTATTAATTTGAACGAGGTCAACGGCTCTGTTTAGCGCCTGAATTAGTCGACCACCATCTTTGGATTCAAAATTTAATTTTCCTTGTTTTAAACTATATTAATAATAATGAAACCAAATTGTATTCTTCTTAAAATCATTAGATTAACATAAATATATAACTGCTTTCAAATTGATACTCGTATGCATAATGAATAATGAATTTTCTTTTAACTATCCTCTCTATTTACAGTTTCTCTCTGCGGTGATGCTTAAAGATTACAAAAAAGCCTTGAAATACTGCAAACTGAGTGAGTTCTATTTGAATATCATAAAATTTTGAAATACTTACAAATCAAAACTTTTAATTAACTCGCAAACTTTCGCAAACAACAACTATCTCTACACCTGTCGCAACTGTCAACGAACTATTTAACAGTTTTACAATACGAGCCAAACAACGCAACAGCCAAAGAATTCTATCCGCTTATAATCGAAAAGTTACGAGGTAAGTTGCACAAGTTCGTGCCGGCAGCGCCAAAATAGAATAGGGAACAGCGACACCGTTATTGAATTAGAAATGCAACTTTAAGTATATTATTATATCTTTAAAATATTCGAATTATTTTCTATTAAAAATTACACAAATAGACGCAGCGGCCAGCGATAGTGATGAGAATTACAATAAATCGTCTTCGCCGGAACCAGTTTTAGAACTACAATCCTCGGATCCATCGGCAGGCGAAAGTGATGATGCGGCTTTTGAAGACCAAGCGATCGGTATTATTGATGATGGGATTGATGAGTTTGGACTGGCAGAGGACAATTGTCATTCTTTGGATGGCTCAAATAGTCACGAACTAAATGTAAGTAGTCGAAGCGGCAGTAGTGACTCGGCGGGTGGTAGTATAAGTGATTCGATGGATGAAGAGGTCGAAGGAGAGGAAGTCGATGACGAGGATATTGATGGCATTGATGATGATGATGTTGAGGATGAAGATGAAGACGACGACGATGACGAAGTGGAAGATGTCAACAGTAGCAGCGGTGATGACTTGCCAATCGATGACCCGAATTCGATTGAGGCTGCAGCAGGTACCGGCAATAATTCACTTTCGTCGCGAAATTCATCTAGTGGCGGCGGCGGCAGCGGGCGCAGTCGAAGCGACAACACAACACACTCATACTCCAGTTTACTGCTGGAAGAAGAGGACGATATAGCGCCGGTTAATTTGAAATTTACCAAAGAGCTGTCATCGCCCGATTTGGATGTCAGCAATGGTGGGTAGAGCGCTTGTTTTATTTTGTTACGACTTTTGTATACAATTTTTATTTCTATTTGGGCCGTAGGCAACAAATTATCGTCAACTTCATGTAGCGACTCGGAATCACCAACGGAACCGCTAACGCAACGACTAGCCGCCATTTTGCGCTCAAAGTGTGGTGTGTCCAGCGCTGGTGACAACTATTGAAGGCAATGCAAGTGACATACAAACAAAACGCATACGCAAACCGCATAGTTATCAGGAAAATTCAAAACTTTAGTATGAAATGCATACAAATGAATCTAGTTTAGTTGAATATATATACTAATATATGTACTGTGTATATTTTCATGTATTCACTTGTAGCTATTTAAGCGTTATATACTCGTAGTTTAGTATATGTATATATCCATGTATTTATGTACTGGCATATAACCAAATTCGTATACAACACGTTTATTCAGATATATATCCTTGAAGTATGTAATGTACACATATTATAGATTAGCAATTGAAGAGTTGATTTTCTCACCACTGACATTTCCCATTACAACTTGCCAATCACTCTCAAATTTACTCAGAGATTGAGCTTTGCGAAACTTTTGAAGAAGAATGCTCAAAAAAGCGTATAATATCGGAAGGATACCTTAATAAGATGATCTACTCACCCTTAAAATACGACTACTTTTCTTATATACATACATATATAAAAAATATTTGATCAACTTTTATAAATATATTTACTTAAATTCTACTATTATTAGAAACCGCTATGAGATTTTGGAACTATCTTCGCTAAAAAATATGAGGTCTAAAAATACCAGTATACAGCTGGTTCACCTTAAACTTAGGGGGTTTGTATCAAAATTATAAAGTTCGTACGTGTTTATGAAGTAAGTTTCAAAATCTCTCAGCCAATACTCTTTATCAATGACCTATAAATTTATATACTTTTTGCGTAATAGTCTAGTAATTAGTAATACCTAGTGCAGAGAACTGACTCTTATTTATGATATTCTAGATCACAAACAAAGTGGACTTGTAGTGGATTTTATATGCATGCTTTAGAATTAGGTTTTATAGGTACTAGCGAATTTGATAAATTAATACAATTAATATTTATTTAGTCTATATATCTATATTATTGAAGTGAAAATATACAAAGACAGGCGAGCTGTTGTCGCATAGTCACCTTCTCAAAGACATTTTGAAAAATCTTTCAACGAAATCGCAAAAGAAGAAATCGGAAGTAGAAATTAAAGGAACTATTTGAGACGAGGAATCTTTTTACCAAACCGGCTATAAAGAGAGAACCACACATTCAGTTTTCCATCGATCAAGGAAGGTTTAATACTTAAGTCCAACTAAATTCAAAAACATTCTGAAAAACCTTTACATTAAGAAAATAAGGTCCACATGGGCTAAAAAAAGGCGAATTGCTCGTAAAACATTTAATCATTGATTTTATATAATTTGGTGTGGAGGCGTGCTACTTCTTATTTCAAAATTTAAAAAGCGGTAACCGAAGCTATATTATTTTTCGTGTTTTGATTGAACAGTTTGGATGACAGCTATAAACCATTGTGTTCCGATCTGGACAATATGTTCGGAAATTATACACATTCCCTGGGGTTATAATCTACGCCACATTTCGTGACGACATATAAAAAATCGACAAACAACTTTCATAAAAGAACTTAAGCTTGATCGGTCAGTTTGTACGCTATAGAGGTCCAATCCGCGCAATTTATTTAGAGTTTAAGCAGTGCCTCTCTGTCAAATTTCTTGAAGATAGCTTTTCAAATAAAAAGTTTTCTGTACAAAAACATGAATTTATCGTCAGTTCAATATCGGCGGTTCGGAAAATTGAGTAACTTTTTGAAGAGAAAACGATGAAGAAAATTTCAAATTGATATCTCAACCTGAGGGCCTAGTTGGTGTATTTACAGACAGACGGAAGGAGAGACAGGCAGACAGTCGGATATAGCTAAATAGACCCAGCTCCTGCTGATCATTTATACTATATACAAGTATTCGGTTTGTTCACCGAAGTTAAACAAAATTTAATTTGGCATCTAATTTAATTTATGAAAGCATTAAAAATACGTAGAATATGTGATGGGTTAGGCCATAGGCAAGTATGTATTTGTATTGGTTAGAAGGTACTAGATGAACATATCGTACAAAGAAAACTATATACTTTTGCTAAATTAATTAGAATGGCAAATCTATTTCATAAGCATTAAAACACAAACTGAACTACATACTAATTTATACCTAATAAATATTTAATAACCATAAGCATAAAATGAGTATATTATAGAACTTCTCATATATTATTATAAACATTAAAATTAATATTTGAAATGATCACAATTCAACATTTTTATGAGTTATTTATGAGTTTAATCCAAAAACTATTTTTCTTTTTTGCAATGCAATATAAGCATTCACAAAAACAAACAACATAACATTAACCGTTCCCACGACAGTCAGGTCTAAGAATTTGGAACGCACCCGGAATTTTTTCCGGCTAAGGACTGTCAACTCGGCACCATTTCTTCAAATTACTTCAGGAATGTTTTCTGCCGCGATCACAACAACATAATATAATATATATATATTTATTCAAATTAATTTTTTAATACCTATAATATTATCACCACTTAAATACCTATTTGAAAAATCGAGTATACATAACTGATTTAAAATCGAAAATGTTTCAAAAACATCATTGAATAAGAAAGAAAGTAAAACACAAACACTCGTAAAAGTAAGCTAACATTACAAAGACTTCATTAATAGAGAGACTTTAAACTAGGAAGATGGTGGATTGTTGCATATTAATTTCCAAGTGCATATATACTCGTAATATATATACCATATAAGTATTTATAAGTTATAATCTCAACTATTTACTATTTATACTAATCTATATACTCAATTTAGGTACGTGTTATAACATATAGGCATATTTAGTATGTATGTGTATGTATCTATTGTATGTATTTATATGTAGTTTTCCTGTACGCATATTTGTTAATAGCAATGTAATATATCAAAGAAAAATCAAGTGTGAAAGGAACAGTTCTGAAACATAACACATAGATACATATATACTTATAACAGGTAAAACACCAGCGCATACATATTTCGTATAAACCAAATAAAAAATATATCAAACAATATTTCGTAAAGATGCAAAGAAAGCAGGAATAATTGAGTTCTTCATTAATTTCGACGGCATGTATGATTTAGTAAAGTGTTACATATTTATTGTTCATATGTATATAGGTAAGACCAGGTGGAAAAAGACCTGGCTACACTTGGAATCTGCAATTGGTGCCAAACAGCGAAGAACGACTGGCTCACTGTTGTAAACACGGATATAAGAAAAAATAGATGAAACCGCACTAAAATTGGCATATCTTACTTTTGGTGGGAATGCCAAAGAATATACCAGTTTAAATCATTTTGGTCTTAAGGGCGATTCAAGATGTTTTAACTAGGAATACTGTTTTATATGAAAGCTAGACGGTTCATAAAAAAAGCTGAAATGTTTCGGCCCCGCTCAAGCGATAACTTGAATAAATTTAAGATACATCGGAAAGTTGGTAAATGTATTCATTGGCACTTTGGGCAGGTTAGTATTGCAGTTGGGCATAATCGGAACATATCCTCGCCCAGAAAAACTTGTAATCTGCTCTAACTATGCCCCAAATTATAATGCAAAATTGTAGTTCCATACAGGGGATCACAACAGGATAAGTCTCTAAATGCAGAAAATTTTTACAAAGTTTGCGAGCTTCCGTTTCGTAATAAGTTTAATGTACATACCTTACAAATTACTAAAGCTATATCAACTAAGCTTGCTCAGGTCAAACCTTTTCGGTGCTTCCTCAGAGAGTGTGCAAATGGGTGAAATCGGATGATAATCGCACCCTCTTCTCATATAACGGTTATGTTGAAAACTGCTACAAGTCCGATAATCACTAAATGAAAATTTCTTTTGTCATATTTTTAAAATTCTTAACTTATTTTTCAAAATCTATATAGTCCCCTCAAAGTAATTCCCCTTGACCCCAATACACTTGTGTCAATGTTTTTTCAATTATCGAAACAGATGCTAAAGTCAATTTCCGGAATAGCATTAGAGGCGCGTAGCGATTCACGTTTGATGTCTTCAATTTCTTCTAAACGGTTTCCTCGGAGTGGTCATTTCAGTTTGCTGAATAGCCAGAAGCTACGCGAAGCTACGGTGGTTGAAAATTTGGCGAAAAGCTCACGAAGAATCAATGTAGTATAGTGATTCATTAAAGTGGTGCAAAAACTCTTTGTACGAATAGCTTTGCGTAAACACTCAAATAATTTTCCTAGTTGACAGTTTGTCCTGTGGGAAGCACACCTCGATAATCGAAGAAAACTAACAACATAACCGTAATTTTTGACCTGCTTTGACGAAATTTTTTCGACTTCGTTCCATCTTTGCCACGATATTCGGTCAATTGATCGTATGTTTCCGAGTCATAAGCATAGATCCACGACTCATCGCTAGTAATAATACGTTTCATGACATTCTGGTAGTCGGAAAGTATTGTTTCACGCTAACGCGTTGCTGTTTTTCGAAAGAATTAAGTAATTTTGGAAGCAATCGCCCCTTCACCTTTCTTAGGGTCAACTGATCTTCCAAAATAGTTTTCACTGATCCTTTTAATATTCCAATGATGATCATACGAGGATCTCTGACTGTCGATTCTCAAACATCAGTTCCTTTATTTCATTGATATATGGATCATCACTTGTTGTTGATGGCAGTCCTAGATGTGGTTCGTCAAGAAGTTCTTCGAGCCCCTTTTGAATTATTATCACCGAAGGCCTTTTCCGTACACAAAATTTAATGGAACTTCTTTGTTGAATAATTTTACACATCGTAAAAATCGCCGGATGCACTTTATGTACTTCAAAAAAAGCAAGCTTATACTAAACACAATGATTGTTTTGATGTGACATTTGGCACAGATGGCACTGACAGTCATACCAACCTAAAAAATAAATATTTTGACGAATGGGTTTTTGCGCGAAATTTAAATTAAAAAGTCTTACTATTTTTTCCCACAGTAGTACAGCAGGAAGAGGGAAAAGAGGCAAGTCAATGACTACTACAAGTATATAAAAAATTTTGTGTAGATATCTGTCGTAAAGTTAAAATACTTTAGGAGATTCAAAAAGGATGGTATGTTAAGCACGGCAAGAACATTCGTATCACTTCAAATGATTCCTTACAGGTATGATGATCGAAACTTGTTAACAAATGTTGATGTAACGAGTTTTAAGAGCACTAGAAAAGTTTGCAAGCGTGCGCGTGTTGGCCATGCAAACGAAATCGAGTTGCATACATGATGGCATCAAATGTACTTTCACAGGAATAAAGAGTTTCATTGATATCCTTTTAGTTTTATCTAGAAAAAAACTTCTGTAACGTTGTTATTGAAAAACTCACTCTTAAATTTGAGGCCACTGACTCCTATTTTCGGTAGTAATTTTTAATAATTTCGACTCGTTGTTAGATCGTATATCTTTCCACGATGAAAAGTGCCCTATTGAAAACACCTATGTATATTTCTTGGTGGCGATAGTTTCTTGATAGTATGTCTGCTATTTCGTAATGTGTTTGGTAGGTGGAACTACTGAATTTCTTTAAAATATAACTTCAATTTCTCCAGATTTCACAGAAAATAGAAACTTTAGAATGGAGTTTACTGTGTTTTTTATCGTTTTTCTAATTTCTACAATTAACAACTTTTTTGTTAATTTTTGTTAATATTCCACTATTCATGGACGTGTTTATTGGCTGTTGCATAAATGCTCTTTAATATCATAGATCTACAAAAACAAAACATTTTTTTCTTTTAGTTTTCAACCAGGCCACGAATTTAAACATCTACGCAAAAGTAAAAGGGAACTCGGTTCTTTAATACCCGACCAAGTTAGGAATGGTTGGACGAGAAAGATATTATTTTAATTACAATTGTTGGCAATATTTAATTCCAAAAACGGCAAATTATTGAAGGATTTAGAGTTGGAAAATTTTTGTGTTGTTGTTTTGAGCCGTGAATTTCAACTCGATTAAGGTAACTATGAAGAAATTTAAAAAATTTCAAGTCAAACTATATTCACAATCATCTGAATAAATTCCAAATAAGTTCCACCAGAATATAAGTACTTGTAAGAGTGATGAACTTAAGGCGTCGAGGTTGCTTGAGATTGTCAACTTGAGAATTATAAAAGTGTTTTAAACATTTTTCTCTCAATTTACTTGAATGTGTTCATATTCTTCAAAACAAAACTGGCATTATAAAAAATACATAAATAATTCCAGCCTACCTGATCGCTGCCCCTACTTCACTAAATTTCTGCGCAAAATACTACGGATGGTAAGAACGCTTCTATTGATAAGTTTTGATATCTCCTGCAATGCATTAAGTATTATTTTTCTTTCTTCGAATATGGCTTCTTTTTCTTCAGATATTTTGTAATGTTGGGTTTGTCAAGTTTATGCCTAAAGTAGTTTAAATTCATATTTTCTTTCAAAAGAAAATGGTTTTTATTTTAGCTCACAGTTAAAAGTTTATTTAAAGTAATAATAAAGTTTCCAAAACAAAATTTTTTCGAACCAAAAATCTGTTGTGTTCTTTTTATTGAAAAAATATGTTGCTTTCTTTCATATTTTCTGATTTTTTTAATGTAAAATGGAAATAAAAATTTTGAAAAAAAACGAGAACAAATCTTGCAAAATCATTGATAGTTTTATGACTTATGAGCTCTAAATATATTCAAAATATCTTTTATTATATAAAATATACTGTAGAGTGTTTTCCAAGCAATTATACCTACATATTTCAACAACAAATGAACAACAAAAATAGTTGTGGATAAAACTTTGCAAAGACATAAGCAAAATAGCACTTGTTTTATTATTTATTCATTATTCTTAATGAAAGACGTAAAGTCTGATAAATACGCACATATACTCAAACGAAAAAGGTGAGTAGACAAGATTATTTATTTGATTTCAGCTGATATGAAGATCAAAATTCCTTATGATTTCCTCGTACGTTAACGAACGAAACAATTCCAAATATGCCGTGCTAATGCCCTCATTATTTTTCAAGTTGGTGACTTTTGTATGATATATTGTTTACACATCAAAGATAATGAAGCATACGCTCATCACCTCGGTGGAAATAAAATGTCAACACCGTTAGTCATTCATTGCTCAAAATCATCTTATTTATCCTTTTCACTCTGTTGCCATCCCGGAGACATCGCATGAAAGTTAATCGTTCATCTACATACTTAGAAGACAGAGAACGAGAACTGTGAAAACAGGTGTCATCTCTTTGAAAACCTTAAAGTTACGAAATATCAATATTTATATCAAATAAGCGGAAGTTTAAAATCTGAGTAAAAAAGCATTTACTTCTAAGTCAATAAACTTATTAATCCGGGTAGACGTAAGCCGATTCAAATGCACCCTTAAATTATAAGAATTGATTTCGATATGTCTACAAAACAAGCAAGGAAGGGATAAGTACGGATGTGACCGAACATTTCATACTCTTGCAATTTGCAGAAATCAAAGCCGAAAAAATACTTTCAGGTGTTAGCAAAACTATTGTGTATACTAACAAGTAAGGAAGGGCTAAGTTCGGGTAAAACTGAACATTTTATGCTCTTGCAACTTGAATAAAAGCCAGTTAAATACCGTAAGATGTAAAATTCAACCAGAGGATCGGAATCTATGCAATTTTATATATACATAAGGTTTGTTAGAAAAACGAAAGTCATCGTATGTAATAGTATCGACCCGATGTGGCCGTCATCTTACCATATACTAAAAAAAAATTCCCTGAATTCTATTAAGGTATCTCACATACAATTATCATATTATATCATATGAAGCAAAGTCAGCCGGATGTTCGAAAATCCTTGTAATATTTACATACATGGGGGCTAGGTCAAGTTTTCGCCCAATTGTATCTGTTTTGAGCACAAAGATATAGCGTTATATGTTAAGTATATAATTCCTTGACTTGTAGAATTTGATCATTGTTCGTCGAGAGAGGACTTTACTTCTCAATTGCCCACTCGGTCCGAAGTAACACTTGTTGACAAGAGTTATTATGTGTTGGATTTCGAGTTTGCCATTGTTGTTGGTGTTAATGCTGGTTCCAAGATATACGGAATTTTCTACGATTTCGAAGTTATAACTGTTAATAATGACGTGGGAGCAGTGAAGACAAGAGATATTTCGTCTTGCCCTCGTTCCCTACCAGATCCATTTGCTTCGATTCCTTACGCATTCTGGAGAAAGTAGAATTTATGGCGCGGTTGTTGAGGCCAATGACATCAATATCATCGGCGTACGCGAGAATCTGTACCCTCTTAAAGGGGATTGTAGCTTCTCTATACAAATCTGCAGTTCGAATTATTTTCTTCAGGCGTAAATTGAAAAGGCCGCCCAATAGGGAGTCCCCTTGCCTAAAAACTCGTTTGATATCGAACAGCTCGGAGAGGTTCTTCTCGTATTATTTTATTTTGCGGTAGTACCAAATTCAGACCAAGCGGCATAAAAGCCCCTTTTCAAGCTGTCAAAAGCAGCTTTGAAATCGAAAAAGAAGTGGTGTATGTCAATCCTTTTTTCATGGGGCTTTTACAAGATTTGACGCATTGTGAATATCTGGTCAGTTGTTGATTAGTCCTAAAACCACACTGAAAAGGTCGAGCCAGTTTGTTAACGGTGGACTTTAATCTCTCAACCAATACGCTCGGTAGAAACTTATATGCGATATTGTGGAGGCTTATCCTACGGTAGTGGGATGATGCATGCTCCAGTTCTTGGCCGCCGTGTTTCAATAGATATATTGGGCAATCCATCAACCCCCGCCGCTTTGTTGTTCTTCAGACGGGTAATTGCTATTCGAACTTCTTCATGATCGGACAACGGATCATCTGCTCATCTCTATCTTTCCCATCCTACACGTGTTGTGGTCGATTGTAACGTTGCGAAGTATGCAGTCTGTTTTCTCTTCCAATATTATATGTCCAATTAATTTTTCTAAGATATCTTACATGTGGGCCGATATATGTGTACGGTAAAAATCCAACCGAAAATTTGATACAAACGACCGTTTAACTAATTAAACTATCATACTCGGTAGCAACATATTGCAAGAGTGTAAAAATATCGCACCCATTGCGGCCGTAATGCAAAACTTATTAAGAAGCGCTACCCTATTCCGGTACCCAAATTTCAATAAGTTAAGAGGTTAGGGGTAGTCAAAGGCACGAAAAAATTGAATTTTGGGTATTTTTTTTGCTATTAAATCGTGTTATTTTACAAAAGTAGTACTATGGCATTATTATAGAATGTGTTGACTTGAAGTAACGAAAATGTCAACAAAAAAAATTTAATTTCCAAAGTTATAGTTGCTTGTGTTGACCCAGTTTCAAAAAAAGGATTCAGCTAAAATCAATCGGACAAAAAAATTAGTTTTATAAATAGATAAACTCGGGCCTGATCGAAGGATTTTTTTTAATTAACAAAATGGCGGCCTCAGGAAATTTTTTTCTAAATTTTTGGGAAAAATCAACAGTTAATTGGCCTTAAAAAATCGAAATAAAAAAATCCTTCGATCAGGCCCGAGTTTATTATGTATTCTAAAAGCTGTATAAATTTCACTAAAATCTACTGAGCAGTTTTCGAGTTACAGTTGTCACCAGTTCAAAAAACATAGTTTTGAGAAAAGTGCGTTTAAAGTTTCACACTAGCGCTTTGAAATGCCCGAGCTCTCTTTGTTATTTGTCGAATAACTGAAAAACTAATTATCGGATCAACGTGAAATTTTTAGAAAATATGTTTAAGATAATATTTAACGAAAATGCAAAAAAAAAAATATTTTTTTGAAAATTCTGACTACCCATAACCCCTTAAATAAGGTAAGCTTCAAAAGTATTAAAAAAATGTACTTGAGAATCGGGTTTCCTAAGGTAGTTATTGCCGATTTTATCAATATTTTTAAGTATTCCAAAATATATTTATATAGATATGTTATATATATTGTGATCACAAAGTACCCGGAAATTGTAAATAAAACGAAAAATATTCAATTATTCATCAATATATATTTTGTTGCTTTCAAAGTAATCTCCACCAGATGTAATACACTTATGCGAACGATTTTCAATCGTACACATCGATGTCACATTGGTACTCTTTTTGAAAAAAATTAGCTTTACGAGTATTGTGGCGAGTCGAGTAATGCGCGTTTCATACCCAAAATATGAACCAAAATCATTCGAACGGACTACTCAATATTTTACGAGGCATAGAAAAGAGAATGTTGAACTCCGTTGCGTATTATGTTCGAAGGTACTAAGCAAAGAACTAAATCATGGATAAGTAAATTAGTTGACAACTCTACTTACTTGGTCCTGGCACCACTCATTGTTGAATATAAAAACCACATTTATGAAAATTCAATATTCAATTCATTATTTACATGTTGACATTTTTATGTTTTTTTTTTTTCAATTTGATCGAAATTTTATTTTTACAGCTTGATTATTGCCTCATTAAACTGCTTCAATAACTTTCACTTACAAAATAGTTTTTATGTATTGTACAATGCAAAAGTGATAACTAGAATATTACTGTTTCATTTTTATTTGATTTTTTCTCTCGCTTATAAAATGCTATCTTATTTATACACATTCGTCAATATGTGTGGAGGTTAATAAATTATAAAAAATATAATTTTTAATTACTCAGTACTGTTGGATATACATACATATGTAATTCTAGTACACATAAAATCTTTTTAGAGCAACTAAGTAAGTAAAAAGTTAATACGTAGATATCAATGCCCTTTTGCTTACTTGTAAGTGATATGTTAAATAACGGTCTAACGCGGATTTCAATTCAATTGGTTCAATATGGTCGTGAAAGGAATTCATACTTGTATAACTAAACAGAAAATCATTAGAAATTGATGTCCCATTTTCTTTTTCTATCTTATTCATTTTCTTTAGCTTTGCTTCTTGTTATTTTACTCTGTTGGAGTCCAAATCATTTTCTCCTTGTCTTCCAAACTCAGTTCGTTCAAATGTCAGTTGTCCTCAGTTTTCCAAAAGAATCTCAAACTGACACTTCAGCACCATAAATAGATTTCATTAAATGTTTGTATGTATGTATGTAACTATACAAGCATTGCTCTAAGCCCGCAAAGCAGTTCAAGCTTTCAAACTTAAGTATATGAAATTGTGTATGTATGTATTTATGCACTATTCGTACTGCTTAAGTGCTTTGTAAATAAATCAGGTATATTAGCATTGCCATAAATAATTTGCTTTTAAATATTATTTGCACTAAATCATTATTATTTCTTTCTTAAATTTTAATAGCCTTAATCGCAAGTGTTAATATTATTTAGACTGATTCCTTCTCGTCGTTTTCGCAGTTTACTTTTAGGCGTCTAAACTTTCTGAACGAAAATCAGTAAAACGGTTTCTACAGAATAAAGAGACTACTAGGCGATTATAAAAATGTTTGTATGTAAAGTCGAAAGTTTCAAAGAAATATGCAGTAACAAATCTGCCTGTAAATAGATTTTGATATATATTTTTTATTTGGGTTAAAAATAAGATATGACAGTACTTTCTAAACTGATTTTAGTCAAGCTAACAAATGAGTTGTCTAACCCTCCTTGAAAACTAATTTCCCCAAAAACATACATATGTATATAATATCAACAAAATCGGGTATTATTTGTAATAACTGCATTTGTAACTCACAAACACACGAAAAAGTTTTCAGTAATTAAAAACACAGAGCGTTAAAAAGTATTTTCCAAAATCGCCTAAACTTAGGTGCTCCAATAAAACTCCAAAAAATAAGGTAAAAAAACACTGAATAAAAAACAACGATTCAGCACTTATTGCTCCATTTAAAACTAAGACCCCTATTAAGCACTTGACCAGCGATTTCTAAATTTTCATTACGCATTGCAACCACCTTTTCACGGTAGCCATTTTCAAAGTATTATATTTACTTAATAAAGCTCAGAGAATATACGTTCAGATCAATTGCTATTTGCAATATAATAAAATGATTCTGATATACACTTGCCAGAAAAAGTCTGCGTACAAAGTACCAAAAAAATATCTTTAATATATACTGATTTTATAAAAAACGAATTTTTTGATATTCATTAAAAGATATTAATTATGTTGTTTTATTAAAATATAATTGATTCTGCGTTGAAGGATATAAGATATAAGTGAATCTCATAGATACTATCGAGGGTTAGAATCTGGTGATTCTGGTCGTGTTGTAGAGTAACTAAAGCTTAATTATGACTTTTGTATGCTTCGGGTCGTTCTTCTGTAAAATATAGTAGCCACTTCGAAGGCCTAATTCGTCCGCTCTTTACTACATATTTATTTTTAAGATGCTAAGGTACGCCCCATTGTATACTCTATAAATTCCATTCGTCCCACGCAATTACTAGCTATGCATCTCCATATCATTGCTTCTTCACCACGATTATTCAGAATATGCCGTGAACGTTTTTGCCATAAAATCTGTGCAACTGCATTTTTTTTTTTTAATTTTTTTTAGTTTTGTGAAAGGTGTTAGTGTAGAAAGATTTCTTAAAAAGCATTTTGCTTGCTACAAATGTGAACGGGCCACTGCAGTACCTCCTATATTCGAATTATGCGCACCTCTTCATTGCCTTACTGACGATAGATACCCAAAATGCAGCGGAATTAAATTTAACGTTGTGTTGTGGCGTAACGCCATTCACTGAGAGGGAGTCGGTAAAGGTATTAAATGCGTCCAGTAGTTGTCGGAAGTTAGTTGTGTCCGAAGACTGGTTGGTGTATTGTTTGATGTCGTCGACGTAGTTGAGGAATGACCTCTCCTAGGGGGCAGTTCCGCTTCAAGCAGGTAACTTCAGGAATGATTTCTGTAAAACCACTTCAACAGGAACTGCTTGGAGAGGAGTTCATTAAGCTCCTTAACTGTGAGCAAACGGGCCTCACTAAGCAGGTGTATGAGAGGCGGATACAGTTATCGTATTTCAGAGTTCAGTGTTCTAACAAGTTTACAACTTCCTCGCCTGCGTCTCAGTACAACCAGGCGACCACATCGATGCGGCGTAGTTAAGGACCTGACGGCCGTTTGCCTTGTATGTTGCCAACAACATTTCTTTGTCCTTTCCCCATACGCTGGCTTCTAGCGACCTGAGGATTTTATTGCACCTCTGTACTTTGGCGATAATCGAGGTCATATGAGGAGTGAAGGAGCACAGACTGTCGAAAGTGACACCTAAAATTTTTGGGGTTAATGATAGTCGGAATCTTACCACCATCGACTGCAATATTAAGGTCAAGTCCGTACTCCTTCGTCCAGTTTGTGAATATGGTTGCTGTGGATTTAGTGGGAGCGAGTGTTAAGTGCCGTACAGCGAGAAAGCGAGAGAGGTCGGAGAGATAGCTTTTACGTTTGATAACGTACCACTTATTCCATTATATTCTAATAAACCCCAGAGGCATGGAATTGAAAACCGTAATACCGCCACTGTGAAACCACAAAAAAGGTTTTAAACATTCCCGCCATTTTTTTATGACCGATTGAGTTAATATCGATAATATTAAATTACAAAACTTCAACTAAAATGCAGTCGAGTTGTAAATTGAAACCGAAAATTTGACTATTGTTCAATATCGGTCTCGGGACAAAACTTTGTACAAGTTACAGAGGAGAACATCAAATTTACGGGCATCTAATGGTGGTATAATAGAAACAGATTGACCACTTTGATAACACAAGCTAGCTATGCACAAATGGAACCCTAAAATCGAAAAACGGGAAGAAACTTAACAAATATGTCGTTTGTGGTGCAACTCAGGTTAAGATAAATTGAACGAATAGAGATGACTTTACATACAAACATTTTCATAAAACACTTTTTTAAATAAATAATCCTTAAGCGTAACGCTATGCAAACGTCGATTTCGATAACCTAATTTGATATTTGAACTTATGTAGCTCCGTATTCATTACATGTGGTATGTAAGTGCTATGCTCGTATGTATGTATGTATGCTAAGTATGCTACTTAATTTAAGCTAATAAACTTGTAATTATGCTATATTTATTTCTATTTATGTACACGGCTGTTTGAATATATGTATGTATGTAGCAATTACTTTCTAATACTATTTATTAACTTTGTTGTTCTTGTTAAACAGAAACTTTAATTTGAAAACTTTTCAGGTGAATATTGTACTGTTGAGAATAATCATCGCTCATTTATCGTCAAAATATTGATTTATTTATGTAAATAGCGTATAAGTATGTAAGTATGTGTATCGTAGCGTTTGTACGATTATGCACGTCGTCTCTTCTGATAAGCATGAGCACTTCAGTTGACTAAGTAAATACTTTGTGTAGGCATTTAAGTAGGGGCGTTTAAAGGTTGGGAACTGGTGTAGTAAAGGTTAGATGATGTTGCGGGTGGTCTTGCTCTAAATTCAGTAAGTACCCAGAGTTCTTAATGAATACAATTACATGGCCATTACTTTCTAAACTATGTAACCAATTCGTATTTAACGATGATCCAACGAAATTATGCAACGCGACAAAATTGAGTCACGCGTCATCGGGCTAAACTGATTCTATTTTTTTTATTTTTCGGCTGCTAACTGTTTAATAACAACACAATTAAATTATCATATTAAATCAAATTTAAAAAAATGAGAAGTGTTGCCATATTAAAAAAAAAACAGTGAAATTAAATTACGACAATGAATAAAATCTGGCGATATAATCACAGAACTCAAAAGTTTTCAAAAACATTAGTTTAGGTTATGGGTTGTGATCTACAATAGGTGTATCAAACTGAAGAGTTTTAAGTATTTTTGTCGAAATAAAGCAGTTTAAAAAATATTTTTAGCTATGTGTTTAATATGTTTAACGGTATATGTTCGTGGTACTTGAATAATTACTAACTAAGCATTCCTAGAATATGCTGATCGTCTAACGTCCTTTTAAATGTACTTTATAAACTCTTTGCTAACGACATAACCTAGAAAACCGGAAATCTTTTACTATACCCACAAATTATGTTTTATATCAAACTAATTTTTAACATGCAGTTTAAAAGAATAACTGATTATTATTTTGTCACGGTAATTGTAATTATTGAAAACATCAGTTCGTACTAGCTTCAATTTAGCGACTGTTTTTGTTGTTCGTATGTCGAATTACCATTAAGTTCCGGACTGCTTATAAAATATGTTTACTATTTATTGGCACAGTTAAGTTTTTAGATTAAGCAACGTCAAAAACTAGGTTATGTTAATAATATATATATATGTATATGTATGTATGTATATTAAAAAAAAAAAATAAATTAATTAAAAAAATTAAAGAACTAAATTATTAACACATAAACAAATAAAACTCAAATTAAATCAATAATGACGTTTATTTCAACAGAAAACCTTAAGTTATGCATGCGCAAGGTCATCGAAAATTCCACAAATTTTTTAAGAATTCTAGACAAACCGGCGCATGCGTTTCTAAAAACTAAAAATAAAATTACAAAATTTTGTTTGGGGGTACAAAATAGCTTTATGCATAACTCATTGTAAAATGTTATGACTTGCATTACACTTACTTCGTAGCTTAACAGTAATATTCTTTTGTTGGAATAAAATAAAATGTGCTCGCAAATAGAAAATATATAGGTGCGTATGTATGGTATGTGTGAAGAAACATCACAAATGGCAGTACAAAGTTCGAATATATGGGGATGAATAAAATTACATAACTGGTAACAAAAGAAGACACAGAAATAATATTTAATATAGACGTAACAAAAGAAAATAGTTGTCAATAAGGTTGCACATGCATTAGTCGTATGTGGTATGAAATGAGTAAACATTGAAAGCAATAAACTTACTTCAATGTTCATAAAAAGGTTTCAACAACAATAATATGATTCTTTCTCGTTTAACATATGAGTCAGTCGTGTAATTTCTAATTAGAGTGTGTGTTTTATGAGTTACGTAAACCTTAAAACCCTTTTTTGCACTTTCAACATAATTATTTCCTTAAAGAATCTTTTTTTTATTTTGCACTTTCAACATAATTATTTAACTTTTGCTAGTTTATGCGTGTGAATGTATGTATGTGCTTGTGTAATTCATGGTCGTCTATACAACTTAACTATTAACATACTTTAAGCTGCCAGCCAATTTTTACGCTACTTCTTATCGTACTATTTGTCGAACGTAAAACTATTAAATGTACACTTTAAAATGTATCGATTACTAAACATTATATATATATGTGTTTCAATATACATACATATATACGGGTATGACGTATACCCTAACTTATCAGCTTAATTCTTATCGCCTTAACATTATATATTGAATCGTAAGTTTTTAGCAATCTTTTACACTTGTTCTCATGCTCTGGCAATCACTTCAGCGCTAACGAAGTGATTTAATACCTTTCCTATAAGCAATTGGCTGTCAAGCGCTCTTCCTCACAATTTGTGTTGTTTTCAATTAGCAAAGGCGTTGCCGTGTATTTGCATAGTTGTGCGAAGCGCTCCATGACACACGACGAGGAGAGGCGTGCCTCAGCATCGTGATCCCAGCACTCTTCCATGGTGTCACAGAAGATGTTGAGGCCCTGCAAAAGTTCATTAAAACGCAATTTGAACACAACAACTACATAAAAATCGTCAATATTTTAGATAATGGCAATAATTTGGAGCTTTATCAAACTTGCTTTACTATGGCTTTACTTACAGCATGTGTACGCCATGTGTTCAGTAAGCGCGGTCTCAATTTCTTTGTGACTACAGTATCTTGTATCTCATCCAGAGTAGGACGCAGTCCAAGCTAAAGGGGAAAGCGCAATAAGTGCGTTATTATTGCATATTCTTCCATTACAAAACATATAATTTACCTCAGCTTCAAAAGGCAACATGTAGTCGCCAACAGGTCCCACAGCGGTGCAGCGCGACACCATTTCCCACAATACCAAACCGCACGCGTACACATCAATGCGCAGAAACGCATCACGATTGAAATTGATGGCGCCCTCCAGCACCTCAGGGGCCATGTAGCGGCGTGTGCCAACTTGACCATGAGTTTCGCCGCACGGTTTGCCTACAACAAGCACGAATTCCAAATAATAAAAATGAAAATATGAAGGTTAGCACTTGTGCACTTACCCGGTTGAAATACCATAGCCAAGCCAAAGTCTGCAATGCACGCCGTCAAGTCGCCCTTCAGCAACACATTTGTGGACTTGAAATCGCGATGCGCTATGGATGGCTTCAGTCCGTCCGTCTTGCCGGCCGGTATTTCCTCATGCAAATGCATCAAACCTTGCGACATAGACTCGGCGATTTTGCACAGCTCCAGCCAAGTTAGTGTGTGTGATTTCAAGTAATTACAGAGTGAACCGTTCGGGTGATACACGGAGATGAGCCAGTATTCCAATTGCACTTTTTCTGTGTGCTTTTCGCAACCAAGAAACTCTAATATATTTGGATTCCGCATGCGTGGCAGCTGTAACAAGTTGAATTATTCAAAATTGTAATTTATTTCATATTTTAGCATTTCACCAAATTTTACCTTATAAATATCCACTTCGGTATTCCAAGACTCCTTCTCCTGCATACGAAATATCTTAACGGCCACATCTTGACTATGCAGCTTACCCTGCCACACATCGCCGAAACGCCCGCTAGCCTTCAGCTCCAATAAATGTATAGGCCGGTTGTTGAGCAGTGGCGAAACATTTGTAGCTTCCGTTTCATTCTGCGAAATGGAAATTGTTACGAGCAAAGTAAATAAATAAGTAAATAAGCACAATGGGCAAGTTTCCGCCGAAGTTCAACTCACCGTGGGTATTTCGTTGAAATTGGTCGGTTTACGCTTGCGGTAGTAGCAAAATGCGAATGGTGCCAATAAAAGCGCCAAACAAACGAACACAATTGCACAAACTATTACGTAAATTACGTTTGTATTATCCGTTGTTTTTTCCTTCGGCACTATATAGAAAAAGAGAAGCATTCATATTAAACATACGGTATTTAAGCAAATAATATATTTTGCATATATTCGAAACTCTTTTATTGGTCAATAATCTCCGTAGCTAGTTCGAATCTATCGAAATCTTAAAATCTCAAAAATGCTTCACCTCGGCAATTAAAGCCAAACTCTTGTAATTTTTATGCGTCAAAGGTTCTGATAAAGATTCATCATTTGTGCCTTAAAATCCGATTAGGTTACTAATATATAATTTTAGTTTGTATCCTTAGTTATCTGTATATATGTATATAGATTCGAAATCGGAAAAACCCCGTTGTTATTGTGGAAAAACCCCCAAATGATACTACATACCCTTTGCATACTACACACCCCTGTCCTTATGGGGGGCTGATTTTCTTGGATAACAACTAACCTACCCTTCATCCAACAGGTCATCGATAACAGTTAGAAAAATATCATTCCTCTCACCCCCTTATTCAATTGGAGGAATGTTGTCAAAATGCCTTTGGACGGATAAAAACCCAGATCCATTTCGGTAACGTAGGCTGGATTAAGTACATATTTCCTTATTACCAGAAGTAAAAATAAGGAGTACAGTCGCTCCTAAGACCCTGGCTTTTGGACAACTTTTCTAACACATTATGGAACTATCTCAAACTTCATACAGCAAAATACTTTTAAAATGCATATTTTTCTTCTTAAACTCGAAATTTCTTAAATATACACATATACATATGAATGTATGTACATTCACGTGTCGCAGCAACAATTAAAAAGCAAACAAAATTTCGTTAGAATTTTTCTTGACGACAGCAGAACACCACAGGTGAACAACTGCTCAAGTGGCCAAATGGAGAAGGGTGGTGTATATCTTTGAATGTACATACATATGTACGTATGCGTTAAATATATATGTATATATGTACATACACTTGCTTAAGTAGAACCAAAAAAGCATACAAAAATGAAAGTTCTCCCCTAATTTTAGAAACAGCTCGTTCACACACTCAGTCATAAGCGCATAATACACACATAAATGCACACGAACATATAAAACGTAAAAATGGTCACGAAACACACGAACGTGCTCCAAGTGAAAAGTGAACACAAAAAGGCCTTGCAACGAGGAAAACTAAAATACGGCATTCGCTCCTTGCATCAAGCATTTTTAATATTTGTGAAAAAAAACAATGAAGAAACAACAAAATAGGGAATAAAAAAATGGGCAAAAATAAAAACAACACTCAACGCAACAGCTATTAAACTGCGCAGCATATGCATGCCCCAAGTTGCAACTAACAGAGTAACAGAGCTCTGCCCAAACAACCGAGATGCAGGCAACTGGAATCGAGTTTTGCTGCTGGATCCTTTGCTGTGCGACCGTTTTGTTATACTTGTTCGTTTTTTTATTGCCGAGTTCGTTAACTCGGCATAGGACGCTGGTAGTTGGGGGTGTTGCGCTGCGCTACAACGACACCACATCAACGATGCGATGCGATGCCATTGCGCCACGACAATATTAGCTGCACCAGCAAACAAGCAGTTTCACACAGCATTCAGCAACCGAAAAGCAGAAGCAGGAACCCCAAACGATACAAAGTAGCAAAGCAAAACAAAGTAAAAATTGGGGTAAACACTGTGTGGCGCTCTGTCAGAGCAACTCACAACTCGCAATTCGCGCGTTCGAAAAAGCACACGTGCCACGACTATTGTGGCTTCTGTGGTTGTTGTTATCGTTGTAATTTTTTCTGTTGCTTTTACTTCCCCAACTACTGACAGATTTAAACACTTCAGCGGATGAGCAACAGCATCAGAATCATAGCATTTGGCATATGTGTATTTACGGTTGTACGGATGTGCATCTAAGTATGTACATACATATATACGGCAACAGAGGCAATCGTCACTTGAGCTAAAGTCAGCACGCGCGGTGGAACAGTGTGACGAGATGATTAGAGTTGTACTAAAAGGTTTAATACTTTAAATTTTTAAGAAATTTTATGGTCTACAGGAATATTTATCAAGCAGAATATTTTAAATTGTGCTAATAATAATTCGTTAAACACAGCAGAATTGAAAACGTCTGGGATAATTTTAACTTTTATTACATTTCTAACGAATTTTAATAATTATAATATTTACACAAACACCAAATATTTATCTTATTTGCAATCTAGGGAAGTGTAAGTGCAATGGAACATTCCCTTCCTAATACAAACTATAACGGTGTTGCTTGAAAAAATTTAAATTTGCAAAAAACGTTAACTGCGTTTGTATCAAAACTATAACACGCTTAAAAAAATCAGATATAAACATGATTTTAATCGGGCAGTTTTCAAATAAGATTTTGTCATAGAAAAATCTAATTTTGACCATTCAGTTTGTATGTCTGTTATATGCTATACAGGTCCGATATCGGTGGTTTCAATAAATGAGCTACTTCTTAGAGAGAAAATGATTTGTAGAAAATTTCCCTCAAAAACTGAAGGACTAATTCGCGTATATATGTACATACAGACTTCATCTCGTTGATCAATTATATAAATATCTGTTTTTGGGTCCCGGAGATAGTCCATTGAGTAGTTGGTCTTGCCATTCGTACCAATTGTGTAAGTAAAATAGCTTTTCACTAATTTTAGCTAATTTTCTTTGTTGTGTTTTAAGCTCCCTCTACTTAATATAAACAATTTACGAATGGCGCTACAAAATTTATGAAAGATATGGCATTATTTAAAAATAAAGAATTGCAGATTTATCTTCGATCAAGATTCTAAGTAACGAGCTAGTGAACTTGAAATCTGATTTTTTTTGTTACCTTAAAGCTACGCTAGTTTACCTTGAGTTGTGGCCTCGGTGGTGGTAGGGATCCATTTGTGCTCCATATTACACATGGAACCCTTGCAACAGCAAAAGTATAATTTATTTTGCCGCGGCTCCACGCTGGTAATACATTCCGTTTGATTGCATTCATGCATATCTGTGAAGCAACCCTTCATTTTAATTTTGGTTTCACCTACAACAAAAAAGTGGATCATTGAAATATAAATAGGCACGAGTTCGAGGATAAAATCCTTTTGGTTCATTCGCAACATGTAACAGCATTAAAATAAATAAATATACCTGTGTCCCTATCCATGGTCCATAGCACATAACAACTGGATGTCTTCTCCGACTCCACCTTGCAGTGCTCCACTTTGATCGCGCAATCACCCTCTGTGGTGCAATTCTTTTCATCAAAATGCTCACAGTCAATTCTATGGCCATCAGGCAAAACGGCGGCCTGGGTCCAACCCTCAAAATCTGCAAAACGAAAACAACATAACAAATATATTAAATCACAAAATATATCACTATATACTATGCACATACAATACATACATAGTGCTATTACAGTATATGCAAATGCAGTGATACTTTTAGTGAATTAAAAAATAATAGAGTAATGTTAAAAATAGTAAAACCAACAGATCAAACGGTAGCCGAAAGAAGAAGTGCAAAAGATAAAATGGAAAGTTAACAGGATAAGCCAAACCAACATTAAAAGCGAAAAGTATGGCCGTAGCTTTCATTCCAATCAAGTACTCGAATAACAACAAAACCAAACAGATATGCCTAACTGTTTATGTATGTATGTGGCTAATACATATGTATGTATGTATACTATGTGCAAAAGTTCTCAGTGGCAGTATTAACTACGGTATAAGTGTGGTTGGCCTTTCATCTTCGGCATGGAAAGTTTGCATTTTCGTTTTAAATTTAGCCGGCAGCAAGTCTTATACTTGGCGCTGCTGCACAATATTCACTTTGTAGGCATATCGTATGCCCCACAGTCACAGGCGTATATGCATTTAGCAGCATGTTTTCATTCACAATTCACTACACTTTTCTTCGCAGAAAATAGTGTGCGGGTAATTTGAGCTGAGCAAGGAATACGCTGTGAGCTATGTTAAGGATACAACCCCTGCTGAAGAGTACAATATGATGACATAGCATATCAATGAAGCGTTCAGTAAGGAATGGGCGATTTGTTTAAAATACATAAAATACAAAATAGAATGGAAGAACAACAAAAATAGTGAGGATATGTTTATAGAGATATTACATATTTATTTCAAAATACATATAACACCGACATTGTTGTAGAATATTACTTTTTAAAAATCATATAATTAAGACAAATTAAGGTATTATGTATTAAGTATCAAATGTTAATTGTTTTATCGGTACAAAAGAAGACGTTACTATTCAATTCCCACGACAGCCGCTTCCTCGCACCGGAATTGACTCGGATTTCATCCGACCAAGGGCTTTATTTCGGCGATCTAACCCCGTTAAAAAAAGACGTTTATAAGTCTTAAAAAACCGATAGATAGGTAGAAATAAAAAGAGGCTTGCACCGCGACCTAAGGTCTATTGGGCCTTCCCTGCGTCACACGGACTACAACAGGCCCAGCACTCTAACAAATGTCTGCTGGATACTATTGAGGCGATGTGATTCAAGTGTCTTGAATCTGCGTCTATAAACTGAGGCTTAGAATCAGGTACTCGGCAGTTTCCGACAATAAAAAAGACAAACTATGTAGTTACAAAGATCGTTCTCACTATATGTTTTTGTTAGTAAAACGGAGTGTCTGACATTGCAACAAATAAATAATTTACATATGTACATAAATAGCATATTATAATACAATATAAATTTTACTTACTTGTCATCAAAATAGGGTAGAGTAAGAGCACCATCATTGTGGTTTGCTGCCAAAATGGCAGCGAACACCATAAAGGTTTAATTTTGATCATTTCAAAATTTTGAAATTTTACTTAATCGCCAGATACTTAATCGTCACTTCAATAATAAACCTGGCACATGGAAGGTCGTTGTCAAGATCTGTTAAGGACCACACTTTTATAGCCGTGTTATCGACAATTTATATGTGAAAATTCATTTTTAAAGTAATCCAAATGCTATTTTGCATATACATACGAAGAGAATGTATTATCACAGTATAGAATTTTTAAATATTTTGAAGAATATAAAAACACTATGTAATTACGCCCCGTGATTGCGATGAAATTTTATCCTTTATTGCTTTACACAATTCCAAACATTGTGTATACGTTACTTCACAGCGTATTTTTATCTATTTACTGCTTCAAGTATCGATGCTTGTTGCTTTTTGTTCGGTAATTTTAGTTCTATTTCGCAAAGTAATTGATAAGCCTATTTTTTATCATTTATATGTAGGCTTTGCGGAAGTCCAGTTATCATTAAAATTTTCACAATAATACACATAGTATCAGAATCACTTTTATACTCGCTCACAAATGACCTCTTTAACACTTGTGATATGTTCAAGCACATGAAGTTTTGTAGGCTTATCCTAAAAGATTAGTAGAATTATTTTATATGAAACTTATTACATTTTGTAAATCACTTATGAATATCACTCTCTTCACTTAATTCGTATAAAATATGTTCTATTAAATCAAGTTTTTCCGTATTATATTGCTCAAACAAGATTTGTGCTGCATCTTTTCGCTGGAACGTAGTTATTTTGCTGTCATTTTGACTTTTCTTTCTGCATTTGATCTGTGCTCACTGAGAACACTTGCTGCACTGCCTTTGACACCATGCGTGGGAGTGAAAAAGAGTGTTAAACAGCACGACTGATAGTCGCCAATAAAGTATGTCGCAAACGGTAAAGTGAGAAAGACTGTGTATTTTGTTTTTATTTTGATCCAAACATCAGAGTTACCTACATTCCAAATAAAGTCCACAACCGAATTTTAACTGCTTGAAACTAAATCAATTATTTCGAACAAAATCTTTACATCTTTTATTATTTAATAAACCTTAATGAAAGCTTCAGTGTACAAAATACAGCAGATGCAAACTAATAAATTTACTGTGGTTGTTAATACTAAATTGTAGATGGGGCAGCTAAGTTATGTCACAATATGTTAAAGAAAATGTTTTTTTCTGACAACTACTCTTAAAATAAAGTAATTTTATTAAAATAAAGTAATTTTAACATAAGAATTACAAAGTTTATTGAGAATTAAACAAATAATATAACATTTCATAATCCGACAGAATACTTACATCAAATATTTGTAGATAATGGACCTTTTTACATACAACCTTGCGTTCACGCCAGAAATGGTGTGCGAAAAATATACTGTACAAGAGAGAGTATGCATTTGTTTTCCTTTTCGTACACGAACTTGCAGTGACGAAAAGATACACAACGAAACGAAAACATTAACATCGTCATTTGTGGAAAGTCAAAGCAGTGTCTGTAAGGTAAGAGTTATAAATTCTGTTTTTTTTTATAAATATATGGAATATTATTTTGTATTAAGTACTTAATTAAAACTAATTAAGGTGTTATGTATTTAAGTATTATTTGTGCAATTATTGCACCGGGATAAAAGAAGGTATTAATGCTTATAATCCTTAAAGAAGCCGATAGATAGAACACAACGAAATGAAAACATTAACTTCGCCATTTGTGGAAACTTAAGGCAGTGTCTGTATGCGAGAAGTTTTAAACTCTCTTTTTTGTATATAATAATAAAACCCTTGATATATTATTTGTAATTAATATATATATATAAAGGGTTTTCCGACAGGATCTCTGCAAAAGTAGACCAATAGGGTCCGCAAACGGCGCCATATTTTTTCCCGCACTTTTGTTTTTCAGTAAAGGTTTCCATTTCATCATGGAATGGTATACGATAGAACATGGAATCGAAATTATTAAAATTTACTACCGAAATTCGGAGTCTGCGGCCTAAATTTTAAGCCGCTATTTTCAATTTATGGTCGTCCTAATCGTTCTGTTAAATCAACAATTGAGCGTCTGCGGGAAAAATTTGACTTCACGGGCTCTGTACAAAATGTTCGCGTGTCAGTGAGACAAAGAAGTGCTAGTAATGTCGAGAATATAGTTGCCATGTATCGCAATTGAAGTTTACTGCCGAAATTCGAAGCAAGGCCTCACCTTTAAGAGCGCTGTTTCCAATTTATAGTCGTCTTAATCTTCCTACCAGATCAATAATTGACCGTTTGGCGTTAGCGCATCAATTGAAGAAACCCAAATCGTCGTTCTCAAGTGTTGGGCATCTCTGTGACGTAGTTATGTCGAGTTTTGCGAAAAAATTTGGCCTACATCGGACGTAATGGCATCGAATGTACTTTCAAAGGAAAAAAAGTTTTGCAGCGCTGTTATATACTTACATACTTATGTATATTATAATTATTAAACATTAAAAAGTGGATACCAAATATTATAATTATATTTAAACATTATATTACAGTTGCAGCTGATATTATTAAGAGTTTTCAAGTAAAACAATAACGAAATGACTGGACGCGGAAAAGGTGGTAAAGGTTTAGGAAAAGGAGGCGCAAAACGCCATCGTAAAGTAAGTAATTGTTGCTGGGTTGAATGTATCGATTTGTGGTGTAAGTTAGGGGTGATTGTTGTGAAATTCTAAAATCGAGCTGACTACTGTATACCTATTTTAATACGCATTTCTTCGCTTCTGCAGGTGCTACGTGATAACATCCAAGGTATCACCAAACCAGCCATTCGCCGTTTGGCTCGCCGTGGTGGTGTAAAACGTATTTCTGGATTGATTTATGAAGAAACGCGTGGTGTATTGAAGGTAAGAAAACCACTCAGGCTCGAATTGTATTTCAATTACAAAAGTAAATTATTTCCAGGTGTTTTTGGAAAACGTAATTCGTGATGCTGTCACCTACACCGAACACGCCAAGCGTAAAACGGTAACCGCTATGGATGTTGTATACGCCTTGAAACGTCAAGGTCGCACCCTGTACGGTTTTGGCGGTTAAATATAAGTGCATGCACTAAAATATCCTAATGGTTACCAATTCCCAACAATGAAATAATAACTATAAACTATAAATGATAAAATGTTCTCGCTTATTACAAACAAAATGCACATTTAAGGTGAAATACATTACTTACTATTCCATTTATTGAAGAGCAAAAAAATAGTTTAATTCATTAAATTTAGGCATGGAGTTCCAAAATACAAGCATAGTGGTATATACATAAGTATATATAATATTTATGCTTACGGTTAGGTTTACTGTTTGGTGTTTAATAATTTTCTACGACTTTTTATAAACGTTTATTTATTGCAACATAATATTATACAAAATATATACATATGCGTATACACAGAATTGAGAAAAGGATTACACAAGAACTGCTGTAAGCAAGAAAAAATATACGAAAATATATTTCGGACGCTACAGAGAATTTTGTAGTGTGATTTTACAATATTTGATACACATATCTCTTCACCATACTTCCTAAGAAAAAACTAGGAAGAAGGAATGAGGAGTGAGAGGCCTTAATGTACTTCTCGGCGATAGCTTTAAAAGAAAAAATACTAAATTCAACAAATAAAATAAAATAAACTTCCACATAATTTTCTGAGCTTTCTTGCGTCCTTCTTTTCCACAGAATTGTCACCTCGTCAATCATCGCACAGTCCCATAAAGAGTGTACGAGGTGACTTAATATCCATAGTCAAACCTTCGCCTTGACCATGTTGCAATTGCTGTTGCGACGTCAACGACTTGTTGCGTCGTATGAAGACCTTTAACGGTTGAAAATCTGAAACACTATTACGCAAAGTGTCCGAATCGCTGGAACAGCCATCGCTGGTTTGACTGCGAGATGTGGATATGGACAAATCGTCCATTTCAATTTTATTACAAAAATTATTGCGACTGCTGCTGGGAATGGAGCAGCCCCCACCATTATTTAACGGCTTCTTATCAATGCGCGCCGTTAATTGTGTAAGCAATGGTGACGAAATGCCTGGCATTGGTAACATCATCGGAGACAAATTGTTCGCTGCCGAATCGCCGATATTCGTCTCAAAGTGCACCGCAGTGAGTTGAAACTGCAACAAATGAAAATAATGGGTCAAAATTAGTTGTATTTAAGCTAACCTATTGAACTTAACTTCTTGTTCACAATGTATTAATTTGTTTAAACAAATGTATGTGTGATTTAAGCAAGTAACACGAACCTGAATAAAGAAGTTATTAATACCCGACCTGTTGACATTTATTCATACATTCGCATAGAGCCACTATCTAATTTCTACTATTTTCTCGGCCTGTGAAACGCGTATTTCGTTTTGCAAAATTATTACCAAAAAATGCTTAAAATTCTCTTCCGTATCCATAAGAACGAATACATAATATATAACGCCTAAGTATTTAGTTTTTTTTTTGCTTTAGCAATAAATTATTCGCGTTTATTAATATTTTTTGTTAAAAGGTTAAAAAGAAAAGATTTAACTTACTAAAGTGTAATAAATACATACATAAATATAACAATAAAATTATATATGTTATAAACAATATCACAGCAAATATGTAGCTAAGATATCATAGATTTGCTTCTGGAATTTCCTACTTACATCAGTCTCATTGGCGAACTCATGATCCGATTTAGATTCCTTCTTTTTGGACGAATCTTTTGGAGTTGGTTCCACGTACTTCATTTCACTTTTTACTTTGCGTACTTTGAGAGGCTTCCGGGGCATCTCCTTCACAGTCGAAGTAGGTGATGGTATTTCTCGATAAATCTGCACATTCTTCGCGCTTTCAACAGCATTACCATGACAGGAAGTGTCATCGCCTGGTGGCAATATACTCGCACTATGACTTTCTCGTAGCGACATGTGTGAACTTTGCATTTGCAATGCGTTCATCTGCTTCGACCGGCTGTTATTATTGCGCGGTGAGTTTTTGCGACAAACGCTGCTGGCCAACTTCTGGAAATCATTGCGCCTGCAAATATAGAATAATAAATTATATTATGACCACTATCAATATTGATACAGGCATGCACTGACTCTTTGATAATAGACTGCAGCGATTCATTTTTCACAACAACGTATCCTTCAGGTATACGAGCATTGGCTTCATCCTCCATTTGGTTTTCATATGCAATTATCTGTTGGTTGAGTTTCTCATTTAACTGTTCAGCCTTTTTACGTAACACACGCTCGAACGCCAATTGTTCCTCAAGCGTTTTGAGTTGCTCTTTAAGCTGTGCTAATGTGACGCGATTCTTTTTGGACTGCGAATTGGGCCCATTGCCACCAGTGCTCTGTTGCATGTGGCCTTCCAGCATCTTCATATCCTCATCCTCCTTCCCCAGTTGCTCACGAATGTTACGTTGCAGGAATTTACTGATACCTGCATTTCCACGTACATTGAAATCAATTATGTAGTTGTTGACCTCGAGACAATCCAAGATCATGTTAGCGGCACGATCAGTCAGACCACAATTCTCCATATCGATAACTGTATGGAAAACACACACATCGTCAGCAACAATATTGCAATAGCAATGTTGTTCAATTACCTTTTACCCATACATCCTCCTTTAATATTTCTACGATTGCTTTTACACCATCATCGCCGATTTGTGGATTACGCGCTAATGCAATTGAACGCAGTCCAGGTATAGAGTCCGGATCTACATCCCGATAGCGTAGCGATTTTTGCCAACCCTCCGTGTAGCGGCTGATCTTTTGTATCTGTAAAAGAAATAGTCGAGAGCCTCGAGTTAATATACATATGTACACACTTATATTATTCACGAAACGACGACCTCGAAACTTTTTGATTGTCGCTTTCGTACCTTAATCATATCGGCCACATGTTCGGCACCCTTTGTTGATAGCTCACACTCAGATAAATTTAACTTCTCTACATTTTCCAGATATTTTATTGTATTGCATATAGCCTCACATCCTTTATCATAAATATTCGAACGCTGAAAACTTATTTCCTTAAGGCTTTCATTCGAAGACAGAGCCTGCGAAGTCGTCGAGAGAAATAATAATGCATTTTCAAGTCAAATTCAAAGATACACTTTAGAAAGTAAAGCTACAGATTTCGGATCACTTTGTGTAATTCACATACCTTAGCTATAGATTCCACGTATTTATCATTGAGTGGTAAACCTTCCAGATTTAGAATTCTTAAATTCTTATTGAACTCAATACAATTTGAGACCGCCTCCACGATACCAGAAAAAACAAACTTAGTACAGATCACCGGCTTCTGCTTAAAGAGCCGTGCCTTCTTTTCCGTATCCAAATGCTCCAACACTGTCAGTATTCATACGTATAATCAGTTCAAAAATAATTTGGTATACGAAAGCTGTTAAGGTGGCACACTTACCCGAACCCAGGGTCTTGCGCAAGCGGATGCTAAGCGTTTGGAGCACTTGATCATAGTAAAGAGCTTCTATGATGAGTAACCAATCAGTAACACCTAATTTTTCTCCAAAAAAATCCAACATCGATGTTGCATTGTTTTTAGTACGAATATCTGGCAAAGGAGTCAGATTCTTCGCTCGACAGAGCTCCAAATACCGGAAATGAAAGGAACGACAGCGATTAAATTTCTTCGTCGAAGTCAAACTGCACACGTCACGTAATTCCAAGTTCTTCTGCATTATTCTAGTTTGACTTATTTTATAGTTGTTGCCCTGATGTTGTTCTTTTTAATCCTGGATTACGATTTTTTATTGTGATTTTTGCTTACGAGTGAGATTCGTGCGACGGACGGTTATTATCGGAAGGGAGGGAGGTAAAAAGTTTGACAGTTTTTTTTAATAAAAAGGGTAGAATGAAAAAAAATCTAAATAATTTTGAAATTTTTGAATTGATTGATTAAAAATCTGTGGTTTTTATGATTTTTCTATTTTTTTTATGTGATTAAAATTTTTAAGTTTACTATTTTTATTTGTATCTCTAGAGATGCTATTGCTTTTCGAAAACTTGACAGCTCTACCTCTATTGAAATTTGTTTTAACTATTTCGAACATAAAATTAAAATTGAATTTAAAGGATTTTTATTGGAAATACTAAGTCCTTAAAGGGCCGTTATAACTACTGTAAGTACATACAGTACATTAGATCGGGTCGATATACAGAGAGCCAAAAAATGGACATTTTTTTAGTTAATGTTGTTTAGGGATTATAAACATTTGTTCGTCAGTTTTTCAGATATCAGAATTAATTTGTATTAACGATTATTCAGTCGTTCTAAACTTCGCCTTAAAAAACGCTACCTCCAAACCAGTTTTAGACCCATAAGATAAGTAGAACATTTCTCGCCATATACGATTTTATAAAAAAACCCGACCCGCCCTAATATACATATGTATGTATATACCACATTCATATACATTAAAACTTACATATTTATTGAGTTTAAATATCCTTGTATTTATTTCGCTTAGGATTTTTTTGCACACAATATACTTATAGTTTCCTATAATCCTTTCAGTTTAAAACATATCTCAAAGTTTCTCATAGTTTCCTATGGATAAAATCAGAGAGAACCGAAAGTTGCGACTATTTCCTGTCTATATTAAATTAGGGGGATACCAAAGGTTTAGATTTTTTTTTGCAAATTACCACATATACAATTGTGATCACTCACGCCTATAATTTTTCAATTTTCATTTCCACGATTTGTCACGTCGTCCCGTATAAGAAATGGCGTTCAGTATAAGAAATGTTTTGATGCAGTCTTTTTAACGAAGTAGCCTAAAGGGTGCAGGACAACATCAACCGCGGTTGGAGCTATGTAATATACAGATGAGTCAACTTTATTCTTCAATCTCTTGAGACGTTTGGCTAAGAAAAGAACAAACAAAGGAATGTTTTACGGCAAAAAATCATGATCGGATACAGCAAGAAGATAATGATCCAAAATATAGGAGCTGTACTCAATGGAAAGCAAAAATCATATACATTATATCACCACAGTCCCCAGACGACAACCCAATAGACGATATATGTATGTATGTGCTTTAATGAAAGCCAAATTTTCAAGAAACCACTCCCGCTACTCCACCATATTTGGAGGTCGCGGAATAAGCGGAAAATTGGAGTGCAAGTTGCCACCAAAGATGCCAGGCAATAAACAACGCGAGAGATCGGGGCAAGTATTGAATTGACGTCTGTTAAAACAAAATAATGTATTTTCTATGATTACAAAATGTTTTCCAATAAACACTACCTACACTGTGCACACACTTATTATATTTCTAAAGCGGTGGCATTCTTTCAGAAGACGATAAGCACGAACACCGAAGTATGAATATGAACTCAAAATGGCAATAATGACACCAAACATGCGGAGGAAGTTGTACTTATACAGGCCCTCAGTTTTCTACAAGTTAACGTACATATACATTTTTGTGAGTTTGTTTGATGTCAATGTGGTATATGATGTAGTAAGGAAGCTGGGGTTAACAGAAACGACTCACAAATTTCTCTAATAATAAAAAAAAAACGAATTTTTATAATAAAACTAACTGACGAACTTTCCCAACTTGAATCACCATAATCCAAAACATACAATTTTTCAAAAAGCTGTAAAATTTATGTAGATTTATACACAGCTTTATTTAGTATTTACTTCGCATAAAGTGTTTTGCTTATGTACATAGTTTTGCTTGTTAATTTCAGTGAATCTGTTTAGCGATTTATAGTGATCAGTTGTACAATATAATATTCGTATTTAAATAGGAATTTAAAATTGCAAAATAATGCTTTACATCATTTTTGAATGGCGCTTGAATAATTCTAATTCAGAATTCTCATCGGTTTCCATGGCTCTGGAAGTAAAATTCGTTGGGTCTGAAATATTCGGTTCTACAATATCATTTGTTATAAATCCGGCTGAGCAAATCTTATTTCCCGCCTCAATATAATCTGTAATAATAACAATTGACATTTATAATTAAAAGAGGAATGAAGAGTTTTAGACAAGTAAAATATACATTATTTAAGTTAATAAAATATAAAATTATAGTATACTAAATATATTAAATCGATTGCAATGTTGTGGTTCTGTGGATGGAACAGAATATCGTAATATAAAAGTTGCGAAAATTTAGAATTACATTTCATTTTTCAGTGCTGAATCATAAAAAAATTAAAATAAAAACAAATTTTGGGGTGGACTAATATTATCATTTAGGAGTATGTAAAATAGATTTTGGCCGATTCGCAGACCTACCCGATAATCACATAAAATTCCTATTAAATCGGTCCACTTGTTTTGGAGATGTTTGTCAATAAACATCGTGACGGGAGAACTTTATATATTAGATATTGCCGACATCACAGAGCATATTAAACTCATTCAATTTATGACTTTTTTAAATATTTATTAACATTATTTTAATACTCTAATACATATGTATGTATACCTATGTATGTATAACATGTCATCATAGAGCAGAGTTGCGAATTTTTTAAATCAAAAATTTCGGATTAATAGTAAAAGTTTTATTTCTAAATGTTAATTCAATTACTTTTTTAACACTGTCATAGAGTATACGAGTTTTTTTTCAACGAACGGTTATTTGTAATCTAAGACTAAACGAGCTAGATATACATGATCAGAATGACGAGACGAGTTGAATCCATATCTATCCGTCCGTCTATTTAAATGAATTATACGTATTGCTTAAAACCCGAGATGCAAATGGGAAGTATCGGACCATTAGTATCGAAGCCAAACTTTGTAAAAATAGTGCTTCAAGGTAGTCAATTTAATGTCAAACAATTGTCGAAATGACCACATAATTTCCGAATATGTAGGCCTCAGTGCTTGCGGTTTGCTTTTTACTTTATGTATCTACATATACTATATCTGTCAATTTGCTGCAAATAAAAGAGATTTTATTTTCAATATTAATATTCTTTTATGTCAACAATTTGGTAAAATCTGGTCAATACTATTAGACCCTATATACATAAAATAAGAATTTCAAGTTCCAACTAAAACCTCTGCCGTGCTGTGGGTCCGGCAACCGGCCGCAGTGCGACTCCACGCTGAACTTAATTTTCAATACTAGGTGCCTTAGGTGCTTAGATTTAAACCACGGCCATCACGAATCTCGCCAAAAGGCCAAGTCTATTAGCAGATTGGAGCGAACTCCAAAGGCAAACTGTTCCACATGTTACCATATTTAAGTATCCGGTCAGACCTGGTAGCTTTTGTTACTACCGGTTGAGCACCCATCAAACTCAATGACTGTTGACATTTGAACTTCAAACATCCTTTTATTAGAAGGAAACTTATTCCAAATCTATAATATCAGTTCAAGCAGACTATTATAGCATTACCTCTTACGATCGGCACACCTTGCCGCGGGCAAATTCTACCCCCTGACCGCTGGGGGAAATATTGTATATACCATCCTTTGTAGCCGAAAATGTATGAAATCGGCCCAAGAAGTACCTCAGCTCCTATATAGTACAAATAGTAATTTTCGTCATATGCCGAATATTTAGATTAGTGTGTGAGTTATCTTCATAAAATTGTCTAAATCCGCTTAAAATCTCAATGCGGGTGGTATTTTAATGAAATTAAATAGACAAATTTTCTTAAAAATTATGTGGGTTAGCACTGAATATAAATGAAATATCCCTAGTATAGTGATTTGGTATCTCAAAAATTACTTAGCCAATTTAAATTCGTAATATTTCCACAATGTTCTTTTAGCACAGAATGGACAACATCTACGATCTCTGACCATACAACGACAATGTTACTATTACCTATATTTTTCCATGATTTTAAAATATAGCATCCCTTTTGCATAGTAAAATATAGTGGAGACGTGGATATCTATACTTAGCTATTTACTGTAGTTTCCCGATCGTCTTTCTTGACAGAGTAATACGAAACTATTTCTTGATGGTGCTTGAGGTTTATAAGGATTCAGACACATATCACTTATTTCAATGGAAACATCTGCTGACGACTTATTTGTTCCATTGGGAGTTATGTCAGCTCCCATGGGGTGATGTACTGACAGTGCAAGTGTGGTTGGGAAAACCGAAAACTATAATAATTATTCACATTTGATATTTCATGTATCTTATGTACTTTACAGTTATGAAAAACAAGTTCCATAACTGAATAATAAAACATTTACCATAAAAAACATTCATAATTTTCCACTGCGATAATTTACGAAAAGCAACACCTTACGACGACCATTTTTACAGTTAATTTGTTTTTAGTTGTTGCCGTTATTAAGCTAAACTTAAAACTAACTTTTTATATTAAAACAGAAAAACAAGACATGCGCGACTCCAGACCCAGTGAAGTTACAGTTTCCGCATGCATATGCGACAATATACCAAGCTCGTGAACCCGACGGCCTACAGCACTAGTAACACATGGGAGCGTGTCACATAATTTGGCTCAAGCATACACGTACACCCGGCTTACTTATTCATTTAACATATAAACATATATTTATATGCATATGTATATCCATGAAGTTTGAATTGTGTAACTCTGGACTGGTATTGTTCTTGCTCCGCATGTAATAATGGTGACCTTAACTGGAATTATGAATATGAAAAAGGTGATACACATACGCACTTATAATTATATGTACCTCACAATTCTTCTTGAGCTTCGAAGCAGAACCATAACGCAGGTGCTGGATGGACTTCTTTTGGTGCTAATGCGAATAGTTACGAACATGTGTGTGTAAACTCACAAAATATGACATCAAAAAATAATGCCCTGAAGAGTGTAATATTTTTGCTCCTAACAAACCCAAGATGCTTTTACCAAAAGAATACAGTAGAATCGCGCAAAAGTTAACTCGCGAGAAAGTTAAACCTTCGGCTAAGTTTACCGATTTTGAGCGTCCACGTACTGCTCTAAAAAGTTAACATTGGGTTAACTTTTTTGAGCTTTTCTATTTTTTCAAACCCAACCGTTTGTTTGGCAAGAAAAACAAGCTCGGGTATTCCCCTCATTGCTATGTATTCTCCGAATTTCTATGTAAAAAATTATAGTCGGTGTCGCGAGGTACATACATACATACGTAGTGTGTCATGAGCGTTTAATCTTGCGAGTTGTTTATGGTTAGTGTGTTAAAAAATGCCAACAAAGCAGAGAAAATCATTGCAAATCAGGTTAAATTTGCATCAAAAAGCTGAGATTTTAAGAAAACTCGATGAAGGTATTCATGGAAATCGATTGGCGTTGGATTATAATGTATCTAAGGCGGTCATCTCAAAAATAAAGAAAAAACGTCATGAAATTTTAGAGGCAGTGGCAAACACACATGAAGTTGCAACCAAGAAAACTTTACATAAATCGGAATATCCCGTTCTTGAGGCAAGGTTGTATAAATGGTTCTTAAGCCAAAGAGCCAAGCTCGAATTTGCCAAATTGCACACAGGAAAACAATTTCATGCAAGTGATGGATGGCTTGTAAATTTCAAGAAAAGATTCGGTATTCGCCACTTAAAAATTTGTGGGGAAATCCTCTCAAGCGACAAGGCAGGAATAACACCGTCTATTCATAATTTGCGGACAAAAATGAATGAAATGGAAATTTCGGACATGCAGCTTTATAACGCAGATGAATCTGGATTATTTTATCGTTTCCTGCCCGATAAAACATTTGTCGCGGCAAACGAAAAGACGGCACCTGGCCGAAAAATAGCAAAGGATAGAATCACATTTACGTTGTGTGCGAACGCAGATGGTTCGCATAAGTTGAAACCATTGATAATTGGTAAATCCCCAAACCCCCGTTGCTTCAAGGGGTTTGAAAACCCATTGGAATATGCTAACTCGCAAAAGTCTTGGATGAATTCAGAGATATTCTTCCGCTGGTTCCTTCGTTTATTAAGCAGGTAAGTTTATTTTTTCTATCCTTTAAAATTTTTAAGTGTGCCAAAATATTTGTCAGGTTCTCAAATTTTCTGCTGAAAATAATTTACCACCAAGGGCATTATTGCTGATTGACAACTGTACTGCACATAAGCCAATTGACAAGTTACAGTCAGACGATTGAAACATTGCGGCAATGCTTTTACCCACTATTTTGCAGCCCATGGATCAAAATCCCATAAGACTGGTCAAGTTAGTATACCGGGCTAAACTGTTATGGAACATTGTAGCACAAGAAAACATTCCGGTTGAGAATATTTTGAAAGGACATTCAATTCGTGATGCCATCTTGCTGCTTAAATTAGCATGGGATGAATTGCCAAGAGCTGTGCTTATAAAAGCTTGGAAAAATATAAAACAGTGGGACGATGATCAATACGACAGCGAAGACGAAATTCCATTGCTTACATTGATTAGATCAAATAGTTCTCACGATGATACACTTCGAGAGGTACAATCGTTATTGTCCAAGGTGGGTGGTGTTGACGTCAGCAGTGAAGACATCGAAAATTGGAACGACGATCAAAATACGGAAGATGATGAAGATTTCGAAGTGTCTGACAATGAAGATGAAGAACCAGTTGTCGAGGAAGATATGCAACAACAGAAAGTCAGTTTTTCCGAAGCAGTTGAATGCATCACCTTTGGAAAAGTTCATATTTCGGAAAAGTAAAACACCCTTGGGACATTTTGGTTAACTTTTTCGCGATTCTACTGTATTACAATATCTTAAAATCATATCTTCCGGACATTTTTTTGAATTAAAATGGAGATTACTCTGATTTAAAGGATATAAAATCTGGTATTCCTCAGGGTAATGTGTTGGAACCCATCCTTTACTTACTCGTGCTACCACACGATGACAATTGTAAATATTACAGCAACATTTGCAGTTGTTCTGCGGTTTTGTCTGTCGGCAAAACACAAACGGCATCAATTGCAAGATTGCAAAATTTAAACAAAATATTTGAATGAATAGCTAAATACGAATAAAATTAAACGAAACTAAATCAGTACATATTGATTTCAAATAAAACAATATTAGATACATATATGTACTTATGTATGTCTCTGTACATAAACGGTGTGCAAAAACATATCACAATACTGCAGTGCCGCACTAAACTAGCGCGGGGCCTGAGGCAAATTCTGTCAAGGGGCCCTTGGTTTGCTATAGGTTCTCAAGTTTAGGGTATTAAGTAAAACAAAATTGTTACAAATAAAGTTTTCTGGATTTATTATGGGCAAATTTAGAGATAATACTTTCAAAATCGACTTCTTTAAGCAAGTCATGCTCTATATTCAACAAAGTGAGATTATTAAGACGTTCTTTGCCCATCGTGTTCCTTAATTCATTTTTAATACGTTTTAATGTCGAAAAAGAACCTTCGCCAGTTAGTGATTATGAGAGATAAGTAAATTCGCAAAGCAATTTCTAAGTTTGGGACACACGATTCTAAAGAATTATTTAATAAAAGTTTATAATATTGCTGTTCCAGACCACTTTGGTCAGCGTTCAGATTTGGCTATTGGGTAGAGACTCTGCCCTATGCACATATAACACAATTTGTGTTCAGACCAGTTTGGACTTATGGGATACAACTTTGGGACTACTCAAGCCCTAACACTGTCGTACAAATCCATCGATTCCTAAATAAAAATTTAAGATGCGCCGTCAATGCGCCATGGTATGTCGAAATTGACGAGTATATTCATCTGACAAGGCCATAGGACGAATAAAAAAATTATTGCATCCCACGATTCTAACTTAATAGCACATTTTTTAGGTTATTAGAAATTCAGAACAAGTGACAAGCTACGTAAGACAGTATCGAACTGGTACCCTTTTATTATCAAGTCACTCGCTTTTGACTCAATAAGGACAGAACTATGCGTATTTTACAAGTAATGCCACCAGCTCATCCGTAAGGCAGACAACCCCAACCCCAGTGAATAAAAGCCGGCTTGCCGTTTACCGGTGGCTTTCTGACATTGTTTTTATTTCCATGTAAATAAACAAATACGAACAATGCTCCACAGACAAAACAATAAAATCGGCAACAACAACAGGTCTAGTGACTGTGTAAAATTTCAATAAGAGAGTAAGTACCCATATAGCCCAGGCAACGCGCCGGTGGCTCCGTATTACTCAGTACGCTCTTCTTTGGTTGCATGAGAATTCACGGTTGGCTTGCGTCGGTATCTCCATGTGCCGGAGCGCCATATTGCACGCGCGCCGTTTGAAGTGTTGTCGGCACGCTGGTTGTCAAGCGTTATGGATTTTAGTGAGCTTTAACGCTCGCGTTGCACGTGAATACGGCGTAAGAGGTGGCACTGACGGCACGGCTTGCCGAGCACTTTGAGTTAGAGTTTTAGTTGGAGTTGGACCGCTTTATATTGGCCACATTTTAAGCCCAATTTACAAATGTGCAACAAATTGAATTTGAACTTCAGTTGTCATGGAGCAGTCGAGGCGTTCAGTTGGTTTGCAATTTGCTTTGAGTGAGAAATGTGTGAGTTGTGAAAAATTATAACCACAAACAACGTTTAGCTGAATATACAACTATATCATATAATTAGAGTGCAATTAAATGAAGATGCGTCTTTGGTAAGACACAAGGCACCGACGCGTTAAAAATCGTATAAACACATATCTCACTCGCTGAAAGCTAATGAAAATTCGTGAGTGAAGAAATCGCAGATACTCGTACAAATGAAATGAAATGAAAATCAGATCCAAAAAAGAATAACCAATGAAATACATATATAAATATTTATTTATTCTAAATTGAGCAAAATCGTTAGGCATGAGTGTATGTGAAGTGAAAAATACCAACGCTCCATGCTGTAATAACAATACACCCGCGAAACCTTATTATTATGGTATATTTGGCTTCCCTTAAGCCCGTGTGTCACGCTTCGTGTACCAATTCTTTTTCGGGGTTTTTGACTTCTTCAAACCAATCACAGCACGAATTGTGTCACGAAAATTAAAAAAGCACAATATTCTAGTGTTGATGAGGAAAGACATGTGAAAGCCAGCTTATGACTGCACACCAATTAGTTAGAACATAACCCAAAAAAGTAAATGAGTTTTTTATGGAAACGAAGTGAAATAAGACAGCACAATAACTAAATTAAGGAAGGAAGGAAGCACTAACGGAATAATGTTTGCATGAACCTAACTCAATGGATACACTAGAAGGGTAAGTTTCAAGTTTTTACATCGTTTTGCGGCTTCCTGCCTCTGGTAACGTGATCCGTATGATAATTTATCATTGCTGATGGTGTGTAACGAATGACATCGAAAAGTGTTTAAAATTTTGTAAGTAAATAAAAATGCTTAGTAAAACACATTCAAATATACGCATACATTTAGAAGACCATCAATTTAATTAAGGCATATAATAATAAATACTATCGATAGTAGTCGATAGAAGATTTTACATCAACCCACTGGCACGAAACCAGTCGATATCATTTACCTTTCAAAGACGGTTCTTGGGAACACCTTCCTAGTATTTGAGGGACAATCTACATTTTAACATTTCCTACTTCATTTTTATTTTCCGATTGAAACCGTGACAGCTATTTTTTGATATTTGTGAAGCTTTCTCGTAGCAGCAGTTTAATTTTATTATACTACTATGAGCAAATCATTTTAAAATTATAAATTTATTCTTCAAAATCTATGTCATCCTCCTCACAGTTATCCGCCTTGGCTTCAATACACTTATGTAGTCCAACATTTTTCCCAGTTCTCGAATCAGCTGTTAAAGTCAATTTCCGGAAAACCCTTCAATCCGCATACTCTGAAAAAAAACTAGTAAAACCAAAGTATTCTGCATTTGCCACAAATACTTTTTGTATTAGAAACGTGCCCAAATACTTTGAGCATTTGTTTTAAAAGTGCGAGCACTGTTGAAGTAAATGCGTCAAGTATTTAAATTAACAGTGAAACACTTTTGATCGAAATACGGGGCACTGTTGTAGCAAATACTTATACATTTATGTTAACAGTAGAAGTATTTGAGATTAACAGTAATTGCTCTTGATTCAAATGTAATCGTATTTGTTTTATTGTTGTGTTTAACACCCTGAGATCGATTTTTTTAAATAATATGCGTTATTGGTACCTAAAACTTCGTGAGACTGAAATTTTTCCAAAAAAGAAGTTTTGCATTCCTGACAAATCAAAAAAATTTCATTATGTAAATCAAAAAATATTTTTAAAATAAGCAGTTATTCTTTCAAATAAATAAGAACAGAATTGGAAACAGTACTTAGTAGCTAAAGTAAGGGGAATATTTTTTCGGGATGTTATATTATTTGCGTATTTTTTGAATTCAGCGTGTTTTCCTTCGAATCTAAAACACCATAAAAATTTAAGTGGGCCCAGTTCTTTGATACAATTGACATAATGGACCATAAAGTGGTGTTTTGGTTTTAATTTTTCTTTAAAGCCTGTTGTATAAAATGTATGGTGATCGACAATTAAAGCACGTAGCTCATTCAAAATATTGTCACTGAACTCCTCATCCATAACAATATCAACAATTTTAATAAACGTTATTAAAAATTTATATACTGAATAAAATTCATCTATGAAGTCCCCAATCATTAACAAAATAGTATTCAAAAAAAGTTTCATTTCAGAAGCGTTCATTTTAATATTATTAGTCATAATTTGAGCCTTCGTTAAAAGATTACTTAAACTTTTGACGTGAGATGGATCATAAGCAAATAATTGTTTTCTATAGTTAAACGCTTCCAAAGAAAAATATTTCTTCTGATATATGAAATAATCTAGAACTTTTGCAATATTATATCGAGCGATCGACGACAAATCCCACGAACACGATAAATTAATTAACTGTTCATCACTATCCAAAATTACTACGGACTCATTGTCGACATTTTTCGTTGTAGGGGACTCATCTCACTACGGACATTGCTCGGCAAATAACGACAGCTCAGTTGATGGTATCAACTCCTCACTCATAGTGTAAACTAAAATGCGCAAAAATTGTTTTTAAACACATATTTTTGTTGAAATAAATGTGTATATAAACCATGACATACCTGCAGAGTAGGCTTTTCGCAAATGTCGTCTTTTATATAAAAAAAATCACTGGGGAAGTCCCTTTTAAACAGCCTCCGTAAGCAGCGGGCGATGCGGCAGGCATACTAATGCAAATGCAAACTATGTAAGCTCCTTTTGCGCAGCTTCACTAAACGCGAAATGTCTTGAAGTAATCACTTTCACTTAAATTAATACTTTCAGCACATATATTTACCTATAAAACCCAAATTAAAGTATTTGCGCACGCAACACGTGTTTCTGTTAGAATGATCGATGGAAAAATGTAAGCGTCAACTTCCCTGTCATCGTATGGAGAAACAGTAAAATTAAATGCGAAATGGTTGTGACAAATACTTTTACATTTAAAAAACTGTAATCAAAAGAAAATTAAATACGAAACCTTTAAAACAACTATTTTTATATTAGATTTTAATAAGATGATTTTTAAAAGCACAGCCGCTTTTGATTCAAAAGTGCCGCATTTAAAAAAAGTATTTGAATCAAGAGCAAAGTATTTCCGTCAAGAGTTTTGCTGTTGAAACAAATACTTTTGTTTTACTGTACTTTAACTGCAGAAAGTATTTGATTTAACTGCGGGGTTTTTTTTTCAGTGCAGCGATTCACGTTTAATGTATTCGATTGACTCAAAACAAAAACAACTTTGATTTTCGACAGGGTTGGGCATTTTTGCAATACCACTAATTTGCACTACCACTAAACCTTTAGTGATAGTGAAAAACAAATTGCACTACCACTAAACCTTTAGTGATAGTGAAAAAAAATGCACTATCACTAAACCTTTACTTTACAGCCATCCATAAGTGCTAGTACATCATTTCTCGAATTCGATGACGAGTCCACAGGTATTCGATTTAAAGAAACCAACCTGCGAAATTTTTGTAAATAACTTCCTTTTTCAGATGAAAATCAATGTATACAAGGCGGAGCTGTAGCAACCGAAGTAACTTTGTACTTGAATGACGCTGATAGAAGCATTGATGCTTTGCACCGCTTTCCTATTATAAAAAAAAAAAATTTTAAATACAACACACCTCTTCCTTCCTCTGCGCCAGTGGAAAGACTTTTTTCCTTTGCTGGAATTTTCTATCGATCCACAAGGCAAAATCTCACCGACCGTAATTTTGAAATGTTGGTATTAAAAAAAGCACATAAAAAATGAATTATGTTTTCCTAATTTTGGTGCGGCATAATTAGAAGTCTCTACTCAAATATATGGTTTATTTTGAATACATTGCCTCATACTGCTTCAGCTTATACATATATGTACATACATAATCTTATTTTTATTCTTCAAGAAACAGTGTTATGTTACTGAAAAATGTTTATTATCACTAAGGGTTTTCACTATCACTAAAGATTTTCACTATCACTAAATATTTAGTGGTAGTGCGATTTGTTTTTCACTATTACTAAAGGTTTAGTGATAGTGCAATTTGTTTTTCACTATCACTAAAGGTTTAGTGGTAGTGCATTTTTTTTTTCACTATCACTAAATTTTCAGTGATAGTGAATTTTGCTGTTTAACTACCACTGAAGAAGTAGTGCTAGTGAGACCTTATTGCATTTATTTTTTAGTGCACTATGCCCAACCCTGATTTTCGATCTGCCTTGGTGAGGTTTTTTCGGATTCGGTTCAGCTTAGTTCATCAATATTCAGCCGATTGATCGCTTGTCGTAAGGGTTGTAAGCATAGATCCAAGACTCTACACCAGTAATAATATGTTTCATGACATCCTGGTAGTCGGAAAGCATTGTGTCACAGGTGTTAACGCGACACTGTTTTTTTTCGAAAAAAATTAGTGATTTTGGACCCAATCTTGCTTTCACTTATCTTAGAGCCAAATGATCTTTCAAAATAGTTTTATTTGATCCTTCCGATATTCCAACGATGTCAGTAAGATCTGTGACTGTTAATTGCCGATTTTCAAGCAACGATTCCTTTATTTAAATGAGAGGTTGATCATCAGTTGATCAGTTGAAGGATTCCGTTCGTGGTCAATACGTTCTGCACCACATTTTGGCACCAGAAATTTTATACTGAACAGGAAATTTATTGGAACTTCTTTGTTGAATAATTGCTCATCGTAAAAATCGCCGAATGCACTTTAAGTATTTCATAAAGACAAGCTTATACTAAACACTTATGATTATTTTGATGTGTCATTTGGCACGGATGTCACTGACAGTCATACGAAACTAGTAAAAAAAAAGTTTGTGCGTACGCGCTAAATTTAAAATAAAAAGTATTATTTTTTTGCTCATTGTAGTGCAGCATACCTGCTGTCTTCCATCTTTGCCATAATATTTTTATAGAGATAAAGAAATTTAATGCAGTTTATCTCGTGGTATCCCTCTCCATATTCAATTTTTCAGATGTGGTTATATGGATTGTGAAAATAAATAATTAAGTTCAAATTTTTGATATTTTTTTATCTTAAATGTTTTTACTTATTTCCTTTTTCCTTTAATATGTGTATTTAAGGCATAATACATACGTTTATTGGATTGATCGCTGCGAGACAACCTGCATGAAAATTGTATAAACGTCCAATAATCTGGTAATGTTGACGTGTATAAATGGGTAATCAAGTTAAAAACGAATTGGTGCTTTGACATTTTCCTAAAAGTCAATGTGCATTAAAAATCTCCTATTCAGACACCTGCAAATAAACAACTTAACAGGTGGAAATACGGAAGTTTTAGGCAAGTTATCATCTACAAGCAAAAAAATAAACCAGTAGTGTTTATGTTGTTGTTATATAAAAGCTGCTTATTAATAAAATATGTTGATTTGTAACGAAAATTTCTGCACCAGCAAGTGACGTAGTTTATGTACAATATTTACGGCGTTTTACGCATCACTTCGCCACCGACAACGACAGCTACACCGCTGTCGACGCTGCCGTCACTTCCGCTCGCTCCAAGCGCACAGTTCATTTCACCCCAACTTAAACACTTTGAGCCACTCATTCAGTCATTCATAAACGCAATAAATGTATATGACGTGCTCGCTTTATTTACATATGATCATTTAGGAATTCAGTATACACACTTGTCTGTATAAATGGTAGATTCACGCAGGTGTTTTTAAACCAAATTGCTGCCTCTTTTGTCATTTCAGCGTTTCCGTAACCGCCAACAAAGCATCCTCAGCGGCCAACTGTCAAGTTCAGCGCCGGCGCTGTCGGTCGTTACGTTGGAGTTTATGCTTTTCGTTACAATTCGTATGGGTACGGATGTTGGTTGTTAGTAATTTGTTATTATAGCCGAGCGTAACATGTCGCTTAAAGGTTTTCTTCCCGGAATATGATTTTTAGCAGCATGTTGGAATCGGAACATGTCAAAATTGCCAAATTTGTCTGACTATTCTTAATGTATATCTTGATATTCATTACATAAGTTTTATCTTGAAATCGGATAAAAATCTAAGAAACTCTTTCGCTTTATTGACTACCTAGCTTATACCAAAGTTTAATGTTTATATCTTACAAACTACTAAAACTATACCAACCAAACTTAATGGAAGCAATTCATTTTAATATTGCATGATACGGTATGAAATAAAAATAATAATAATAAGAATCGGTTAAAACTGAACGCCCCTTGGCACCATCTATTATTAGATGAACTCTCATATTTCAGCAACATATGCATTTTTAAGGTAATTTATTTTATAGTTTTGTTAACACCTGATAAAATTGTGCAATGAAAATACTGTTATCATTAAAAGAGCTCGTAAATCTGGATTTGTTACTCCTCCGATACCAACCCTCCGTTGAAGTCTCTGAATATCTGCAACTTACTTTTAATGAATTTTGGTTATGGCAGAGTGAAAGAAGAGCCTAAAAAATTGTGTCTCACAAAATCATTGACTCTTATCAAAAAGTTAAGACTATCGGTTCATCTAAATTTAGTGCTATTAAAAAACGTTATCTCGTTATATTTACTTCCTTACGTATATACATACATACTTATCCTGGCTAAAGAAAATATTTAAGAATCAAATCTCGACGCATTAATTTAAACTATTTTCAAACTTATTTCAAACGTTAAAAAACTTTTCAAAACACCATCAGCACTTCGGAAGAGACTACAAAGCACTTAGGTAGGAGAAGAAAATCTGTTCCGCTTTTCCATATTTCAATTTGCGTCCGAACATATAGCCTTCTTACCTTCTTTTTATTGAATTTTTAAATAACATCAGCAACGTCACTGCTGGCACCGATAATAGCCACAAGGTAAACAAACCAACAAACGAAGGAACACAACCGATGCGCTGCTATGATTTCGACTCATAGACCACCTCATCTCATTCCAACGTATCCAATGGAGAGCGCTACTTAGGGTAATAAGTAGTGGCTTTTTAGTATGAAAATTAATGTGTTATATGTAAAATGTGTTGAATTCTTTTACCATCGCAATCTGCACATGTTTATTCACATATAGTTACGCTCAGAGGGGCTTTCGGAAACACACAAAGCTTTAATTTGTCCGTCACACTTGAGATAATTTCTAGCAGCAGTTTCTAGCTTAATTATTTGCATCTTTGTGGCGGGCAGTTGTTTTATATGCTAGAAAGAATTTCAATTGTTTAGCAAATTCAGCGAAAGAAATGGTCGGTGGTAAAAAGAAATTCACAAAAAAATTAGAGCAATTAGAGTAACCGAATTGGGTACAGCGCGGTAAATGAGAGCCCAACCATATCGTACAAGCCGAATAATGAAGACAAGTTGAACTTTTCCTCAATCATATACGACTGACTATAAGCTGCCGTTACAGGCCACGTAGGGGTGTGTATATATACATATGTATGTATGTCATAAGTATGTAAGTAGTATCATCTTATAATGGAGTGGCCTATGATTTGCGAAGCATAACTGTTTTTTGTGTGATGTCATTAGCACTTATTACCACCCATCTTAGAGCGAATTTTTGTACGAGCACACGTTTAGACAACCAAACATATGCAAACATGCATACCATATATTTCAATTGATTTCCTGAAGAAATTGTCTGGGATAAATTTATGTGTAGCTTGTGATGCGAAATATGACCGTGTTAGATCGACCCTAAAACATACTAAATTAGATTTATTCGATTTTCTTTCTTAAAAAGGTACTATTAGGTATAATTATGCAAACTTTTTCATTTATTATATGTACAAGGTTCATTCGAAATATAATTTGTTTGTGTGTTTGTGTCATTCTACACTACATATATGTGAGCACTTCTTTTTAACGAAACAAAAGACAACAACCTCAACTTTTGCTTGGAGAAATCTGGCAATTACATACATATAGATTTAATTAAGTTAATCAAAGACAAATGTCATTAAGCAAAACGTGCGCAGGCGTAAGTGACGCATGTCACACCTCTATATATCGTCAATTTAGGTATGCAACCGCATACATAGCATACAGAAACACATAAAGTGAGTACTTCTATAGATATAAGTTGGCATTTTTTAGTAGTTGTTGTTAACATGGCGGTAGTAGTTAGAAAAAATTGCTCGAATAATATTCACCGGTTAAAACTTCGAATCCGTTCCTGTAACTTAGGCCCTACAACATGTACCTTATATTAGATATAATATAGTACTTGTATATTTTGGAACTACGGAGAGGGAGGTTCATATCACTCCTTTGAATAAACGTTTGTCCTTTTCTTAGCCAAACACGTCTCAAGGGTTGAACAATACAGCAGCTGATTCCTCCGTAAATATTTTATCGCTCGAATCATGGTTGTGTTTTCCTACGCCCAATGCAATCTTTTTTCAAATTTTATTTTTGAAAGTAGCAGTTTCATTTCGGTACTGTTGCGTTTGTTGCCAGATAACTGAAGTCTTTTCCGTACTTTATTTACAGATATCACTCATTTTAAACAATTTTTTTTTGCTTCCCTTGGAGTAACCAGTGTTTTCTTTTACTAAGGGAAAACAATAGCTTTATCTTAACTTTTTGATGTCTCGTTATTCTTCCTGGCTTATTATCTACGGTTCCAGCTTCTGGTCAGACTACCTCTTCACATATATAAAACTCGCATTTAAGGACTTTGCATTTTTTAATAATCCATTTGGAACCTTTAAGATATTTCCTTAGAAAGGCTACTTCAAAAAGTTTTTTATAAAAAGCATTAATTTTTATTATATCACGGTGCGACGTGACACATTAATAAAATCGAAGAAAGCTGACAGAATTTTATGGATTTGTGTCGCAATTAAAAATATGCAAATTTGCAAAAAACATCGCAGTTTTCCACGAATTGATCGCACAACAGAAAAAGTTAATTTTTCAAAGAATTGTACATGTGTATGAAGAAAGAGTAGGATGATATTATGGAATATTTTTAATTGTGTCAAGAGTTCGGATACTTTGGAGTGGCTAAAAAATAATTAAATTGTAACTACTCATTTTCATCTTGTCTCGCATTTAAATGACTTACAATTTTGGTGACTAGAGGATGTTTCTCTTTCCCTCTGTTACCGTTTTCAGAGCTGGACGTCGCTATACCATTCTGGGACAATATTGGAAAGGTCGCATTCACGGGAGAGTTAATGCGTTATTTGTCGTAACCCACTCTTGAAGGTACAAAAATATTATAATAAGGAAAGATGGGGAACTGTTAATATGTTATATCAAAAAGACATTATTTCTCAGCAAAGGCACATTTATTGATAAGGTTGGTATTTCATTGGATTTAAATGTTTTCAGTGTACATGTTTATTCCAAGATGGAGTACATTCAACTGTGAAGTTATGATTATCAAGCTTTCTACTCTACCCTATATCCAAGACGCGGGTGTGCAGGCCGTTTATTTACTTTATAAACAGAACTTGCCACAAAAAGTCTCCGTACACTAGATCAAATAATATATAAGAAACACGAAGAATTTGTTATATTTAAAACAAATATTAATATCTTTATTTCATAGATTCTATTAACATACCGATATATATTTTCTCAAAAATAGCAGAATAAGTCTCCGTACATAACATAATTAATCAGTTATGGTAATCAGTTTTTCTTTAAAAAATATTTTTTAATAGCTGGTAGGATAACCTCTTCGCTTGAGGACTTCTGCAAGTCATCGTGGCATGGAATGGACTAGCTTGGATGTGGCCTGTGTACTGATTTTACCCCATTTCTCCATGATAACGTTTTTGAGTATTTCTTTCGAGATAATGCTGTGCTGGCGAATCCTACGCTGGAGCAAATCCCAGATATACTCTATAAGGTTAAGGTCTGGTGTGGCGTGCACAACTGATGCTTAGTGGTGTAGAGAAACCAAAGCTTTACACTGTTTGCTGAATACTTTGGATCGTTGTCATGTTGAAACCCAAAATCGTTACCAAGCTCCAACTGTTCAACACTGTCCTTCATATTTGTTTTCAAAATATTTAAATAAACATATGTATATAGAACCTTTTTCCAAATTTCTGAAGACTTATTTATATTAAGTATATACTAATTTGTAAATATCAATAGTCTGTTGCGATGGCAGCTGTTCCAAGAATAATGGACTGCGATCACGCACAGACTCTTATGTCGCTTATTATTGGGAAAATATTTTTTGGTGTCGCTCGTATGAACTCAATGAGTGTCCCCTTTGCATTCCCTTTCTCATCACATTCTCAATTTTATGAACGAGGTCCACAATAATATTTTTGTTTAGCTAATTTTTATCCTTATTTTTCCTTTTCGAAGGAATGCAGCGAGCCGATAAACCATATCAAATGAAAACGTCCCTTCATATTTCCCTGTTCTAATCTAGCCTACAATGTGTTTGGACGACAAAAGAGTACTCGTGTGAACGCAGTCTTACCGACGCGCCTCTTTCACTATTACAATAACATAGTTGCCTTATACAGGTATCACAATGCTAAGGATCGCAATGCTAATGATTTGCATGTATCATAAATACATAGGAGTTTACACATTTTCAAAATGATCGATTATTGATTTTCGCAGGATGCGGAAGTTGTTAAAAAGTTCATATGAAAGTACGTTGAAACCCGTAATATTAATTATGTAAGTAATTATTTAATACTCTAAAAGAAAGCCCCTCAGATTCTCAAAATTTCAAATCTAAGGTCCAATGGAATGATGTTTCAAAAAATGTACCTTGCTAATTTGATCGGACTGTCCTTAATTACTATAACAAATACCTGTCAATCAGTTTGTTTACAACAGTTGCTTAAGTCGGCTTACCTCTTTCTTGGTGCTTGAAAATCCTCAGCCAAGTGTTAGGGAAATGATACGAGAGCTCAACATCTCTCGCGAGTCTGTTCGAATGATTTTGGAGAATATTTTGGGTGTAAAATGCGTTCTTGATCGACTCGTCCCGATAAAGCTAATTTTTTCTTTTCAAAAAGAGTACCGAAAACAGGTCACTTTGGCCACGTTTGATCGTACAAATTCTCATCCCAAATTCATGAAAAGCTGCTAAAGAAACATGGGTTTATGAGTTTGACATGTAAAGTAGTCAACAATTATCGGAATGTAGGGAAAAACGAATCGAATTCAAAAAACCACGCCAAAGCCGCTCAAAACCCCAAGATGATGCTCATTGATTTTTTCGATATACGTGGTTTGGTGCATCATGAATTTGTTCCGGAGGGACAGACGGTCAATAAAGAGTTCTATTTGGCTGTATTGTGACGTTTGTGTGAAAACATTCGTCGAAAACTGCCGGAATTGTGGAAGAACGATTTATGGACTTTACACGATGATAATGCACATTGCGGCGTATGCCGATGATATTGATATCCAGCTCTGAAGTTGCAAGTGCTTTACTTGCCTTTGAGAAGAGGCTCAATTGCAGAGGAGGGTACCACCTCAGTCTATACCGACGGGTCCAAAATGGACTGCGGAGTGGGCACGGGGGTATTCTCCGCTGATCTGGGCATATCTCTCTCTATACGTCTACCGAACTCGGCTAGCATCTTCCAAGCAGAAGTACTAGGCATAGAAAAAGCCTGCGAAGTTCTATTAGAAAATTACGGGAATATACATAAAGCAACTATATTTACGGATAGCCAGGCGGCCCTCCTGGCATTGTCTTCACCCATGACAAATTCCAGTATACTTCACAACTGCAAGAGAGCACTAAGCACAATAAAAGACAAGCTCCAGCTAAACTTGATCTGGGTTCCCGGCCACAGGAACATTTTCGGTAACGAAAAAGCAGATGAGTTGGCAAAGGCAGGAGCTTTCCTCAATGAATCCGAGGCGGAGCTCATACCGAGCCCGCTAGGATCGATTAAAGGAGAGATCAATAAACAATTTCAACAAATTGCAAACAACAGGTGGAAAAACAGTACAAAATGCGTCATAACTAAACAATTATGGCTAACATACGACAGGAAAAGAACCAACGACCTATTAAATAGGTCAAGAAAAAGTATTTACAGAATAACAGCTACCACAACAGGGCACTGGCCATTTGGGGTACATGCGTCCAAAATGGGTATGCCCTACAACGACATCTGCCGAAGCTGCGGAGTAGCAGGGAACAAGGAATCAATCCTCCACTTTCTCTGCGAATGCCCAGCTCTGGCACAGAAAGACACAAAACACTCGGAATCCCAGCTCTGAAAGTATTCGACGCAGTACCCGCCGGGGGAAGCAGAGGAAGGGGAAGGCCTCCACTCCTAGGACCAGTTGGAGAAGGACCTTGCTTCGCTTGAAATCTGCAATTAGCGCCACATAGTGGAAAGAAGAAACGATTGGCGCACTGTTGTGTTGTGTGTCGGCTGTAATCGTGTAAACGGTGTCTACGCCAGTAAAGAAGAATAATAGTGCACCATCGCATCGAGCCACGATTGTGACCCAATTTAACCATACCACCATCGTATTCCCCAGGTTTGACTCCGTAAAACCTGTTTTCAGTCGATCGAAGAGAAAAAACCAAATTCTCGGAAAGAGCTAAAGGCCATCCAAAATGTGCTTATGAAAAGTTTTTCGCGGACTTTAAAAATTATTAGCACAATTATATCAAATTGAGATTACTTTGAAGGCGACAGAAATAATATTGATGAATAATTAAATATCTTACTTTTATTTACAATTTCCGGATACTTTCTTGTCATGTTGTATATGCCGTACAAGAGTGCTCTACCAATTTACAGTGTTAAAGTTTCATAATTCACATTTGAGGTTCATATGTATGTAAAAGCTAAGGATAAATGAAAATGAGATTTTTTACCGAAATGCCTTTACCGTAATGATGGTGTCCATTTATTTTAAGAGGTTGCTCAATAAACGCACAGAGTATTTGCGGAAAAAATAAAAACAGCTTGCTTTGCACTATGTGCACCAAATTTATGTGTACATCAACAACAATAACAACTTATACACACAATTGCAATTACAAGTAAAGCACTTGCAACATGCAAAACCGCAGCAATCAACCGCATATACATACACACCTTTATATGCGATGACGCATGTAGACGCTGTATATACTGTGGAAATATAAAATTATAAACCAGCCGATAATTTCTTTGCACAGAATGAATGACATGATGATATTGTGTTAAACGAGCTGCATTTTGTACTGCAGCGTAGTGGACTGACAGTCTACCTAACCTCATCCAGTGCTCAGTAATAACGAAAAAACAGAAACAGATTAAGCGATACCAATGATGTCAAAATGCAACTTGTATACAGGCTGATCGTTGCATACACCTGTACAATAAAAACAGCAAACAACCTGCTCAACGCGCCAAAAAGCATTACTCAAATTTTAAATGAGCACTCCATGGACGGCCGTGAATATTACTAAAGCACTTGCATGTAATTGAAAATAATACAAAACAATTTGTTTACAGCCAAAATTACAAAGATTTATTAAGTAAGCTCCTTTTGGCAAAAATATGTTGTAAGTCACGCTGATTACTTTGGCACTAAAACAATCGAGATAAAGCTGCAAACGAAAGATGATAACGCAGTCCAAGCAGAGCATAGGCTATAGATAAAACCTAAATAAAAGTTTGCCAAACACCAAATGAATGAATAGTAAATTGCCCAAGGTCGTAGGCCCGTCATCACGCGCCAAAGTGGTCTTGATTGCGCCAGAGCTCAAGCGCGCTTTTGTAGCTGCTCGCCCATTGTATTTACATTGTACAAAGTTATATACAAGTACATACATATGTACTCATACATATTATGTATGTGCGTGCTGACTCTTCTCAGGCGCTTTTCTTATTACGTGCAGCTAACCGCCGAGTGACTGATTAGGCCAAGCGCGCCTTTTCGCAACTTTCATTTCGCTTTTCGTTGAATACTACACACACACAGGTGTTGTTGGAAAACTTTCAGCAAATTATATGCATGGAACAAGTAAAATAACAACAATCAATCTGTAGCATGTTTTTCTTTGTTTGCGAACATGACTCAAGGAATTTTATCATAATTTTATATAGACTCTAAGATCAATCAAAAATCTCGAGAAGTGATCGCGGTCTCGCCCTCTAATAAGTCTAATGTACGCCTACCTATGCTAGGACAATTAAAATGTATCATCATAAAAGTTATATTCGAAACTAGCAAACGCGCTGTTAACTTTCTTTACACTCAACTTTAGCACAATCTATTGTCGCGTGGTCGGCGTTAAATAAGTTTAATCTTTCAGCAATCAATCGAGTTGCATCGACCAACGACTTATAGTACACATTCTCTATTTTGATTTAATACTTATTGCCATCTTTCGTGTTAGAGTTTGACTCCACGCTCATTAAATTTTTTATCCTTGCAGGCGAAAAACTGGTGCAAATGGTTTTCGACGTCCTAATGTGAAGTGAAGATTCTCCCATCCAGACTGCCAAGTCTGGAGAATATGGTGGGTGTGGTAACACATTTCATACAAGCTGCAAATGCTTTTGGCAAGCTAACCAACCTGCATTATCTTAGAGGAACACTACACCTTTTATACTGATTACTAATGGCATCTTCTTTTTGAGTGCAACACCCAATTTGTCCAGCTGGTCACAATACTTTTCAGAATTAACTTCGTCGGGCAAAAGCTCGAAATAAATGATCGTTTTGAAATCCTATGAAACAGGCAACATATCATTTTTTTGGAAACCTTCGGCCTTCGATGTGGTTTGGGCCGGTTCATTCTTTTTAGGTCATGATCTCATAAACTTTGGTTTCTTCTAAGCAACCCACTTTTAGTCGCCAGTAACAATGCGCTTCAAATATTTACTTTTTCGACATTTGATAAGCAAATCACAGTTGTTATAATCGCGAAGTAAATTTCTTTTAGAACTTTTCTCTCGAAAACTCGCAACGTCGACTCATCCGTTGTTGACATCGTCCAAGCCTCTGCACCATGTAGCAGGACGGGAATTATAAGTGACTTATAGAGTTTGGTTTTTATTTGTCGAGAAAGGACTTTGCTTCTCAATTACCTACTCAGTCCGAAGTAGCACCTGTTGGCAAGAGTTATCCTGCCGTGGATTTCTAGGCTGACATTGTTGGTGGTGTTTACGCTGGTTCCAAGATAGACGAAATTATCTACAACTTCAAAGTTATGACTGTCAACAATGACGTTTGATTGATGACAGGAGATATTTCGTCTTGCCGTTGTTCACTGCCAGACCCATTTGTTTTGCTTCCTTGTCCAGTCTGGAGAAAGCAGAACTAACGGCGCGGGTGTTGAGGCCGATGATATCAATATCATCGGCATACGCCAGCAGTTGTACACTCTTATAGAAGATGGTACCTTCTCTATTTAGTTCTGCAGCTCGAACTATTTTCTCCAGAAGCAGGTTGAAGAAGTCGCACGATAGGGAATCGCCTTGTCTGAAACCTCGTTTGGTATCGAACGGCTCGGAGAGGTCCTTCCCGATTCTGACGGAGCTTTTAGTGTTGCTCAACGTCAGCTTACACAGCCGTATAAGTTTTGAAATCGACAAAGAGGTGGTGTGTGTCGATTCTCCTTTCACGGGTCTTTTCCCCGGTCTAAAGCCACACTGATAAGGTCCAATCAGTTTGTTGACGGTGGGCTTTAATCTTTCACACAATAGCTCGATAGAACCTTTTTTATGAATTGGGCATAGCACACTTGAATTCCAATCGTTGGGCATGCTTTCGTCCGAACATATTTTACAAAGAAGCTGATGCATGCTCCTTATCAGTTCTTCGCCGCCGTGTTTGAATAGCTCGGCCGGCAATCCGTCGGCCTCTGCCGCTTTGTTGTTCTTCGGGCGGGCAATTGTTATTCGAACTTCTTCATGATCGGGTAATGGAACGTCTGCTCCATCGTCATCGAATGGGGAACGCCTTCTCCTGGCGTTGTGCGTTCACTGCCATTCAGCAGGCAGGAGAAGTGTTCCCTCCATAGTTTAAGAATGCTCTCGGCATCGGTGACTAGATCACCTTTGGGGGTTCTACAAGAGTATGCTCCGGTCTTGAAACCTTCTATAAGCCGCCGCATTTTTTCGTAGAATTTTCGAGCATTACCCCTGTCGGCCAGCTTATCAAGCTCTTCATACTCACGCATTTCGGCCTCTTTCTTTTTCTGTCTGCATGTGCGTCTCGCTTCCCTCTTCAACTCTTGGTATCTATCGCATCCCGCACGTGTTGTGATCAATCGTAACGTTGCGAAGTAGGCAGTCTGTTTTCTCTCCGCTGCTACACGTCGTCCAGCGTCGTACCAGCTGTTCTTTTGCATTTTCTGAAAACCAATGGTTTCGGTTGCAGCTGTACGTAAGGAGTTTGAAATGCCGTCCCACAGTTCCCTTATACCGAGTTGTTGACGAGTGCTCTCAGAGAGCAGTGGTGCAAGCCGAGTAGAAAATAGTTCGGCCTTCTGTTGTGATTGCAGCTTCTCGACGTCGAACCTTCCTTGTGCGTGGCGTGCGTTTTTTGCTGCACAGAGGCGGGTGGGGAATTTTGGCTGCAACAAGATAGTGGTCCGAGTCGATGTTAGGACCTCGGGGCGCACGCTCATCTAAAACATTGGAGACGTGTCTTCCGTCTATCACAACATGATCGATCTGGCGAAGTCGATCAGCCTCAACCCATTTGGGGATGTTTCCTCGTGGAAGATGAATTTACCGACCGTAGTGTCAAAAATACCTTCTTTGCCCACCCTGGCGTTACAGTCGCCAAGCACGATTTTGACATCGTGGCGGGGCACCTCTCATAGGTGCGCTCCAAGCACTCATAAAAGGCATCTTTGGTTTCATCGTCCTTCTCTTCCGTCGGGGAGTGGGCGCAAATCCGCGATATGTTGAAGAACCTCGCTTTGACGCTGAGGCCGACACATACATAGATAATACTATTACTCTACTACTCCCATCTATATGATTTCTATCAGGTATTAAAAAAATATAGAATTTTTGTAAAGCAACTTGTGTTAGTTTACAAAAAAATTGATCATAAAGCATTTCGTGTCTTAATTAAGCATTGCTTTTTGAGAGAATAAGGGAAAACACTTTTGGACCATTTTTATACAATAAAGCCTTAAATTTACAAAAAAAAACGGCGGAAGCAAAGTTGTAGACCTAATAGTAACAAATTAACTTAAAGCACTGTATCAGCATATTGGGTACTTAGCGGCTTGAACAGTTTTGGTTCGATTGAGTCATAAGGTGGCATATCTCGAGATATGTGATTTGACGTAAAATGGGCGATGTCACGCAAATCGACCAATTTTTAACCCGGCTTCCACAAAGCCCTCTTATACTATTTCGGGGGTAAAATTTAATGTCTCTGGCGTATTATTTATGGATTGCGCTTTTAATAGTTTTTAGCAATACCGTTATATGGAGAGTGAGCAAGGTTATCACCCAATTGCATCCATTTTCACCCAGTTGGTAACAGTTCTTATAACATTTGCGCTTAAAGAATTTGGTTGTTGTAGTTTTAGTGGTTTAGGGGATATGTACATTCAACTTATAAGTGTACATTCAACTTATAAGTGTGCGGGGTCACGTTTTTGAAAAAACTTTTCCCACAAATGCCCCTTGCCACTACGAACACCTGTGCCAAGTAAGAGTTCTATATATTAATTTAGTGCTTAGTTATGGTACTTTATACGTTTTCGGTTAATGTCGTTTTGTGGACGTGGCAATGATCCGATTACGCCGGTCTTTTTTTGCCCAGGAACGCGCATATCAATTTTCATCAAGATATGTTAATTTTTGCTCAAGTTACAGCTTGCACCGACGGACGAATGGAACATACAACCGTTAAGTGGACAAAATCTTTTCGGTAAAGATGACAACTTTCTGTGCAGTACTGTCGAACTACTGCATCGGTTCATCGAAAATTGATGTAAAAGGCAAGAGATATGCAAAGAGAGCCGAGGTGACCATTTGACCGGCATTTTGTTGCCTTCATAAATGACATAAAAAAACAGAAACCTTATTCACCAAATTGGAGTATTTTATTTAATTTTAACATCACGTCAGGACTTTTTTATAGTAGGAGGAAGCATCGAAAGACGGAATGCCTACTCTCAACTCATATCTCTTCACCGGATTAAGTATTACTTCATGGGAAAGAAAGACTTTAAGTCTCATCTATCATGCGGACTAAATGACGCCAAATATACCGTATATGCCTTAGTATTGTTATAATTAGAGCTGACACCTTTCCATTTACCAGAGAGGACTAACACATGAGTTCTGTCAAATTTTCCATCGAAAAATTATCGAAAAGTGAAATTTTTAACTTACCCTTACATTTGAAAAACGAGGGCATTAAAAAAATTTTCAGAGTCATATCAAACAGTTCGGACTAAGTTCGTGATGGAATCGAAACAGAAAGCTTCTAAAGGATCCATGTCCACTCAGTATTTGAGTTAGGTGGAAGTTTAGGTCTCCGTGCAGTCTATCTATGCACAAATTAGTCTGTGGGTCCACCGTCCTTTGGTTGAGGTTTGCACCGTTTCTGCCACATTATGATGCTTTTGGTTCTCTCATTATACTTTTATATACTTTTTTATACTTTTATACCCAATGCCTGTATCCGTATTGGTGCTGCATACAGTATGACTGATCTCAGTGCTGTGAGATAATGGCGCATTGCCCTATAATGAGTGCTACTCTTTCTTCCACCTTCCTTGTGCTTATGAGCAAGACTTTCGTTTTCTGCTAAAACTCTAAACTCATGGTAGCAGTGTTTAGCCACCGCTACCACTATGAGGTCATCCACGTACATATGTGATTGCTTTCGTGATTTTTTGTTGATGTATTCTTAACACTCCGTCGTACATCACGTTCCATAGTAGAGTGCCTAAGACCGACCCATGCGGTGTACTATAGTGGAGCTCTGAGTATCTTCGTCTATGCCGAATTACAATCTCCTATTTTCAAAATAGCTCATTATAATTTTCAAGATACTGGGGTGACGTATTTCATATAGAGCTTTATTTCATATTTGAGGCCTTGATACCTCAAGAATGTAAATCAGTATAAGTATAATATTTTGTTATTGTTAATACCTTTATTTTTTCAAAGAAATGCCCATGGGAAGCAAATGCATCACTGTCATAATGCCTGAGAGTAGTAGTTAAAAATTTTTAAAAATTAAAAATTCACGAATAGTGCGAGTGCACATCAAAAATATATGAAAGTACCTATATACACACATACTTATGTATAGTATGCACATATGCTTTATAAAAATAAATATGCATTGATGCCATTTAATTGAATTCATAGAAATTCCCAGACAAGCGAAAGATGTGCTCGTATGTACATATACATATATACCTATGAATATAAAATATATAATGAACTCAAATGCAAATCTTTGCTTCTGTATTTATATGTATACAGGTACGAGTATATCATATATTACGGCCTAATTATAGGTGAATATTGAATGAAAAGGTTATATACATATTTGAACAGCAACTACAAGTGTGACTGACTTTTTAATTTATGAAAAGACGAGTACCTACTTATTCAAGCTTACCGTAATACATGAATATACATACATACAATAATACAAAAATTAACAAATATATTAAAACATTACATTACTTAAAAAAGCTCCAAACCAAGTTATACTTATCTGTTATACGAGTAAACGGGTGTAGTATAATGTGTTTTTCCTTGTAACGGTAATTACACCCAGACGCGTGCATTCGACATTGTTTTCAATAGAACTAATCCAAATTTGTTAACAAAACAGCAATAAATTATCACTGATTTTATTTCAACTTTGCTGAAAAGTGTGTCTTGCAGTTAGCCAAGGAAACGGCAGTCATGCATAATAAAGTATCAAAAAAGTATTAGTATGTATATAAAACAATTCAAAGTTGCGAAATCATACATTTGTTTGTTTGTCTGTGTGGAAATCATCTCTATTTGTCTTGGGCGCGCTTTTTGGACGTTTTCCGCTAACTAGTGGCTACGCATGCGCGTTAATCCATGTGCACACGTCAAGCGCGAATACGCGGTCAAGCACATATACGTGTTGAACATACATACAAAACTTACCGACCGTGCTGGAAAAAATTTTTCAGAAAATTAGTAAAAGAGTATTCAAAGAATATTCAATTACCGTACGTATTTTTTCGAAGTCGCAAATTTCTAATGCTATTGAGGTGTAATTCAAATAAGACACTGAACGTGCTGAATTTATAATTATAAAGATGTAAGGGACGTCTAAGGAGGATGGAGTCATGTGTAGAAGTTCACGTAAGTGAGGAAATTTCTCTGATTGCCATTCACTTGCGATTGGTTTCTTTTACATATGACTCAAGCAGTTCTCGTCTTCCGGTCTTAGACCAAGTGTGCTCTCGCTAGCCAGAAAACATCCGTTTGAAGATGAGCTAAAGTTAGAAGGTGATATATCTATTTTACAGGGTTGTGCCCCAATAAAAGGATCAAACACCCTCGGAGGAGAAATCCCCCTTTGGATGATGACCATGGCAAACGCACTAAGGATAACGATTTAAGGGCATGCACCTGGAATGTCCGGTCTCTTAATTGGGAAGGTACCGCTGCCCAGCTGGTTGATTTGCTCGTTAGAGTGAAGGCTGGCAGTACCTCCGCCCAAGAAATACGATGGACGGGACAAGGACTGAGGCGAGTAGGTTCTTGTGGCATTTATTACAGTGGTCATATAAAGGAGCGAAAATTCGGTGTGGGATTCGTGGTGGGAGAGAGACTCCGTCATCGAGTACTGTCATTAACCCCGGTAGATGAACGTCTAACCACAATCCGCATCAAAGCGAAGTTCTTCAACATATCGCTGATTTGCACCCACGCCCCGACGGAAGAGAAGGACGATGTGACCAAAAATGCCTTCTGTGACGGCTTGGAGCGCACCTATGAGACCTGCCCTCGCCACGATGTCAAAATCGTATTTGGTGACTTTAACGCCAAGGTGGGCAAGGTAAATTCATCCTTCACGATGAAACATCCCCAAATGGGTTGATGCTGATCGACTTCGCTTTGTTGCAACCAAGATTCGCAAAATTTTCAAATGATTCTTACATGAATTTTGAACACATGTTTATGATTTGAAATATAATTTTGGTATTTATGAATTATATCGACTTTTAACATAAAGAGATAAAAAGTATCGTATGTCCGCCCCCTGGTTCTAAGCCACCTCCTCGCCAAGTTTCGGCCAAATCGGTTCACCGTTCTTGAGTTATAAATTGTCTAACTAATACGGCTTCCTTTTATATAGATAATATTATATATATAGATTATTTGACATATTTTGAACGACTGAAATAAGTCGCTAATAATTCCCGTCCTATTGTATGGTGCAGAGGCTTGGACAATGACAACAACTGATGAGTGCTTTCGAATTTTCGAGAGAAAGGTTCTGCGAAAAATTAATGGTGCTTTGCGCATTGGCCACGGCAAATATCGCATTCGATGTAACGATGAGCTGTAGGAGATATACGACGACATTGACATAGTTCAGCGAATTAAAAGATAGCGGCTACGTTGGCTAGGTCATGTTGTCTGAATGGACGTAAACACTCCAGTTCCGAAAGTATTCGACGCAGTACCCGCCGGGGGAAGCAGAGGAAGAGAAAGACCTCCACTCCGTTGAAAAGACCAGGTGGAGAAGGCTGGCTTCGTTTGGAATATCCAATTGGCGCCACGTAGCGAAAAGAACGACTGGCGCGCTGCTGTTAACTCTACGCCAGTAAAAAAGAAGAAATTCAGGTGGAAAGCCAGAAATCAATTTATCGGGTATACATACAAACAGTCTATTAAAAGGTGGATCCTTAACACAGTTTGTGGGCATAACAATGATCGGATTCCGCCCATTTGCTTCAGCAACCCCCCTAAGGTTTATGCATGTACCAAGTTTCTCAGTTTTTGAGATATCTGTCTAAAATTTTGCACCCGTTCTTCTCTCACCAAAGAAGCTGCTCGTTTGTCGGAACGACCGATATCAGATCTCTATAGAATATAACCGCCATACAAATTGAACGATCGGAATAACATGCTTGTATGAAAAACTTTTCCATTTGATGAGATAATCTCGCGAGGTAACCAAATTCGATGCAATCTCCGAAGAAATTGTTCAGATTGAATCACTATAGCAACAGCTGCCGCACTATCTGACACATCAAAGTTCTTGCAAGGAATCTTTTAGACTTGTGACGGGTATTTTAGATTCGGTGCGGCCGAAATTAACGATTTTCTTGTTTTGATAAATCTTGATCACTTTTAAATTAACATTATATAGTACTATAATACTCAGTTGCAACATTTATGAGCGCATAAAAAATAGCACGTAAGCGTCAGTACAATTCATGCATTCTAAACATTTGTGTTATTCTGATTTAGACTTTATAGTATCTTCAGGTGTAGGGAATATGAGCTATAAACATATAGTATCATTTTAAAAGTTCATGTTGCTGAATTTACAAGAAAATTATATCTTTAATAATATTTTCGAATAAAAACTCCCACTACACACCTCAGACCTGCATATTATTAAAAAAAATCAATCAAAAAATAATTTCAAATAAGAGTAATCTAAAAATATGTAGATGGAAAGATGGAAATTTTTAGAGAGGGAAACCCATCCAACCATCCAAAGCCGGATCCATATTTTGAATTATTATTCTTCTCTTCATCTAATGGGAAAAATCAGTTTTATGTACATATGTATATAGTAAAAGATAGTAAAAGTCTCATGGAAATATCTGCCTTTCAAATTCCATTTGGAACTTAAGTCTTTCCATCTGCGTCTCGAAAGTCACCCGCTTTTTATAATATTATATAGACCTACCGATAAAAATCACCAATTTTCTAAAGTTACTCATATGATTTCGCATTTTCAGACGTGACTCATCATAAATATGTTCTTCTGACGAATATATAAAGAATAACATCATACTCACAACAATAATATGAACAACGAAAAAGACTCCCAACGTCGCCAGTACACTTTCAACGTGTACAGTCCACATTCTATAGCATTAAACTACGAAAATGCATTACCAAAGATCAGAAGAAAATACAGGAAAGTACGATTAAAATATAACAATTGTACATACTCAAGTTCAATTGCGTTACTGCTTTTGATCACACTGCAAGTGGTGACGTGTAACCGACCCCCAAGATTTGCCATCGACGGTGGCCAATCTGAAATCGTTTTACGACTGAAGGAGAGTCCGGAGACTGCAGTAGGTAAGTTAAATACACAATTTTATTCAGTTACTTAAACGAAAGACCAATTCATTTTATTCATTTCATATAGGTTCCCATATATATACGCTTAAAGGCGTAGATCCTGATAATGATCCTTTAGTGTTTGGTAAACGTCCATCGCATGACAGCGAAGTAATTCGCATTGAGAACACAGGCGATAATGAAGCTAATGTCTATTTGGCCAAAGAATTAGATAGAGAGGTTCGTAGTTAAAAATACTATTCAACAATAATATAAATATGTATGTTCATATTTTCTAAAAAGTGCTCACTACTTTCTTCAAAACTTTCACTGTAGTTACAAGACGAGTACTCCATAGTATTGACGCTAACAGATAACCGCTACAACGACTATAATTATGTCACGCAAAGTTTCTTACTATTAGTGGAGGATATTAACGATAATGCACCCATATTTTTACCATATCAAAGCGCCATAGAAATTCCCGAAAATAGTGACCCCGGTATTTTAACAACATTAGAGGCAACCGATGAAGATGAAGGTGCTTACGGACAAGTGGTTTACTATCTGCAAGAATTGGATGGCGACAATGATATATTTTCCATATCAACATATCAGGGCAAAGGTGTGCTTCGATTAACGGGCGAGTTAGATTACGAGACGAAAAGCTTGTACCAATTACGTGTGTTAGCCGTGGATCGAGCCAACCAGGGACCTGTCAATACTGGCACTGCCGCCATTCTAGTCAAAGTGATCGATGTGGGCGATCAACCACCCGAGTTTGTTCAAGTGCAGGCGATAGCACGAATAGCCGAGAATGCAGATATTGGCACGCGAGTATTGCAAGTCCGCGCCATAGATGGTGATCGTGGCATCAACAATCACATAGTGTATGAATTGGACGCAAATGAGCTGTTTGATATCGATCAACAGACGGGTGTAATCTATACTGCTCAAGAGCTAGATCGCGAGGACACTAGTCAGCAAGTAAATGGCGCCTATATATTGAAAATAACTGCGACAGAGGTACCACAGGTATGTATTATAGCGCTTTTATATGCCTATATTTTCCATGATTATTGTCACAATTTTCAGTTTAAAACTAGTGCATCCGACGAGACGATGCAAGTAAGAACAGAAGTCACTGTGATCGTGACAGATATAAACGATGAAATTCCGACATTTAGACAAACAATTTACCGTTGTGAAGTTAACGAGAACTCCCAAAGCAATACACCATTGAGTTTCATAGACGATGATGTGCAGAATATTGTCGAAGATCACGATATAGGCAATAATGGCACATTTCGTCTGTTTTTGGATCCACAAAATGACCTCTTCGAAATCGTTCCTGCTGTGGCAGTTAACGAGGCCAACTTTATGGTGAGAGTGAAAAATGCCAAAGCAATCGATTACGAAGAAATGAAGGAAATTAATTTTACACTATTCGCAAGGGAAATCGATGAGCCAACTAGATGGGGGTATGAAAAATTGTTTCATTGCCTATATGTATAATTTTTTATAGCCTATATGAACAACTTCTTTGTCAGGTCGGCGCATCTTCAAGTTTACATTCGTGATCAGAATGACAACTTTCCGGAATTTACAAAAGTAATATACAATACCACTATCCCGGAAAACAGTGAATTGGGCACGATCGTTACACGAATCGAAGCAACGGATATCGATTCCGGCGATTTTGGCACTATGGGCATACGATTTCTAAACCTACGTGGTGGCATTGCACATTTGTGAGAAATTAATTAAAATAAGTATCCGAATACTTGACGACATGAATATCTTTCTAGGTTACATCTCAATCCGATTACTGGTGTTATTACCATTAAACAACCTGGAGATTCTGCTTTCGATCGCGAAATTATTTCTCTCCACTATCTGACGGTTGAAGCGATCGACAATGTAGGAATTGGAAACCGTAACACCGCACAGATTATCATCAATATAGAGGATGTCAACGATAATGCACCGATTTTCGTACAGCGTCACTATGAGGCCAAATTGCTGGAAAACAAAGCCGATTTTGAAATACCACTAATTTTGGAGGCGCGCGATATCGATCTTAATGGCACCGAGAACAGTCAGATAACGTATGAAATTGTAGAGGGTCTTTATCGTGCAAATTTTAGTGTTGATCCAGAAAATGGCTTTTTGCGACCTTTGCATTCTTTCGACTACGAAGAATTACTTGAAAATAGGCGCCGAATACGTCGACGCGCCGACAATGGCGTGCGTGAGATCGATTTGTTGGTTCGTGCACGAGATTCTGGTATTCCTATGCTTTCTACTGTGGTGCCAGTGCTGATTTACATCGAAGATGTTAATGATAACCCACCTATATTTCAAAAGAATTTTTATGCGAAAACAATACCTGAAGATCTTCCAGGTGGCAGTTCCATACTACAGGTGATGGCAATCGATCGAGATGGTTCTGCACCGAACAATGTGGTTGTCTACCGAATACAAATGGGAGCGAGCGATAAGTTTATTATTAATTCGGAATCTGGCGTAATATCAGTTGCACATGGCGCTAACCTGGATCCGGATTTGTCGGAGCCAAAGAAACACGTGTACACTCTCACCGTGGTATGTGTTTTGCAAATTTCAAACATTTTTCAATTATAATCGAGGGAACTTGTAACTCTTAGCTTGCTTTGGATGGCGGTCTCGGAAATTCTCAACTAATGAATTCTGCCACAGTTAATATAACAATTAAAGATGTTAATAATAAACCACCGGTCTTAGGAGAGTTACCCACTATACGGGTCATGGAGAATACTGCCGTGGGGACACAGATATTTCAAGTTCACGCTGCAGATCTTGATGAATCGCCGATAATCCGATATCGCATAAATCGTGAAAATTGTGAGGCGCGTAATGAAGAGGGAACTTTTATCAAACTGAGTGAATTTGATTTTGTAAGCGCATTTGACTTGAATCCCATAGAGGGAACACTAAAGGTGATTGTCTAAACTGCTTATAAGCAGATTTAATAGCGAATAATATTCTTACTTTTTATTAGCTCTTGAAACTATTGGATCGCGAGAAAGTCGAGTATCTGAAGCTAGCGATAAGTGCTGAAGATCTCGCAGCTATAAAGGGTAAACAAATAGTGGAAGGTAAGTACTAACCTTTGTCCTCACTTAATTCTAAATGAAAAAAAATTTATTTTTTCAGCCTTTTTAAACATAATCATTGAAGACGAAAATGACAATAATCCGAAGTTTAAGCAGCCCTTCTATCGTAAAACGATTACTGAAAATAGTATTAACGGTGTTTTGATTGCCAATATACTCGCCTATGACGTTGACAAAAACAAAACAATTACATATTCGTTAGAAGGAAATCCCGCTATAAGAAATCTCGTACATATTGATCCGCAGACAGGAGAAATGGTCGTCGCAAATAAAATCGACCATGAACAATATCAATGGTTAAATTTGACTGTTCGTGCTTCAGATTCGGGCGTTCCATCGCGATCTGCACTAGTCGATGTGTATGTGTCTGTTTTGGATGAAAATGACAATAATCCGTATTTTATTGGTGGATCTAAGAACTATACAATAAGTGAAAATGTAGAAATAGGCGCTCGAATTGGCACTGTGCAGGCAAGCGATGCTGATTCAGGGGATTTCGGAAAAATCACCTTTCTTATGGATCGCATAAGTTCACAGGTACGATAATCAAAATTCGCCAGCAGGTACTACTTCGAAACACCAATTGTGATTGGGTCCTTCTCTAGAGGATCTTCAAGATATCAACATCTATATTCTCAGCATTGTTATTTGTACTTTAATATTTGAAAAATGTATTTTCTCTGCTTTCGTTCAAACCCTTTCGACTGTAAACCCGTGGTATTTTTTTAAGGTTTCCCTTTTCCCCATCAAATTCTTTTGCGTCATTTTTGAACAAACAAGAACTCACCAATATATTTATCTAGTGAACTGAGTCTCGCCAAAATTAAATCACAGAAGAATGAAATTAATGGAAAATGCCGCATGTGTTTTTTGGACAGATTATTTAACGAAAAACTTTCTTTCTTTTGGAATCTAGGGAAAATTCTCAATTGATGCGGACACTGGTGTACTGTCCGTCGCCGATAAATTAGATCGCGAAACGAAAGATTTTTATATGTTAGTAATCGAAGCATGGGACAACTACCAATTTGGATTCTTAGCGGGAGAAAGTCGCAATGCCTTCAAGCAAATATTGTAAGTAAGATTTGGTTTAAAAGCAAGCAATTATTTTAATGTTCATATATGTTTAAACTTTCTTAAGCATATCCATACTAGACGAAAACGATAATGCGCCCGAAGTTTTTCTACCCACAAGTTGTGTGCTTATTACTGAATATCATGAATTAAATGAAAAAATAGCGACTATCCGGGGCAAAGATGCAGATGATCCGAATTCACCAAACGGACGCTTGGAATTTCAAATAACGAAAGGCAATAAATACGGTTAGTAAAGTGTCTAATGTGTCCTACACATCATATGTTCCTAATCACACTGTAATAGCTACGGGACCAACTAACTATCTTTTTTCCCAAGATCTGTTTGAATTGCATCAGACCGACGATTGGACTGCAAATATTTACGCACGCACACCTTTACGAAACAAATTTGGCAATCACACAATCACGATTACCACTCGAGATCTAGGTGTACCCTCGAATATTCTTACCAAAACTTTGGACATCTGTATATCAGATTTCAACGATCATTCGCCTGTTTTCGTTACCCCTTTGCACAACACGACACTGCGAATACCTGAGAACATTACTGTGGGTTCCCAACTGCTGCAAGTGGTGGCCACCGATGAGGACATTGGTATGAATGCATTAGTACGATATCGATTGAAACCCGATCCATTAGGCAGCTACAAAGTATTTGACATTGATAGTGAAACTGGGCAACTATTTTTGAAGGAAAGTTTAAACCGTGAGAAACAGAAGATTCATGAGGTAAGATAGCTAAGTACGGCTTTTGTCATTTAATATCAAATAACAAAGGCCAAATAATCTCATTAAAATAATTTTCTTTGATATGCATTAATGTCGATGAATTTGCATATCGAATATCTGCCAAATCACTTGCGTATTAAATGTTGGGTTCCGCCATCACCACCTAGAAATAAGTTGGTTGTTTCTGTAACATTTCACCAGTGTTTTGCTATTACTCACACTTTCCTCTAAACTTCCAGATAAGAATCGAAGCATACGATCAGGGCCTTCCCACATCTCTAAGTACCGACTTAGATTTGACAATATATATAAGAAACGTAAATGAATACGAACCACAATTTGTGGTGGATGAAATAAACGTCAACTTTACAGGTTTGTTTAAAAAAAAAGTATTTTAGAATTCAAAACTTCGTTAAAAACTACATTTTGGTCCATATATATTTATATAGAGCATGCTGATCCTGGATCGGAACGAGTTAAACTACCCGACACAATAGATAAAGATGAAGTAGATGATCTTGATGATCCTCCTAGTTTAATTTGTTATTTCATTGTAAAAGGCAATGAACTAGGTTACTTTAAACTTCATCCCGAAACACACATACTCAGCGTCGAAAAGGAGCTTGATCGTGAAGTAATTGCCAACTATTCGCTCTATGTGAGAGCCACGGAGAATTGTGCAAATGGTATTTTTCAAACGAATCGTCGTTCAGATAGCTTCGTAGGTAACAATGCTCCCACGCAAATGAAGGCGAATTTCGGCCGGAAACAGGCAGGCTTTTTGCGAAATGGAGAATATTTTAATCGATACAAGCACTCGCGAAATTTGCGCTCAATAACTGACGACGAAACTCAAAACGACGACTCTTATGAGTTCTCCAATGAGAATAATAACCTCACTAGTGAAGAGGTTCTATTATTTGATAGTACAGTGGTGCGCGTACGTGTGCGCGTATTAGACATTAATGATAATCCACCACATTTTCCCACAAAGGTTTTCACTGGTGGCATTACCACAAGTGCCGATTTCGGAACACAGTTTATGCGTGTGGAAGCTATAGACCCAGATGAAGGAGTGAATGCGAAAATCTCTTACTATATAATTGGTGATATCAGACAAACTTTGTCGGAGGGCTTAGAAAATGTTAAAAAGTCACCATTTCTTGTTGATCACGAAACGGGTAATGTGCAATTAAATTTCGACCCACAGAAAGGAATGAAGGGTTATTTCGATTTTATGGTGCTAGCAAACGATACTTTGGGCATGAAGGACGTAGCTCATGTATTTATCTATCTACTGAGAGAGGATCAAAAAGTGAAATTTGTTTTTCGGCTGCAACCGGATGAATTGCGACAGAAAATTAACGCCTTCAGAGAGTATGTTCATATTAATTATAGTATTTTATAATTTTTGAAAAATAATCCAATCCTTATTCAGTATACTTAGCAACGTCACTGGCGCAATAGTAAACATAGACGAAATTAAGGTGCATGAAAATAAGGATGGCTCGGTTGATAAGACCAAAACTGATCTATACATGCATTTGGTTGTAAGGGAGGATAATTCTATATACGAAGTGCCTGAAGTGTTAAAGCTAATCGATCTACATATTGAACATCTGGACAATCTTTTCAAAGAGCTCAATGTCTTGGATACGCAGGCAGCGGAAGCTGAGTTGCTTATCGCCGGACCACCGAAGCCAATGTTTGTTTGGTTGATTTTTACGAATTTATTTTTAGCCACTTTATTAGTAGTAACATTGGCACTGTGCGCCTCCCAGCGAAAGGGTTATAAGAGGCAATTGCGCGCCGCTAAAGTAAATATATTCCGTAAGTTATATTCAAATATCTTGTCTGTAAATACTAATTTTGTTCAAAATCATATACGAACATTCTACGTAGGAAACTCGTCATTATCACTGCACAACAACACAGAGCCAGCAACACGAGTGCCCAACACGAATAAACATAGCGTGCAAGGCTCAAACCCGATCTGGCTGAAGAGTTACGAAAATGAATGGTTCAGAAATGACGAGAATCTGAGGTAAATATTCAAGTTTCACCAATCATAAATACAGATCTACGGATCTAAGGTTTATGTACTTAAAAGAGTTGATTCATCTATCAAAATTAAACTAAAACTCTTCTAGATTACCAAATTGTAACAAAATATTTAAGAAAGTTGTCTTTATATTTTATGTTTTGGAAGCCTTTATTTTGCAATCTGCCAACTCACAACTTTATCGTAAAATTTAACATTCTTGATGTTATACATACTCAGATCAGTTTGGCGTTGTTTACAGCAACCTGAAATATTCAGCTCAGCCAAAAAAATTAATTAAATCGCAAACATTTTCGTACGATTATTTTTCAATTTTTGACGTGGATTAACTCGGCAACAGTGCATCAATGAACTTAAATGAATTTGGAGATGAAGCTCCATCAGAGACCAGTGTTTATCAGTAGTATGGTGAATTTAATCGAGGTCGTAGATCACTCCAAAGCGAATTTCGTGAAGGTGGTGCAAAATCAGTTGTTGTCCCGGAAACTATTTATGATGTGTGCTAATAAGTGCAATATCGTAATGTGACCTATCGTTAGATTAAGACAACTATACATTGTGGGACTAGCATACATTCAATATTGCATGAACATTTAACTGTAAAAAATTCTTTTCTCGGTGGAGCAAACACGAATTGTCAATCGCATAAAAATGCGAAGCGGTGTTTCGAAACACGGCTCGGACCGCTTTGTATCGCATAATGATCCCGATGTTTTACGATGGGCCGAATCTAACAAAACAACCATTTATTCGCGAGTTGTCTTACAAGAAATCAGGCAAACCAACCGCCGATAACGGGTCACTCTTCGTCACGACAATGCACACTCACACACATCGACTGAAAGAACAGCATTTTACAGCAGTCAAAATACCGACTGAAGGAGTCATCCTACGTAAAGTCCTGGCACGGAATGACGTACGAAAAAAGTGCTTAACTCTTTTCGAGACCCAATGAGGCGATTGATGCGTTCAGTTCACTTGTTGTATATGAACTAGTGTGGGAAAATTGATTCAAACGCATTCAAAAGTGTATCGATCTTTATTTCTTCTATTTTGGAAAAGAATAAAGCGACGTTCGATAATTAATATTTGTTTTTGTCCTCCAACCCTGATATATAAAAGCCAACCCACGTATTGCAAAAAGAACTTCAAAACCAAGCAAATCAAGATAATTAATGAGAAAAAATTACACACTTTTTTGTATTTACAGTAAATTCACAAATTTAAGATAAAAGAAGTAAAATCAAACAAATTTACTTTTTCGAAGTAATAACTTTTCTCCAATATGTTTTTTGCAGTCAAGGCGGTCAAGATTCGTTGGACGACAATTTTCTTGCCATTGGCGCACAGGATATACACGAAACACTGAAAGGCACCGCAAAGCTCTTCAATCATACAAATGACCTCAACCGGCACTTCAATGTTTACAATCAAATTGATAAATTAACAAATAATGCTCAAATTTTAGCACGTAAGTTGGAGACTACCGAATTATGAGAGACAACCAATGTTAAGAAATTAGTTTTAATATTAATTTATTTTTGTAAATAAAATGGAGTCTTGATATGGAAATGTTTCTGTTTCAATGCTTTTTTACAATACAGCTTTTGGTTAATTGATATCGGAGATATAATATTTCGATCTCTTTCGTTGACCATCTCTAGTTTGTTTTACTATAGACCATATACGACTTAATATCTGAAATATCTTAAAATATACTAGATGAGAATATTTGCTGTCAAAATACAAGAACATCGCAAATTACTCCACCTAGCCCTTTATATGGCTACTTAGGAGATTGTCAATTCCATATATTAGTAGAGGTAAGATACGATAGATAACTTCATCGAAATAGACAGATGAATTTAAAAGCTAGCCGTGCAATTGCTATAAGCAGGTACCTGTTGTTTCTGACGATATGTCTTAGAACCCATATTATGTGCATTTGCCTTGGTAAAAAGTTTTCGTACATCTGCCGCTTAGGGCGGGTCCAACTTTGGAACCAAAATCGTTACCAAGTCCCAAATGTTTAATACTTTTCTTTATATTGGTTTTCAAAATATTTAAATAAGCAATACATTCTCATTTCATTTTTGACTCTATAAAACCAGAACTTAACAAATTCTTCAGATGCCGTACATTCCCATACCATATTAGTGCCTCCATGTTTCACAGTCTGTAAAAGGTTTGCTTTTTCGAGAACTGTTCCGCTCCCTCGTCGCAAAAGCTTTTTCCTTTTTTTTTGCTGAATATTTTTTTTTCTTGTACCACTACTAATTTTCTTCTTCTTGAACGTTATCGCCAACGCTTTTACACGAAAACGGAAGTCTTTATAAAATAACGTATTTATACGTAGATATATTATTTTGACCATGCATGGGGATTGTTTTGATAAGTGTACTCGTATATAATTCTAGAGTACGAGGTGTGTTCAAAAAGTATCGCGAATTTTGTGTTTTTTCAAAAATTATTTATTTATTCATGAATATCTATTTTGTTCCCTTCAAAGTAATCCCCATGAGATATTATACACTTGTGCCAACGGTTTTTCCAATCTTCGAAGCACTTCAAAAAATCATTTTTTTTTTTATCTTCTTCAGCTCCTGTTTTGTTTTTGGCCAAAAAGTCGCGCACAAGCAACGATGTGTGAGTAGGTGCGTTATCGTGGTGCAAAAGCCAATTTTTGTTCTTCCACAAATCCGGGCATTTCTGGCGGATTCCCTGTGGCAAGAACTCATGATGCACCACGCCCCTGCAATCGAAGAAAACTGTCAGTTACGATTCGCGATACTTTTTGAACACACCTCCTATACTGTGGCTTCTCTATACTGCCACGAAATCCTTAGAGGACTTACCCGCAAGATATTTGCACACCATCACAGCTTTTGTGGTCATGAACAAAGGTTTGGTCATGAACAAGGGTTTCTTGTAAACTTAAGCGCATTAGTGTAAGTGGGGAGGGTTTAATGCTAATAGCGTTTTTTTCACAAAATTGTTGCATTTAAACTACTCTGTGCACGGGCTGTCAAAGTTGCGTGTTCTTTTCTCAAAGTATTGGCTTCTAAACAGACAAAAGAGCAACATTTTCTACCCTCTCAAAACATAAAGGTGTCAATTGCCCCGTGAGTTTTCATTTTTCTAAAAAGTTTAAAAGTATTTTAAGTTAAGTTAAAGAAAAAGTATTAAATAATAAGCGTTTTTTATTAGATTCGTAAATTACAGTTTAAAAAATTTATTATATTATATACATAAACTAATTATGAACGGCTGGTCAGTTGTCTCCGAGCAACTGGAGAGCCAGGATAAACATTTTCGCGTGACGTGTTTCTGTGAGTGGTACGAGCGAACATAAGCAGCGTTCATTAGAGCTGAGGGACGCGACTAAATTCTGTGTGAAACTCAGTAAATCCCGACGTTTGATTTGACCAAGCAGGCTTACCCAGATGTTGCTTTAGCAATAAGTTGTGTGTTAGAGGCAATCTTCCGAATGGCACACGCCGACGTCTCCTCGCCCAAAAAAGGGAAGAATGGGCAAATCCAAAGTGAAAACGATGTTCATTGTCTTTTTTGACATCAAAGGCATCGTTCACCATGAATTTGTTCCTCCAACCCTCAACGTCAAGTCTTACGTTCCTTAAGAGACTCAAACGAAGGGTCAATCAGGTTCGACAAGACATCGCAGCCGATTGAAAGTTACACCACGGCAACGCCCCGGCTCACGCCGCCTTTCTTGTGAACAGCTACTAAACCAAGGCCGGTATCCCAACGCCCAAACGTGATCCCGGATCCCTTTTTTTGTTTCCTTGCCTGAAAAGGCCGATGAAAGGCAAGCATTTTGAGACGACAGAGGAGATCCATGCAGCAGCCTGCACCTCGACTTTCAAGGCTATTCCGGAGAATGCCTTTCGTGGAAATCACACTAGCAGCACTGCATCGACGCAGGAGGAGTATATTTTGAAAGTTTTGAAAGAATTGTAACGATTTGTTCAATAATTTTTTTTGAATCGACTCAGTCCTATTACTTTCCGGACAAACCCTGTATAATGGGGCAACATTTTCCATCGAGAAAATAAGCAGTATTATTTTTACATAATTCTACCATCCTATTAACCTTAATACAGTATGTATCTTTAAGTTTCCTTTTTTCAATCGCACACAATTTAAGAATTAATAACAAATATTTATGTTTTGGTTTTTTGTTTATTTTTATTTTCTAAAAAATTCTTTTTTTTCTTCAGATTATTCAGTTTTTGTTAAAAATTTTATTTTAATCGTACAAAAATAAATCACAAATGCAGAAATTACGAAAGAAAGTTACATAATATGTAATTTAAGAATGTATGCGTGCATTTAAATGTGAACACGAATTTGACACTTTACGTTGCAGTATACGGCATACAAGTCGTATGTAACGATTTCTTTCGCTATTAACTACATACATAAAGAGCTCATTCTTCCGATGTAATTTACATACTTCGTTAATTTTTACTGTTATGTTTCGCTTGTATATCTCGGTTTACTTTTGATGCAGCAATAATTTCATTTATATAGTATTAAATAAAAATAGCTGTTATTATTTCTATATACTATTCATTTACAAGTATGGTATATATGGATATATACATATATGCAAATCTGTATGCATGCATGAACTTATATGTATGTATGTATGTGTAATTCAATGCGGTTAAATTACATATTCTTACATAATGTCTAGAAAATAAGTTTTATTAAGTTTATGTTAATAAAAGCTATGTTATAACAAAATATTGATTAAAGTAAAAAATATATGCAGTGTATAACAAATTTTGTTCGATATTTCCGGAGTTACGGTTCATTTTTATACGTGTTTTTTTCATTCTTTGCTTGAAAATATTTTAGGTTCGCATTCAGATGGATTAAATTTTGTACAATGCTATTGGGCGCAATATAAATTTACGTTTTATACAAGATTTCATCTTTAATTTCTAGTGGGTTTTTGTTGTATACTAATTGATGATACACATGTACGAGTAAGAGTCGATTTTCAACATTATTATTATATTATATAGTACAGGACATTTGACGGACTATGCGTTGGTTGTCGTACGATTGCAACGAGAAGGAGACCGTCTTCTGACATTCTACTGTTAAAGCAGCCTTCCGTTTGCTTACACATTTCGTAGCTAAGTAATGAGCTCGGTAAAACGCACTCTTTATTCACACCTTTTCCATCCCAGCTGGTAGGCAATTTAGATTGTGTATTTATATACTTATAAATACCTAGGATTATATATATTTACATATATTTATATGCGAAAGTGTGCGTTCACATATGATAAATGTGTGCATGATGAATAATGAAAAGATGAGCGTAATTGTATAAATATAGAAATTAGTTAAAATGCACTTACATATGTACATATTATAATACTCGAGCGTAGATGACAAATGAGATGAGAGTAAATGATTGAACGAAGTGTGAATAGATGAAAATATACAAGTTAAAGGCTAAATATATTGTACAGCTAAATACAAATTTATTTATGGCTGAGAAAACGTTTTTTTTTTTTTGTTTTAGTTTTAGTTTTCATTTTTTTGGTTACACAGAATATTTTTTGTAGAGATAAGGGATACTAAACGCATAGCAAAAACAGACGAAACAACACACACATGCCAAATGTTCTATATATGTATACAATTATATAGAATTTACATACTTAGATGCAGCAATAAAAATCGGCATTATATGTATATATGTACATACATATAAATGTAAAGATATTTATTGCTAGTTCGCATTTTTGCATACGAGTATGCAATCAAATTAGTATTTATGTTCTGAAAGGACGTACAACACACATCATAAAAGTACCTTCTCCACATGCTACATTTACATTTTTTAACTTCAATTTCAGCATAATGATTTGTTATTTTACAATTAACTAAAGCCATTTGTCACTAAACCACAATATAGATAAATAAATTCAAATTTCAATCAATTGAAAGAAACATTGCGAAGAAACCCAAAAATATAAAATGAAAGTGTATAAAGCTTTAGCTTAAACTAGTTATAATTATGTTCGTAGTATAATTTATATATATAATACAATGGGTGGTTGCCCAAGAGGTTATCGGTTACAATAACACCTTCCAACGTTTTATCAGTATTTTGGTTTCAAAGCCGTAAAGTGACGTAGTGACACCTTAGCAGGCATTGAAAATAATAAATTGCAATTTAAGTAGAAACCCCTACTTGCATAATTCTCTCTTCCCTTCGCTCGTTTTTAATGTGTCTTAAATTTATCAATTTACATTTCTTTCAAAGAATTTAGTGCTACTTGAAGTTAAACGCACTTTTTAGTCATTATTAGTCTACAATTTTAGAAAACTATAAACGAAAGTCAAGCAACGCCATTGGACGATAAGAAAGAAGCAGTGTTTTGTAAAAAATATAATGCAACAAATTTATAGCTTTAACATTCCATAGTGAATGAAGCAAATAAAAAGAAAACCACTGAAAATTATGATTAATATACAAATAATTTTAAATTTTTTTTTTGTTTTTGCTGACTTGACATTCGTTCATTTATCATAATAAGCAATATGTATGTTCGTGAATTTACTATAATACATAGCGCTCCGTCCAGCAAATAAAAATTTCAGTTGCTGTGCAGCATACCCTCATCCCGCTACTATCTATTGTTTGCTTAGGTTCTTTCAATGTTTACAGATTTTCATAAATTAAAACTTATATTTATATACCATTACGATAATGTTTCCACAATCATATTAATACCGTAATTATTCTTTCAGTAAAACGTTTCTCAGCTTTTTTGAAATAAATATTTACATACATATTTCATGGTCTTTGATTTCAGTTGTGATTCCATTCTTTATATAACACATTTTTTTTAAGTATGCTATATATCAAGGTTCAAACACATCTGGTAATAAGGTAACATTGTCACTTTAGAACGGTGTTTCACTTTACAGACATATTGCAGTTATAATTTTATATGTATTCATTGGTTAAAATTATTTTATTATACATGAATTTTATTAATATTTATAATTGTTATCAAGGATCTCAAAACATTCCAACAGTTCGCGAATAAAGTCAAGTAAAAACGCAAAACTAGATCTAATTTTTTAATGTTTGCATATATTATTAGCACAGTTTAATTTGAATAAAATTGCGAAATACTAAAATGTTCTCAAATCCTTTTTTCTATCAAATATCTTACTACTTTTTTTGTTTTCTTTTTAATTTTTTGCGGGTTCTTCATTTTTTTTTTGTTTTGTATTAATGTTTGCTTTATCTTTACCTTTTTATATATTCTAATATTTCTATATTCATATTCATGTAGGTAGTCTCCTTTGACGCACTTCACTACTTCGCCTCATCATTTATGTTTGTACAAGACCGCGTATATCAGCAATATTGCTTGAATTTAAACTCCCACCACCTCCTCCTACACTGTTGCTACCACTATCAATAAATAGTGTTGACGTGTCAATGCCAGACGTAGCATCTGGTGAATGCATCATGCCCATTTTGCTACACATAGCATCGGTATCAGCTAAGATCTCATCATCATCAGGAAATTCTCCTAAGAAATCAATATCCGAGCCAATGGTCTGTTGTAGACTCTTTAGATGTTTATCAGCCAATTCAAGAGCTCGCTCAACTTCTTCACGTTCTTCTTGATGTACTAAAAAAATATATATAAAAAAAAAAGATTTGCTTAACTTCATAGAAAAGATGTATACTTGAGACCTAACAACTATAAAGCCATAAACGACGAAGTAAAAAGAAAAAGATTGATAAAAAAAGATTGCAAATTAAATTTCTTAAAGCAAAAATTAAGTTTTGTGAGCTTTGCATTCGACTGACCGGCTGAGTGACGCGATAAACTTATTCTTGTTATGCCTACTCGAAATGCCCTCATTCCGCATTGACATGGTGAATTCGGTCCGGTGAATACATTCTCCCGGAACATGTAGTCTAACTCGAGATAAATTAATTATATACAGCTATTGATTTCGCCGGAATTCCCGGTGCATTCTGGTATCATAGAGCTGGTCTTCGCGGAACGCTCTCGACATTTTAAATTTTAATATTTTTAAAATTTTATGCCTTGAAAAAGGTATATTAAGTTTGCCAAAAAGTTTGTTATTCAAATTACAGCATGGCATGCCTATCAAACTGTTTTTTCTTTTGTCAGTAACAAAACTAAAAAGTTAAATCCTTATGTATATATATTAACAACCCGATACACTTAGTTTTTGAAAATCAATATACAACAGTGTGATATAAAACGATTGCACCGAATCTACCTTGTCACTTTTTAAATGAATAAAATTATAAAGAGGGCACTAAATAACTTTTTTTATTCTTATTACTAGGACATTTATTGTTCTTTTTAAGTTAGTAAAAAATTACACTAATTAAATTATTAAACATTCCTTTATCCTGCAAAATTCCAAAATCATGGTGCGATAAAAATAAAGCACAAAATTAATGAGAAATTGTCTTTCAATATTAGGTTGCGCATCCCTTATTTTTCAATGCAGCTGCAAAGGGGCCATCCATAAATTACGTCACACCTTGAAGGGGGGGAGGGTATCATTCAGAAGTGACATTGTGCGACAAGGGGCAGGGGGGGTCAAAAGCTTTGTGACATCACATTTCAAAATTTGTGATGTACAAACGTGAAATTTATAGGTAAACAAAAAATATTAAACATTTATAAACACAATCTATGTTTTTTAATATTTAAGTTGTAACGAAGCTTTGGTATTAACATTGGGCCTCTTCTGCGAATCGCACTTTATTTTATATTATAGTTTTAATCAAATTTACAAAATTGTCTTCCGCGTTATAGTTTCAGCTTTACAACATTTTAAAGATTTTCATTTAGATGCAATTTTTATAGCTACAAATGTTCCAGGAAGGAGTGCATTTAACAGAGTTGAACGACGCGTGGCACCTCTCAGTCGCGAACTTACTGGTGTATATTTAGATCATGTGATTTAGCACGGTCACTTCAAAACCTCAATCCTCCAATAAACAAACCACAAATAGCAGTGTGTTTCGGGTCATTGTCCATTTGGAAGTTATTTCTTCTTTATTTTTTTTTTTTTTTTCCGAATGATTGAATTTATTTTTTTGTATATTATGGGATACGGGGTAAAAATTGGACGTGTGCATGGCACCGCCCACTTTTAGGTGAAACCACATCCGATTTTGACTAAATGTAGTCCGGGCATTCTCTTCACATTCCTGTGTCAGAGTGTCAAAATTGTCGATATCGGACTACAATAACGTCTACTTCCCATATAACACAATTTTAAGCTCCATATGATTCATTCGCTTTTCAGTACATAAGTCAAGAAGCTATTAATATAGCAGGATAAAATTTTGCACGCAAAATGTTCATTGTATGGGATATATAATTGAAATTCAGAGGGAATCTTTTCTTGATAATATTATATCTGTTCAGCGAAAATGGATTGAATCGGGTCAATACTTTCCTGAGCAAACATACTTATACTTACTATAAAGATTTTTGAACTTCCGAGCGATTATATGCATCTTTTACTCGTAACAATGTACCTTTGAGCCTAAAATAGATAAAATTGGGCGAAAACTTGACATAGCCCCATATAACAACATATAATATCCAGGTGACTTTACTCCATATGATTGGTGATTGTATGTGAGGAATGTACCTTAATGAAACTCAGGATTTTTTTTTTAGTATGTGGCACGTTAATAGTATGTGTTACTGACAAAAATAATAATTTCTCGAATTTGATTCTTGCTAGTTTCAAGAATATAAAATGTTCTCTAACAATCGAACAAACTGATAAAAGAATTTTAAAACGATCGCTGTATGTATGATGTTATTTCAAATAAAATGAGTGCAACTCCATTGGGCGCCTGTTTTTAAAAGGACATATCTTCCACGTCTTCAAATGTCCCAAACTAAAGGAAAATGGACAGATTAGATTGAAAAATCTTTGGAATTTTGTCAAATTCAACGACATAACAAATAGTAAAATGTTATTCATTCACTGATCGGGTTAAAATAAGAAGTTGAGTTACCGTTAACCAACGCTTGCCGGACAAATTTATTTTATTTTCACCGATATTCGAGCCTAACACACTTAATATGATTTTACTTAATTAAAAAGAACGCCGCCCTGGCAATATGAAATATTCATAGTAAAATATCCAATATTATTTGCGCCATGTGTTTATACTAAGTAATTAAAAAAAAGCAGAAAACTCAGATATATCTAAACTAGAGTATTTTTACAATTGTTGATTTACCTGCTGTAAATAGCTCATTGAATGCATCCTCTGGTAGGGCACTAAGAACATTTGCTAGATCATGTTCCTCTAACAAGCGTGTATCTCCCAACGGTATGTCGTCTGCGCAAAAATGTTGAACACAAAATATTGCTAACTATTTTTATAGAATTCCTATACAATTTGACTCACCTGCATCATTGGGACCCACCATCAGCTCAGTCTCACTCAATCCGCCTAAACCGGTATCCTCAGAACTGGCATAGGCTGAACTGTTCTCACAAACACTTAGCAATTCTTGACGGAACAGTTCCTCTGTTGATGAGGGCAATGATGATGATGAGCCCAGCGCCGATGTGAAGTTGGAGTCACAATTTGAGCTCAAGTAATTATAAGTGTTGTTTATACTGCTGTTGCTATATGCAGTGAGACTGTTGCTATTTTCATTATTATTGTTGTTGTTACTACTAACTGCAACAGAGAACTGTGCAACCAGTTGGTTAATTTCATGTGGCTTCAAATTTTGAGCCATAACATTTTCGGTGCCTCCAAGAGTTGCAACGCTATCGCGGCTGCTTGTGCTGAAGTTAAGCGTACGTTTTGGCGCCGAACCCACCGTCAAAGTGCTGCTAACGATTGGCGCATTGTGTCCGCTGAGCGGTGCCAACGCGGGCATAGCTATTTGGGTTTGATTTTTAACACTTATATTCGAGGAAATATAATGCGGCTGGGAATTGGAGGATTGCGAGTTACTTGCAATCGATTCCAGTGAGGTGGTGCTACCCTTTCTCTGCAACACAGCTGAAGTTAATTGCATTGGAGCTATTGTTGCAGACACAACAGGAGCAGATGGCGCTCCGTTAGCTCCTATTTTACGCGGACGCTTTTGTGGTCGACCGACCGTATTGGACCCCGGTGTATTGGGAGCTTTCCGTTTACGCGTGGTTGTCGCTTTCATATTGACACATTTCTTGTTCTTGCCAACTGTAGCAGTGCTATGTACGTTAGGCTGCATATGCGTCTGCTGCTGTCGCTGCTGCTGTTTATGTTGATGCTGAATTTGTTGAAGTTGTCGCAACAAATCACCGGCATCACAGTCCAGAGAAGATTGAGTCATTGCAGTAGCTACAGTTGCCGTGGTCAATTTGTGACTCCCAACTCGCTGTTGATCTTGCACGACACGATTATAGGCATCACGTTTGCGCGCATGCTCTACACAAAGTGGCAGGTCGTGCATTATATCAAATACGGGAATTCGGCATTGGGTGTTGTCGGCGAATTTCGCCGTACACGGCAAGAAGATATGCTGCGAGATATTGTCCACAATGTGATCTTCACATTGGGCTGCAATTTCAAGAACGTCTTTACAACAACCAACGGAGTTACAATTCTTTGGAGTGATTATGCTGAAAGGTAAGATGCAAAGTTAAAATTTGACAAATTATCGTATTAAAATGATATTTGATTCAAAAAAAATAATGCAACACGTGCACACTTACTCATCTCCACCATGACGGGCGTACTTTCTGAGTAAGCGATCGACACACATCAATCGGCGTTTTGCTGCCTGCATCGGCAGTTTTTGCAAGGATTGAGTGGAGAGGAGCTGCATCGCTTGACGCCGCAAAAGCATCTTTCGATGAGAAATTTGGGACTCTCGATCACTTGCCACCTGCAAAATCGCTCCTAAACTACCAACACCTTTACCATCTGCAGTAGCAACCACACCAACGCCTTGCACTAACTGTACATCGCGGGTAATAAACAACCAATGTTTTTGGATGCAGTATGGCAGCACTACATCAGAGGCCAACAAAGTTGTATCTGCTTCAATTTCGGCACTAGACATCTTTACTACTGCCACAGCATGGCAATTCCGTTTCTTCTGCGGATTAGTGTTGCTTTCTAGCGAATCATTAGCACTTACCACCATTTGGTTATCATATGTTCGAAACAGCGGTCCCAATTTGTGGTTGCGCTTCTTTGCATATTGTGGCAAATAGTTTTTGTTTTTCGCCAAAGCCGTTGCTGTTGCAGATGTTTTTCGTTTGGATGTATTTTTGGCAGCAGCCGACGGAGTTTTGGCTACAGCGTTTACATTTTGTGTATCCGTTACCTTTTGTGGAGTTTTTCCTTCGTCACCAGCGTTTTTACCACCTTCTCCTGGCTTACATGCAAGTTGAGCAGAGGTTGTAGTATCATATTTCAGCTGTTGTGCCGATGTTGGAGGTGATGGCTTTGCATTGGAAGACATATTTTGCGGCTGTTTATGTATAGCGGCAGGTGGTTGGAGATGAGGTGTGTTGTATATGGGGGCAGGTAGCCTCGAAGCATCTTCGCGCGCCGCAATTTGCGCCGGTACGGTGTGCGTGAAAACAATGTCGCGTAACACATGTGGAAAAGGCTGTAGAGTGGACGGCGGCAGAATTACAGTTTCAGCGGCCGTAACAGCTGTAGATATTGATTTAGGCTTTGTCTTAGTTGAGCTCGTTTTGTTTATTATTTCAATCGCTGAGCCCCTTCTATTCACCGTTGTGTTGTCGACACTGCTACTTCTGGAACTCACAGTATTGGTCATAGCGTTCGCATTTACAGTGCCACCGAGTTGTGAGTGATGCATTTCACTCGTTTGCGGCTTGCGAAATATAACATTTACTGGAATCTCATTCAAATCGGAATCGGAATGTTGAGGTGGTGTAACCGCCTGAATTGCCTGCAATGGAGGCGGTGCAGAGGGCATAACCATAGGCGACTTGTTGTGCATTTGCGTCTGCGACTGAGACTGTTGAGCCGCATGTGCATGCAAGATTGCCGCCGTCGGTTGAACAATAACAGTTTTGGCGCCTATGCCACTTAACTGTTGATTCTGCTGCTGTAACAACAAGGGTGTACGCTGCTGCTTCAATGCTGTGTCCTGCTCCTGAATATTTTGTTGCACTTGAAACAGTTTTATAGGCTTACCGTTATGAACATTGCCTCCAGAAATGGGTTTCTTTGGCTTCTTAATGCATTCTAATTTTTGCAAATGCTGTGCCAGTGTATTGTGATGAAATTTAGATGGTGGCAATGTTGTCGCTGATACTGTAATCAGAGGGCTAACCATAGCTGTAGCTGCAGCAATCGGTAATGTTACCGAGGTGGGTGTTGGCGCAACCGCAACCGGTGGAGAGGGCAACGAAGCGGGTGATGTCGGTGGGCTAACCACCGCCGACCCCGTGTCCAATAGCAACGGCGTTTGCCATAGAGAGGGAGTGTGCTGAAATAGGGGCGGTGGCGATGAGGCTTGCTTCCGCTGCTGCTGTACTTTATAATTTTGTTGTTGTCGCACAGCCTGTGCCAGTTGTTGCTGCTGCTGCGGTCGCACTATGCACACATTCAAAGCTTTCTTATGCTGCTGATGCTGCTTCTGAGATTGCGAATTTGTTGTCTTCACAGTTGAAGGTGAAACCGTTTTTGTCGCGGCCGCTGCTGAAGGCCCATTGTGGCCCGTTGCAGCAGCCAACGTCGATGTCGCCTGCGTTTTTGTATTATTGCCATTCAAGGGTCCCAATGGTAGTTTCTGATTGAATTTTGATTTTGCGTTGGTTGTAACTGTTGGTGTTTGTCGTTTGTTGGTGACTGGTGAGGCGAATGCTAATGCCGCCGGCGTTGGTGTGTCTATGGTTGGAGCTGCAGCACTTACGGCTGGTGTTGGGGATAAACTTTGTATTGGCGTTGGAGTAGTTGTTATTGCGTGCGCGTCTATGTATACCTTGCTTCGCGATTTCTACACATATATCGAAAACATATTCAATTACCGATAAATGCGATTCTATAAAAAAAAATTATTGGGAGCAATAAGCACCTGAGCGTTAAATAAAATGGGTGGCGTGGTTGGCACTGTTTCTGTGAACACATACGGGTCCTGATCTTCAGATAAAACTGACGTTGCTGCTGTTGTATTGAGTCGTGATACGTGCTGACATGACATGTCCAAAACGACGGAGTCTCCAATATATTTTTCCGTTTGGTCAAGAATTATCGCAGTTGCCTTTCCTACTTTAGTGTATGCAGTTTATTCTTATTAGATAAATACCTCTGCTACGTATTGCAATTTAAGTATTTTGTGCAATGGTTCATAAGCATATATACAAAAGTACATCTACCTAAAACCAAATTAGAAAGAAATATTTTAGAAAACTTGATTAAATAATAATATTTTTCAATTTCAATTCCAGTTTATATAGTACTTTCTAAATTTTCCTGACTCTATAATTAGGAACTTTTAATATGAAATATACATACACACATATGTATGTGCGTATATACATAACATAAATATTGATCGTGCGCTGATTCAAACTATTTCAGTGTCGATTACCGCCAATACGGGCATAGTTCCGGTAAAAAAAATAACGTACTAAAATTTATTATTAAAATGAATTTGAAATATGTAAAAATTATTATATTATTAAAAAAAATGGAAGTTCTCTTTGAGCGCAGTAAATTTTGTCTGAAATGAAAAAAGAAATTTTCTCTTCAGCAGAAATTTCCTTGAGTCGTAAATGCAAAAATAATAGCACAATTGCGAGGTCTTCTCGGAAAGCTTCGTTCAGTTTCATTGAATATTTAGTGAATAGAGAATTGAACTTTTTAAAAAATTATTACGGAAATAGCATATTTTCAACTTAAATTATTCAAATCAGTTTTTAGTTTTATCCAATAAGTGCATCGCAATAATTTCTTACGTTAGTATACATATGTATGTATGTATATCATGACTTCCACAACTTATAACGGTAAACTGATGCCGTTGTTATGCTTATTTTGTTTCTGCTACTCCTTTTGATCACATTTAATTTGATTAATTGGCAGTCATGGAAAAAATCATTGTTTTAACTTGAAGCAATTAAATAAAATCAAAAATTTCAAAGAAGGTAAAAATTTGCATTGTACTTTGGAAAAAAGAATAATGATTTCTGATCCACACAATAAAGACAAAAAAGTGGTCCTAATTTGCCGAAAAAAAAAGAAAATCCGTAAAGCTTCTGCACGTAAAGCATCGGAACATGCTTGTAGACCATTATCAGAAAAAGTAAGACTGATCCTTTTAAATATTCTTGAAAGATTATGGCTGAAGTAAATGAGGAATTAGAGTCTAGCGTCTCAGGGTGACTTGTACGAAAGTTTCTCAATGATGCTCATTGTTTGGACGAAAGACCTGAGAACTGACCATTGGTGTCCCATTGGTGTCCCAAAGAAACATAAAAACACGGCTGAACTTTACCAAGGAACATTTAGAAAATGACGTTAAGTTTTGAAAAAAAAAAAAGTACTTGTGGGCAATGAAATTGCATTGGATCCAATGCCAAACCATTTGTCAATCGCCCCATGTGTCTCCCATATATCTCCAGATACACCACTAAAACCGTTAAGCACACCGTTGGCAGCGTGATGGTCTGGGGAGCGTTTTCCTGATATGGCATTGGAGCATTTGTGAGGATAGATGATATAATTGACCAATTTTCATACCTCAACATTCTCAAATTTTGAACTGGGATCAAGGATTCATGGTACGCAAAGTAGGAAGCAGAAAGTAGTGGACAGTTTGCTTCGACGATGCTTAACAATTTTGAAAATTTGTTGACACATTTCAACTAACGTTGTGTGTGTTAAAAGCAATTAACATGCCTCTGACGCATTCGCGATTGGAATCGCAACACTTCTTTCTCTGGTGAAAAAACGCTTCCTTCCGTGTCAAAAAACGTTAACTAACTCCTTACGTTTGTTGTTCAGAATAAAGTCTAGAATTTTGATTAACCCGCTCTAACGCGCCAAGGAGGTATTCCTTGGCTGGTATTTATATGGAGACTCTTTTGTCGCTCATTATCGGCGAATTCTATTTTGGTGTCGCTCTGTGCCTTCACATGAGTCCAGCAACTCCAATAGTTTTCCAGTTTTACTTTTCACAAAATTTTCATAAATGTTTATGCGGGTCGGCTACGCGACACTTAGAACGTGTTGCATAATTTTTTATGTTGGTCTCAAATTTTGCTTAAAATGAATTACCGTGAATGTGGTAGAAGATTATATATAATACCCACTATTAATATTTTCAAGGCTAAATTTATGACGCGAATTTCATACTCTTTTGCCAATAAGCCTTCAATTTTGTTACTCTAAGTTTTTATCTATTCTTTATAAAATATTCATGAATTAATTACATTTTTTGTTTTAGATAATATGATATTCGAACTAAATCCTTTGCATTTAAAAAAATAAAAAATTATTTTTTAGTTAGTAAAAAGGAAAGCGTTTTAACATGTTTATATAAATTTAAAGGAGTAGAAGTAACTCCGATTTTATTGAAATTAATTTTTAAATTATTACATTTAATACTTACAGTAACGCACATAAGTTTTAACTTAGCAACCATTTTGCGTTTTCAGCTATTTTAAAAGCAGACTAATAGATTTAGTGTAAACATACATACATATTTTTCCCAGTAAAATCCTTTCATCTGCTACCACATATGTATGTATGTACACTAATTTTTTTTAATTGACATTAATAAAAAATAAGCAATTTATATGACACAAAAGCAAAGGCACACTCAGTAAATTATAAAGAAAAAAACATTATACAATTAAATTAATATTTGGTGTAGTTCATTTTGCTTGATGGTTAAAAAAATTCAAATTTTCGACCATATCGTTCATTTGAAACCGAGCGCTATTGTCACCATGAAAAAAATTTCAAATGAAAAGGAGTATTAAATAGCGTAGCAACGAACTGTTACGAACAAGAACACAAAGCGTGTCATTTAAAAGTATGGGAACCCCTAGTAAAGATAGAAGGTAATATAGATAAATTTGCATATCTTAATATACTGAGGAATACAATGGAGCCATATTCCTATGATATTATGCACGTAAACTGGAACTTTATGCACGACAACGATCCCAAGCATACAGCAAATGTGGTAAAAAAACTGGCTTGCGCAGGAAAAAATTCCACTTGTCGACTGGCCAGCCCAATATCCTATTCTAAACCAGATCGAGAACTTGTGGAATGATGTCAAAGAAAAAGTTGGGCAAAGAAAATTTAAAAATTGTGACGAGCTTTGGGCAGGAGTACAGGAAGCGTGGAACTATATCCCTTTGGACAAATGCCAAAGGTTAATAGAGAGCTTGCCACGGTTATTCCACTAAGTATTAACCAAGTTAGATATAATATCACAGAAATTTCACGCCACCTGTTAAAAATATTTATTTTTCCTTACTGATCTTTTAAAGTGCGGTAAATACTTGTCTAAGCCAATTTTGATTTAATAATGTAAACTGAACAAAACGTTGTATTTTTATTATAGAAAACTAAGATGAGGTAAATTTGAGGATACTCTCTGTGACCTAGTACAACGCGGTCTGAATCTGGCAAAGGGGGTGGTGCAGGGGAGTTGAATTAAAACATCAACCCCTCGAAGACAACCATCGTCCCATTTACAAGGCGCAGGTCCCTACCCGGCCTGAGGAACCTCACACTTGGGGGCAGAGAGATTGAAATGAACTAACAAGGTTAAATACCTAGGTCTCACTCTGGATTCTACCTTACGATGGAAGCAGCACGTGAACCAAACGGTAGCCAAGGCAACAAAGGCACTGATGGTATGCAAATGGCTGGCGGGTAGATCCTGGGGATGTAAGCCAAAAATCATTAGATGGTTATACACCATGATTGTCCGACCGATTATTACATACGGGGCGGTGTCCTGGGCCTCCGTGGCGGCACAGGCTTCGGTGGGAACCCAACTGGCCAAACTACAGCGGCTGGCATGCTTGTGCATGACGGGAGCCATGCGGACCTGCCCTACGGCGGCTCTGGAGGTCCTGCTGGAGCTCACACCGCTCCATATAATAATAGGTCAAGTAGCCAAGAAACTCACTTCTGCAGATAACAGCGGAGGGTGGTGGCAAAGGCAAGATAATTTCGTCCCAGAGGATGGAGAGAATAAGTGGTATTCCTATTGCCTCCTCCCAAGGGACGGCATCAGCAAAACGACCCACTTAACAAGGAAGTTTAAGGTTACCCTTGGTAGTAAGAGTGAGTGGAACGACACCACTCTTGAGCAAATGCTAAGGGATAGCACACTGAGGTGGTACACCGATGGCTCGAAGACATCGGAAGGAATAGGTGCGGGTATCGCGGGTCCGCGTACCAAGCTCGCCATTCCGATGGGAAACTTTCCGAGCATTTTCCAAGCCGAAGTTCTGGCCATAAGCCGGTGTATTGAGATAAACCTTCACCGAAACTATCGCAACGAGCGAATAGCTATAATCAGTGATAGTCAGGCGGCACTAAAAGCGATTTCCTCTTACGAAATCAAATCGCTGCTAGTGCAAGAGTGTAGAAAAAGGCTTGACAACCTAGCCGAAAAGAACCAGGTACACCTTATCTGGGTGGGGAATAGCCGGCAATGAGCTGGCTGACGAGCTTGCCCGCTCCGCAGCCTCCACTGTCATGGTGGGGCCAGAACCATTCACTGGAGTGGGTCCCCATACGGTGAAGGAACTGCTCCGCAAAGAGGAAAGAGCGTGCAGGGAGGCACACTGGCAGCGAGCGCACGGGATGCGTCATGCCAAACTGTTAGTGGGGGGGTATAACCAAAAGAGGTTCGAGACTATAATCAACCTCCCAAGAAACAAACTCAGGCTCCTGGTCGCATTCTACACCGGTCACTGCAAGCTAAGAAGGCATTTATCAAACATGGGCCTCTCAGCTTGCGCAAACTGCCGGTTCTGCGACAGTGAGCCTGAAACCCCGGAGCACCTGCTGTTCGACTGCAACGCAGTCTGTAGGCGCAGGTCAAAGGCCCTCGGATCCATGTTTCCGGATAGGGATCACACTGCCTCGCTAGCACCCAGTAGGATATTGGACTTCATCAATATGCTGGGGCTAAGCGAGTCTTTGTGAGCTAGGTGAGGGCACAATAGACCCGTGGTCGCAGTGCATGCCTCAATCAACAATCTATCTATCTAAGATATTTTGGACTACTTTAGTTTTTAGTGAGGTAATAAATAGTTTTTTTTACATTATAACGATTCTACTTTCTTTAAATATAACATTATTAAGTATCATATTTCACATTAAGAAAGTGCGCTAAATCTCTGTCCATAGCTGTATATGCATGTATGTATGTATGTATGTATATACTTACAGATGCATCAATTGTAGCAAAAAATGTAACAACATGAATGTATTTTTGTTGTTGCACACAATATTGCTGTTTTTGCCTATCGGCAGCACCTAAAATTGTTTCTGCATTTAAGACAAATATACCATGAAAACAAACAATGGAAATAATATAAAACTACTCGCGTAGAAGCGACCGCTCTTCCAATGCAAGTCTACTCAGCAGATACCGTCACTATCGCAATGAAACGCACACACCGTATGTAAAAGTACAAAAGCACAAACAACACGAAGATAAACACAAAATTCCGACTGAAAAAAATAAAGTCGAAGAGTCACAATAACAAAGCGAAATGTAAACAACGGCGGCAGCAAAGAGTGCTCATAAGTCTTAGTCACGGTATATATGTATGTACATATGTATGTATGTATTTGAATGACTAAATATTGCGAACAAACCGATATCAAACAGCCGTCTACTAACGCCAGTCTCCGCACAATTATGTACAAAACAACAAGCAGTTGAAAGATATGATAGTATCTAGAGAGGTTTGTGAATAAAAACCTATGCGTTTACAATGAATAAAGTTTGACAAGAATCAACTCCTTAGCGATTAAATAGTTAATTTAGTTAATCATCATTGACATACATATCTAATTTATTTGTTGAAGAAAATTTTAATCAAATAATGTCTTCGAATTCAAGCAGTTGCATCAAATTAAATGTGTAGTACCTTTTGAACCAACAAGTCAACATTTTGATTCATCAACTTTGGCTAAAACACCTTTTCACGAAAATCAATCAAACATTTGTAACATATGTACATATGTACATACATACATACATATGTATGTATATTTATATATGTATGAACTCTTATATACAATTATTTATAGATACGTACAGCTGTTGACAACTAATTAGAAACGACACCTATTTTGAAGTAAATGATGTTATTTTCCAATAAATCACGTAGATTTATTGTATTGAAACCTATGTTCAACTTAAACTCTAATAATAGTAAACATTTTGTTTAAAATTCGAATTGAAGGTTTTAACAAAAACATGTGGAATCAACGATTTGGGTGCGCAACTAATTAGAAACGAAAATATTTTATCAACAAAAAATAATGATATTACAAAAACTTGCTTACTTCCAGTTGGTATTTTTTTGGTTATCTTTTAACATCACCCAGAAATGTTCTATAGGTTTTAAGTCTGGGCTGGACGATCCCCACTCCAAAACATTGATAGAATTTTAATTAAAAAACTTTTGGGTCAACTTAGACGTATGCTTTGAATTGTTATCTTCCTTATAACAGGCACATTTTCCTCAGTCCATGGCACCATGACATTTTTAGGATTTCGACTTATTTCTCCTTGTTTAAAATTCCATCAATCTTATGGAGTGGACCTACACCATTCCAGATAAAAAATCCCCCACACCATGATTGAACCTCCACAATACTCAACTACGAGTGGGGCACAGCGAGAATCAAACTCTTGAATTATTGGACGGCGAACATACCTTCGACCATCAGGACCTAAGCGATTAATTTTTGTTACATCATTCCAAACGACATACCGCCGTTGACCAATTTCAATTGGTAAGTTTAGACTCTGTATTCGTCTTTGAATCGGAACTCTTCTTTGGGTCTCTTCGCGAGATAGTATAAAGTCTGCGGTCTATTTTTGTTGCAGTTTTCGTTTTTTTCTTTGCATGCAACATTGGAAATAGTTTTAACATCCTGTATATGCTTAAAGACATTCAAAAAAATTTTTGAGCATTTGACCTTATTCGACTTCTTCTTCTTCTTTGCATATTTTTCCAGACTGACAAAGGTCAAAAATGTAGCTGCGAAGGGAAGGTGTACAACTACAGCATTTCCTCATTAAAAAACTTTAATAACACATATTAATATATGTATGTATTTTAAACCACAACTTTGGAACACACGCTTACTATAAATCAGTAATATTAGTAATAAAAATTAACGCCTTGGGGAATTTTAATTCTTTAAAAACTGTTTGTAATTAACTGTCGCACTTAATTCACCTTCTACGTAGTTACTATTTGGGAAAAATTAAAACAACTTTAACTTCACAACTATAAAACAGAATGAATTTAGTTTAAGAGTATAAATAACGGTATATCAAACATTTTACTCATCTGCCACCTACAAAAAAGGGAGCGTTTCTAATTAGTTGTCAACAGCTGTATGTATGTATGAAACCGACAAATATTAGCAAAGAAGAACTAAAGTGAAATTCTTGAAATCAAAATACAGTTGAACTTCCTTAACCCGAATTTCTATAACTCGAAGCTTTCCATAACTCACAACCCATATATTTTTCCTTGCATAAATCGTACTTGTAAATTGGCACGTGATTCTCAAAGTACATTTTTCGCGGAAATACCACTTTGTAAACAGCTGCTCAAATGCTATTAGAACCGAATAGATATTAAAAGCACAAAATATATGTTCAGTCCAAAAATACAGAATATATGTAAGTATGTATTGTGTACAAACGCAAAAAACTTTATTCGAATTACATAAATATAAATGAACTGCGTATAAATATATATTTTACAGCTTTTGAAAAATTTTGTTTTAATGAAAATTATAACTCGAAGTTGTTTGTGGATTATGGTGATTCGAGTTAGGTAAGTTCAACTGTAATTTCAAAAACACTGGAGACACACAAGGAGAAACGGAAATAATCAGCTCTTTTTTCATAGTAATTAGTAAGAGTATTTCGCAATTCAATTATAATTAAACCTCTCTCTAGTCAAGTATTTTGCTATAAATTCAAAGTTTAGGGATATTCGTTCCCGCAAAAAACTCGTTAAAATTTTACAAAAATATTACGGAAATGGGTTGTATTGATATAACCGAGTATTTTTTGACTCCGTCTGCTCCTAAATACATCTTCTACAACAAACACAACATTTTTATTCGTCATTTCTCAGTGATTACAGTTTCCATCCTGTTAAGCTGTTTTCCATTTTGTACCACTCTTCTAATGGCCTGAAGTCAATTTATTATTTTGTAAAATCTTAAGAGACAGAGAACTTGTAAACGTACGAGTACAATATCTTTCTGTGTAAATAAATTTAGTTGCTATATTCTCATTTCTACGATTTAATTTTTTCTAAAATTTGCGATAACCATGCAGTACCTACTCCTATTTCAGACGCTATATACACAAAGAAATATTTGTAATGCAATAAAAGTGGAAAAATTCGATAAGTCAACTGGTAGCTCGATATAACTAGTACTTACATACCGTATATATCTACGTATAATAATGTATAAACAGTGTGTTTGCACATTTAAAGGTGTTACGTTGATACAACGTGACCAGTTGATATTAGCCACAAATCCGCATTATAATCAAATTCGAAACTTCGTCTAGATGTACATATGTATACCTAAATTTAAACATTTGCAATTTTGTGTCTGAGAAAATAAGCATTTGCATATTCATATAGCAAATATGTATACTAATTCTTCTAATTACAAAATACTAATTGACAACTACAGTTAAAATAATTTATATATATAATAAACAATAATAATTTATATATACAAACATGGTCAAAATAATAAGTACATTCATTTAGCCAGCAATCATTGTTAAATTTTGAATGTTTGGCGAAGTACACGAGTGCAAATCTGGGTCAGTTTTAATGAATTCGATTATTTTCTTTTGTTAAAAATAACTTTTATATACCAAAGTTTTTAATATAAACACATTAAGTGCTTTATTACTAGTCTCATATCATTTAAAGCAATGAAAATCTGACACCATATACAAATGTATATTATCGATAAATTTACTTCCAAAAATAGTATTATGTGTCCAAGAATGAAAATGTCGAAAAAGTTATAGTTTAGTATCTCGGCACGTCTAGGGGACAAAAAGTCTTGTACAGCGTGAAACTCGAACCACAGAACAAAAATATGAAGCGAAACCCTCGACTTACTGCATCGAAAATCGCTCAAATGTTAGGACAAATTTAAGAGATCCCTCTGTACTGACACAATTCGCAAACAGTGTTTTAGGGCACTTAAGGGGGGAGTAAGGTATTTTTGTTTTTTTTTTTGGATTTTTTTTTTATGTACAATATCTTAAGATTATTCTGTGAATTGAGAGCAATTAAAGCAAAACTGACGGAGATATACACTTATAAGTCTCCGTCCTCCGATTTGATTGTGAGCGTCTGTGAAACTTCAAATGTGTTTTTCCCACAACTCACGTTTTCAAACTCGGTGCCCCTCATAACTTCAAAACTACTGCACCGATCCTTTTGAAATTTTAAACACTATTTCTGTACATATTTTACGAGATAACGTTGGAGGGTGTTTTTTTGTTCATAATTTTGATTTCGCAATAACAAATTAGCTGATTTTTTCCCACAAAATTGTGTTTTTCACTTCAAAGTATTCAAAAAAATTCAAAAATTGGAATTTCAAAAAACCCTTACAGCGTTACCTCGTACAATATGTACAAAAATAGTGTTTAAAATTTCAAAAAGATCGGTGCAGTAGTTTTGAAGTTATGAGGGGCACCCCAGTTCAACTTTTTTTCGAGACCCGTCCGGACAATTGCTGCCATTGCCGTATTTCTTAATATTTCTTTGTAAAAAATTGATAAGACATTTTTCGAATGTCATACTTCAATGTACAATTGGTTGGATAAATAAATTTTAACTGTGTCGTCAGGAAAAAAATCACAAAAACATGGCTTTTTTCGTATGATTTGACCTTACCCCTTAAACAAACCCCGGCATTTTGTCAGAAGACTATTTTGAGCGATGGAAGCGAGTTTAGCGCCTTTGGAATCAAGGAGCGTATGATTTTATGGCGCACAAGTAGGGAGGTATAAGTTCGGATGTAAACAAACATTTTATACTGTTGCAAGAATCTGAGCCAGGAAAATACCGTAAAGTGCAAAGCGTCAACCAAAGATTCGGAATCTAAACAATTTTATATACCCAACACTAAACCGAGGACTGTGGCTTCGCTCGCGTGGAATTTTGAACTGTCATATCTTTATTGCGTTGTTGTCAACAATATCATACGCTCATCTCAAATTATGATTTCCTCAACACTGTAGCCATTTCTCTATCTTTTATGTTACATGTTCTATTTGGTTTGTTATGAATTTATGCTCATCGTTCAACCATTATCTAGCCGCAATGCCTGGCGGGCATCTGCCACATGGTGAGTCCAAAAAAACAACGCTTTGGTCACTAACAATAATCAGTATAATCCATATATTTGTATGTATGTACATATGTGTATAAACAAAAATTAATGTACCCTGGCAGTAGCTCTGTGATGTTATTATAAATTTTTTTTAAGTAAAAAAAATATTCAAATGATTCTTACATGAATACATACATATACATATGTTTGCATATGTAACATATTGTAAAATATGGGAGTTGGGCCGAAGACACATTTCACATATGTACATACATATGTACTAATAAAAACCTCATATTGTATTATTTCAATTATACAATATATATGTACATATATATCTCACAGAATGACATAGGAATGTGAAGAGAATATAACGTACCAAATTTGGTTTAAATCGGACGAGCGGGTCCCGATTTCACCTAAAAGCGGGCGGTGCTCCGCTCATCGTTCAATTTTTATCTCGGCTACTATAAAGCCCTTTCATACCATCTCGGGTCTAAAATTTTTTCCTCTGACGTATTTAGTTATTGATTTATTGCACTTTTAATAGTTTTATACGAAGAACCATTATTACGCCGCCGGTAGAGGTGTTTAAGGGATTTGTCCCCAGCGAGTTTGATTACTGTAACTTAAGTTGTTTAGGATATATGTGCATTAAGCAATTTAGAGGGTGGAGCCACATCCGCCTCTTATTACTGTAATCGATTATTTTCATTTGTGCCAAATTACAGTTATTTACCTTAATTTAGTGCTTAGTTATGGCACTTTATAGGTTTCCGCTTAATGGCGTTTTATGGGCATCGAGTGGTCCGACATCTATGAACATGTTACAGCTTGCACAGAGAGATATTTAACCCCAAATCTAGCTCAATTAGTTTTAGGTGGTACAAACAATCTTTAAGTGAACAAAACTATTATACTCTGTAGTAACATGTTGCAAGAGTATAAAAATGGTATCGAATAGTTGAGGAGTTGCTTAAACCAGAGATGCTTTCGAAGAAAACTATAAAAAAAAACAAATTTTGCTCATCGTTGACTTTGGTCAAAAGTGTAGCCGTACGGGATCCACTTTGCACAATGAATTATTTTTTGGACTTTCTTGATGTTTTAGTCGGTAACGACTTCTCTTGCGCATTCTCTACGTTCCACCAACTTCGGTGCTCATTTTATAACGTCAAGGATATCCGACTTCCTACTAAATTTTGACAAGAATTCGGTGGAAGCATATCGACTTATATACCTTATATGCAGACTTTTTCTAATGGATTTTCTATTCTCCCGCAAGTTTTATTTTGTTTTGTTTATATGCTATTATCAGAAATTGAATCCCTTTTTTCATAAAACTAAATATTTATTTTATAAAAGGTACATAAAACTACTTGTTTCTAAACGTTTTCTGTCTAGTGTATATAAGATCATTTATGTATATAGCTTGATCGTTGTCTCGAAATTGGTCATAATCTCTTAAGCAAAATTGTTCTGAATGATCCGTAGAACTTTTCCCCTCATACGCAATTTTATAGAAAAATAATCTACCCGCTCTAAGGTAAGTTCATTGCGATTCCCATGACAGCCAGTTCTACGTACCGGAATTGCCTCGGATTTCTAATACTAGTGCGGAATCTATTAAATATTCCAAGACGAGAGCAAATTTTGATCAATAATAGCACTAAAAAAAAACTATAAAATAAAAATAGGTAATAGACAGAGTGTAATTGTTATAAAAAAATACGAAATCAACAAAACAAAGCAACCGACTGGAAAAGTAAGTAAAAAAAAAGAATAGTACAGTAAAACACATTAAAGTGTTGTTCAACTCAAGCTTCCTCTAACTGGCAGAACAGCCTTTTAGTACAAACTTACTTTCACATACATACATATATGTGTTCAAAACACCAATGTATCGCACATTAAAAGCAATTATTTGTAATCTTGCGTTTGTTTATATGTAGTTAAAATAACAGCGTATGTGGAATAAAACAAGGAATGTAAAAATCGCAGTGAACCGCATTTGCTCTTATGCTTACTATAGTGGGTACTGTTGAAAATAACAATACCGAAAACTTATAATTTAACTATTTTATAATAGTAGACCGAACACTGAATACAAGACAGGATATACTAGTAAAACAGTAACACATGGACAATAAATTGGATAGCGAATCGCAGCGCATCCTCTCCTAATGGAAAATGGATTTCGGGTTAAGGCAATTGAAATCATACCTTGGTCAGCATAGCCTCCCAACCTTTATAAACAACGACTTTGAAACTTGTACTTGTCTAGTATCATTTTCGATTTCACTGTCAAGTTTTTAAACCTCCAAAATTTGTAACGTATATCAGGTTAATTGAAAATACCATAGTAAAACACATTTTTTTTGGCAAAGTTCATTTTTTACTCACTAATTATAGCGTTTTCCCAAATTTTCGGTACCATTGGCACGGCACGTCTAGCCGCAATTCTTTGAGGACGAATTTTCGTGATAGGTAACAGCTCTTGTTTTTAATGTGATTGTTTGTGTTGATTGGTGGCTTTATATGAAGAAAAATATAGGCCACATATGCTACACGATCTTATAAATAAGTATGACTCGACACTAGGGCAATAAGTATCATATGGAACTTGTTTCAGATGGGATAATGCTTGGAGAATTAATAATATCTGTAGTAATAATGGAGCAAACTTAGCGTCGTTGTCTTTTGAAATGTGATGTCACAAAGCTTTGACCCCCCCTGCCCCTTGTCACACAATGTCACTTTTGAATGATACCCTCCCCCCTTCAAGGCGTGACGTAATTGATGGATGGCCCCTTAGGTGTACATGCTTTCGGTTCGCAAGGCTGTTCAGCCTTTCCCTGCACTCCTGCACTGGTAGCGATTTAATCTCGTAGGAGGAAATCGCTAAATGAAGCAGAGTAAGTTCTAGCAGAACCTGCCGTTGGACAAGTGCGCATTGCGCCCGTCATGCAGTCACAGGCTGGCCGCTGCAGCTTCGATAGTTTGGTCTGCGACGCTATTGAGGACCAGGCCACCGGCCCGCACTTGATTATGGTAGCACTATCGTGGTGTACAAAGATTTAAGCTTTTGTTGCTTTGACCAGCGTCAGGTCTACATGCTGCTTCCATAGCAAAGTGGAATCCAGCATGAGACCGAGGTATTTGACCTTGTTGGTCATCTCTATCGCTCTGCCACTAATTGTGAGATTCCTGAGACCGGATAGGGACCTGCGTCTCTTAATCGGTACTACGGTCGTCTTGGAGGGGTTGATATTTAGTTCAACCTCGCTACACGACCCCTTCGCCAGGTTTAGACCTCTTTGTATCAGGTCGCAGAGAGTGTCCTCATATTTGCCTTACTATCATATTATCTTACTATCAAATAATAATAAAATTGGGTCAAATTCTTTTCATAAAGAAAAAACTAAAACAATTCCAATCGCTCATCTCATTTTATGCTGCGAAAAATTAGGGACATAGGCCTTTATTATGTATAAAAAGACATACACGGGAGAGGTTGGTTCATCCAATTTTTCCGGCCTGCAGAAAGCTTCTCACACTTCCTTTTCATGATTTAAAGGCATGCATCCGGAATGTCTGGTCCTTTAATTTTGAAAGTGCCGCTGTCCAGCTGGTTGATGTCCTCGTTAGAGTAATGAACGCCTAGCATTTGGAGCGCATCTATGACAGCTGGCCTCGTTACGATGTCAAAATCGTGTTTGACGACTTTAACGCCAAGGTGGGCAAAGAAGGTATCTTTAGCGCAACAGTCAGTAAATTCAGCTTCCACGATGAAACATACCCAAATAAGTTGAAGCTGATCGCATTTCCGGTGCCCGAAATATGGTACTAGATTCCAGCCCAAGAAAATTCATCAAGCTACCTGGCTGTCTCCGGATCGAAAAGCCACCAACCATGATAGACGGAAGACATGTTTCCGAAAACCTTTTAACAATTTTAAAAATTCATCACTACTATTATTGTGAACAGAACGGCACGATTCCGGGCAATATTACGATTCTTTCGGCGCCGCGATTTGATGGTACGGATGGATAGAGGAGGTCCTCAGGTTTAAAAAACGTATACACATATACCGTCCTCAGACTCATAGTTTTCGAGAAAAAAGTGGTGAAACAGCTTGATGAAATGTTGCAATTTTTGGAGTTTTTGAACTTTAAAGTAGTTACATACTATATACTAGGTGTGTTCAAAAAGTATCGCGAATTGCAACTGCCAGTTTTCTTCGATTGCAGGGGCGCGGTGCATCATGAGATCTTGCCACAGGGAAGAACGGTCAATAAGGAATATTACCTGCAAGTTATGCGCAATTTGCGCGAAGCAATCCGCCAGAAACGCTCGGATTTGTGGAAGAACAAAAATTGGCTTTTGCACCACGATAACGCCCCTGCTCACACATCGTTGCTTGTGCGCGACTTTTTAACCAAAAACAACACACTAATGATGCCGCAGCCACTGTATTCCCCTGATCTGGCCCCCTGTGACTTTTTCTTGTTCCCTAAACTGAAGAGGCCCATGAAAGGACGACGTTACGCTTCTCTTGACGAGATAAAGACAGCATCGAAGGAGGAGCTGAAGAAGATAAAAAAATGATTTTTTGAAGTGCTTCGAAGATTGGAAAAACCGTTGGCACAAGTGTATCATATCTCATGGGGATTACTTTGAAGGGGACAAAATAGATATTCATGAATAAATAAATAATTTTTGAAAAAAACACAAAATTCGCGATACTTTTTGAACACACCTCATACATATATGTATGTACAATTGTATAATATTAAAAGATTCCGATAAACATTGGTTTGCAAGATTTAGAAAATTACAATTTTATGTGCAATCAAATATGGCAAGTAAATACAAGAGTAGTATTTTATATACGCCTTTTATGTGTTTTCCAATTCTTTTCGATACCACACAGATTGTTGTATATATGTATGTATGTATGTATGTATACTTAGATACTCTTTTAAAAACTTGTTTTCTTTCACTTGCGCGGTCAATAGCATGTGATAGTAGCGGTTGAGAAGGCAAATTAAATGTTCTCTTGATAGCAATACATTATTCTTTTCAGAGAAACTGAGAATTTGTCGAAATAATTTTACACACACAGTAACTATTTACTTCAAACTTTTATATTATAATATAAATATTTCATCTATTTATTTTTGTACGTGTTCGGGCACATTATTATTTTTTTTTATTACCGAAAAATCATTTATTTGCCATTTTTCGTACATTGACACCGGTATCGAAAAGGAGTCAAAAGCATAACGATAACAAAGCTGCTCATCAAATGAGAACCGTTAAAGCAACTTAACATTTTGGTATATAAAATTTGTGTGTGCACATTTTAACACACGTTCACATTTCCTGCTCTGTAACTGATTGGCATTCATCAGCGACAGCAAACAAAGCTCGACATGGTCATTATGGTATGTATGATCAACACTATTTTTCTACTATGTACTTTATATTTTCGAATTATCATTATAAGGTATTTTCTATTTGTTGCAGTAACAGGCGGTAATGTCGCCCTTGTTTGTTTTATTTAGCCACGGTATGTCGCTGGTTAGTCGGCTTGTTTAAGATTCTCTCCCGTCGATTATTAACGCTTTTTTTTTCTTCAAATTTTATTTTCATTCTGGCATACAATTTTTTTATAAACTTATACCAAGTTTCACTTTGCTTTTCAGTATCAGAAGCTTAAACTCACATCAAATTTTGTATGAATACCTTATTTCTTCGATATATTTAACTGCACAATACTAACTAAGAACCGCACTAATAAACCGAACAGGAAACGTCAAATTTTACGAAGAACACTCAGTACATCTGTTAGTTGTTGCCGCCACAGTCATTGGCAACAGACACATTTGTTTTTCTTCTGTTCTTTTTACCTGCAGAAAGCATTCGCGCGGGCAAAACTACAGATGCCCTCTTTTCACACATGCAATATGGCTGAATATGGAGAGCGTAAACTGAAAAGACCCTCCCAAACAGTCGAAATCAAACAGTGTTGCATTTTGTAGTATAATATAACACAAACAAAAAAATATCACAAAGTAATACAAATGTGCTTTAAAGATATTAAAAGATACCATTTAAGCTATTATATACTAATTATTATTTAAACAAATAATCATTATCGAAATTATTGCAACCATACATGCCATTTATCGGTAAATTGTACGGAAAATTACTAACACGATAACACTATTGGTTCTTCTATCTGGTCAGTGACTTCTAACCTCACAACTTTATTTACCTATAAAATTTTCTCTTCCAAACCTTCGGCTGAACTAATCAAAAAGAGAATTTTTAAGCTAAACAAAATAATTAGAGGGAAAACATTATATACTATAATACACTCAAACTATTCATAATAACGAGCTATTTGTATGAATATATGTATGAATTTTTCTCTACATATCAATATGAAATAATATTGATAGAATAAAACTAAGCGATTGAACTGTCATTGAAAATTTCAGGTCAAATGACTTTCGGTCGGTGACTAATGCAAAAGGGGAAACTCCTAGGGTTTCTCTTCAATTACATAGTCTGCGCATATACATATACATACATATGTAAATATATACATACAGATATAAAAATATGTGTACATATTTCTAACACCATATAATGACACTTTTCTCTCATTTTGCCGGTTAATAAAACGATCCAATAAAATGACGGATATAAAGATATATGAAATTAGCTCCATGACAATATATCTAATATAACCACAGACAAGCTTATATTATTTTACATTATTCTACGTACATATCTATTATTTTGTAAAGTAGCAAATCCACTCAACATCAAAACCAGATATAAATGAATCACTTAGGTACCAGTTATCGCTAAATCGCATCCTGTTTATCAGCGACCCCTACTAATTAACTCAATCACAAAATAAAAATAAACAAATATTTACAATACAAATGCACCATCAAAAAAATTCCGGCTACCACCCTCCTCTTCCTCTCTTTTCTTCCACTTTTTCTCGATCTCCAAATGAACATAATTTTTTTCTCAATGAGCCGATATTTGCCCGCAATAAGATTGAACCAAATAACTCCTTGCTGAATTCATTACGATTTACTAGCGCCCTTGGATTGTGAAACATCCATACATCCTACATTAATGAGCGTTGTAACCACGTCGCAGTAAGTCAAAATCTCAACCGCAAGGCACGTTTATCATACTTTTCAAGCACCTATTATAAGCGTATGTTTGTATATTGGTAATCATCACACAAACTGTTCTATTCAGCAAATTTATTTTCCGCGCTCAATAGAGTATTTTTTGCTTACCCGATACATACAAAACATGTCACACCTTGCCTTTCACCCCTCCCAGAATACAAACACTTAAACAAACAATGGCACAGCAATCTAAATGTATCCGAACACAAACATACAAATATACACTTTGCGCTCGTATCTGCTCGCTCAACATACGAATAAAGTGAACCTCGGCTAATTACGCCAACAGCAGCAGCAGTCGACCTGGGAATTTTTTATGTACTTAGGTTTTTTTCCTTTCTCGTTTTCACTTTGTACTTTAATACTTATGTATATCGTAATATCGATACAAAATTTCACGGTTAAACTATTTCGCATTAGCTAAAATTTAAAGAAACTACTCGGATCATCACCTTTTTGTATTTTTAGCAATAAGTATAATATTAATTGTATTTTTCAACGATTAACTTTTCTTGTACGAACAGCAGTTGAGAGATGACAACACGCAACTAAAATGGCGGACGTTTCTCCATTCGGTGTTCATCCGTTTTCATTTGTATTAACTTTGACGTAGTTGCATTGCATATGTGTATGTGACTGTGAGTGAATATTTTGCAAAACAAAATAAATTGAGAGAGGATAATCTGTATTCGTATATATTACATATGCAACGTGATGCCAATCGTTTGAAATTAAGGAAGCCATCAAAAAATCCCAAAATAAATAATCAACAAAAGAATATGAGTGTGTAAGAGCGACTAAACAGCACTGAAGGAGTCTGCGCATTTTAGATGTTTTAAAAATCAACTGGGTATATAATACAAATATATTAAAATATTAGTCCACAGAAGCCTTTGTAAAAATATGCAGATAATAACAAATAAAAATGGACGCCGTGCTGATGGCAAAACAAGTTATATAGAATTAACAATTTTTTAATCAAATTTTTTACATACACAAATTATAATTTTTTATTTTATTTTTTTAATTTTTTATTTGGTTCCCTGCCACAAATACTCGTAAAATATTGCGATCATCTCCAACGTAAATGAATTTCTGAATCATTTCCAACAAAATCAAATCTGGAGACTTGTTGTCATTACTCGCGTTGTAATTGTGTAACGGATAGTTGCTCGTATCGACTATCAATGCATCAAAATATTTTCCTATGGCGAAATTGCCAGTGATATTACTCAGAGCTAAGGCCTCAGCACCACCGAGTGTTGCCAAAAATATTGCTTGTTTGTAGTTAAGAGGCTGATATGCTTGGTCTTGTACCTCTAGGCGTCCGCTTCCCTTAATCTCTTGTTTTTTCACAAATTCCAAGTGATGGGAAACATCGAGCGCACGAAGTATAGCATCCTGTATAGACATCGAGTTTCCACCCGAAACATCTGAATAAATATAGGGTACATAATATAATTTATAATTTATGGGTTGACTATAATGTAATACAATGTATAGTACATACCTGTACCCAAACCGACTTTTATTCCATTTTTAATCAGTCGCAGAACATCACATAAGCCTGAACTTAACATGTTATTCGAGGCGGGACAATGAGCGACCGAAGTTCCGCGTTTGCCAAAGAGCGTTATTTCCTCATCGTCCAAATGTACAGCGTGTGCCATAACTGTCTATAAGTTTATTTAAGCCCTACTATGGTTTGCAACTCAACTATATTTTGGTTGAAGCTTTAAAATTGAGTATTAGTATTCATATTCATATATGTATGAATATATACATATATGTATATATTAATAATAACATTTATTCACCCTTTCGTGAGCTATCACTACTAACTATAACGATTAATAAACAAGAAAAAACGTTAACTTCGGTTGCACGGAAGCTAAATACCCTTCACAAGTGCATTTCTGTTAGTAACTATCTGTTCAGTTTGTATGGCAGCTATATGCTATAGTAATTCGATCTGAACAATTTCTTCGGAAATTACATTGTTGCCTTAAAAAATAATCTATACCAAATTTCGTGAATATATCTTATCAAATGTGTTATACCTTAAGCAGTAATCCATGCCAAATTTCGTGAAGATAGCACGTCAAATGCGAAAGTTTTCCATAAGCCCTTGACTCCGATCGCTCAGTTTTTATGGTAGCTATATGCTATAGTTAACCGATCTGAACAATTTCTCCGGAGATTACATTGTTGCTCTAGAAAATAATCTATACCAAATTTGGTGAAGATACATTGTCAAAGTTTTCCATACAAGAACTTGATTCCGATCGTTCAGTTTATATGGCAGCTATATGTTATAGTGGTCCGATATCGGCCGTTCCGACAAATGAGCAGCTTCTTGAAGAGAAAATGACGTTTGCAAAATTTCAAAAGGATATCTTAAAAACTAGTTCGTATATATACAGACAGACGGACATGGCTAAATCGACTCAGCTCAACATACTGATCATTTATATATGTATATACTTTATAGGGTCTCCGACGCTTCCTTCTGGGTGTTACAAACATCGTGACAAACTTAATATACCCTGTTCAGGGTATAAAAATTGTCAGGTGAATTTAGTTATAGTTCGTTATACCTAAAATTTGGTTATTCTCAAGTTGAATTTCTTTAACTTAATTCAACTGAGTTTGAGTTGCAAACCGTTATAGGGGTATCAATACATACATACATAGGTATATATTTATAGATCTATTCGCCTTACCTTAGGTGTTAGCAATCCAGCATTATCATATGCCTCGGCATAACTGGTATTATATAGCGACTTGACAAAATCAATTTCCGACAGATTTTCGCTAATATGACTCTAAAGAAAATAAAAAATTTCAATCCACTTCTAATATTCACATACAAAATTGTTGTGCTTATTAGCCTAAATTTTTACCTGTATATGCAAATCATTTTTGTGTGCAATTTCTCCAAGTTTGGCCATTAATTCTTTGGTACAACTCAAAGCAAATCTTGGTGTAATAGTGGGTTTGACCAAATCTGTCTCCAGTTTTTGTATATCTTTTACGAATTCCTCTGTAGAAGCTATTGACTTATCCGTTGTTTCACTGATTTTTAAAAAAGAATTTTAAAATTAAAATATTGTTTCTTAATTTTTTTTTTTGGAACATACACATAAAATTCCGGACTATTTTGATTTGAACAGACTTTTCCAATCAACGCGCGTTGACCTTGGCGCAAGGCTTCTTTTGCTAAAATTAAAGTGCTCTCTTTGTGATTGGTACCGAAATAGGACGCAAGTGTGGTGCCCGCCTTTATTGTATTTTCCTTTATAAGAAAATAATGAAAAAAGAACATACAGTTGTTTGTATAATATTAAATATATGTATAAGTATCTACCAACGTATTCATTATCGAGTTTTATATAAATGAAGTATGACATGAAGTAATAACAATTGTTAAATGCCTACATACATAGGTATGTAAATACACGATATGTATGTAAGTAGAAATCTTAGAAAAATTCATGTTGAGTGAATCAAATTTGAATTTAAAAACAAGTGCTTATGTACAGCTTTTCTAATGAACTCACCACAACTTTTGCGTAGGTTTTCTGCGCGAACTTCTGGTCTGCATATTTCGCTTCCAATGGGAATGTATAGGTATTCAGCCAATCCAAAAGAGGCATATCTAGACCAAGCCCGATTTGTGCTACTTGGGGTGCGTGAATATGACAATCAACAAAGCCAGGCATAAGAAATTGATCATTGCTCAGTCGTTCGACAGTAGCACCTTTAAAATTTGTGTGCTGCGTTAACCATTCATCATAAACGAACTCATTGCCAACGCCAACAATCTAATAAAATTATTAAATTATTTTCAGTAAGTTAGAATTATACCATTTTTCTCTTTATTTAGAAAGAGAGGCATACATACATACAAATATACGTACTTATACTAAATGGGCATACAAAATATAAACAAATACATGTACATATCCGCATGTTTAAAGACAATTGAATTTTATATCACATTACTTTGCCGTTCTGATCAACTGCAATAAATCCACTTGTAAAGATCTCGAAGTCATTCAAAGACTTAGTATGTATGATTTGTCCAAAGAAAACCTTTGCCATTTTTTCAACTATAAAAGACGTCAGCACCTTTCGATATAACTTTAACACTTTTGAAAAAGCTCTTCAAAATCCCACGTTACTTTCGTATCGGCTAATGATTGCTCACTGTTTATAAGTTCGTAAACAAGCTCTCTAATTGTTAAAACTTTACATACTAAAATACACACATACATACTACATTTTTTAAAGATAAGCAGTTTCTAGTTTTAAATAAGTGTGTATGTGTGTACGCTTATATTTTAATGGAATTGAAAATTGAAATTTATATTTATTCTATTTTTTCATTTACAATCTATCAATTTATTATGAAAAAAATATGCCTTTCGCTTGCTTTGCTGTGTAATAATATTATTAATATAAAAAATAGGAGTACTTTATTCCAACTGTCTTATGGTATTTTTTCCATATTCATAACATAGCCGGGTAACCGAGTTTTCTACTTGCATTCCGCAAGGAATGTCATTCTATGCAATGTGCGAAGAGAATTACAAATAAACAAACATGATAAAACAGCTGTTTTCATTTGCATTTCTTTCTTAATGCAATTAGTTATTTTAATATATGATTAAAAGCAATCTCGAAGTTACGACAAATTATATCCAAGAATGAGTGTTATAAAAGTCAATATATCTTGTCCTCTATGTGGGACTGAAATTAGGGACAATGTAAATCGACTGGTGACTGATAGTTGTGGGCATAGCAAGTGTCGCCGTTGTCTCCTTGATGAAGATGAATGTTCAGAATGCTTAAAGCCGAAACAATGTAATACGGAGAATAATACAGGACAAGACGCAGATGGTGCAATCGTTGCAAGTGAGGCAACAGTCGAGACGGATCTTAATACTGCGACCAAAAGTACTAAGAAAAAAGGTAGAAAAGTTGCTTCTATGCCAACGCATATTCAACGATTACACAGCGATGTGGACTCCGGCGTCCGTTATTACTGTATACCTTGTGGTAGAAAATTTGGAAGTCGTTCGCAACAATACTATCATTTAACCTGCGGTAGCGATGCTTCCAAGAAATACATGTGCAAGCAATGCGATAAGGTAAGCAAATTAAATTTTTTGAAGTGCAGTAAATATATTTCTTTTAATATTAGACGTTTTCTACAAAATCTCATTTGAAATATCATTTGGAAACACATGAGGAGCGCATATATCATTGCGGAGAATGTAACAAATCATTCTCAAATCGAATAGTTCTCCAGAAGCATGAAAAGCTTCATCGCGCTCCTTCTATTCAATGCACAAAATGTAGTAAATCATTTCGCAACAAGGAATCGCTGTCGGGTCATACTCGGCAACTCCACGGAGACAACGAGTTACCTTATACTTGTGAAGTCTGCAAGAAAAGCTATGCTTTAAAATCTACTTTAAAGCTACACATGCAAACACATTTTGGTGAGTGGTCAACATTTCAAATAGTATTTAATATAAATTAATTTTTTTCAGATAAGAAGTATGCATGTGGATACTGTGATAAACGTTTCCAACGTAACTATACACTCAAATTACACCTTAAAAAACATACAAAGACTGATTGTTTTATTTGTGGTATTTGCTTAAGAAAATTCAGTGACAATGCAGTTTTGTTGCGGCATGTAAAACTACATCAAGGTAGTATATGCTTCAACTGAGCATCCAAATAACTCCAAATTTAATTTACAGATGTCGTTAAGTTCCGATGTCGAGAATGTAATGCTACCATCATTCGCAAGGATAACATGTTGCGACATATTCGCACTATACATTCAAATAGAACTTTCGACGACTGTGCTGAAGTAATACTGAAAGCAATTGAATACGAAAACCATATAGAAGACTCATCACCAATTGGGGAACCAAAGACTGTAGAGAATAGTGCCGTTATCAAAAGCATAGGAAATGTTCAGCCAATGAAAGTTCCAAATTATCACGTTGCCACTACACTCACCACAAATATAAAATCATCACCTACCCAATCTACTATTGCAACCAACACCTCGAACAATGATTCTACAGTTATCATATTTCCGAAAGTACCCATCAATGCAAATACTGGTGGAAGTTCTACAGGTGTTCAGAAAAAAGTTAAAAAGTACGACCCAATTAAAATGTATCGAAAGATTTTGACTTCAGATCGAGATGAAAGTGCCTCCGAAAGTGATAGTGAAAAAGAAGAAGTGTATGGCATAAAACCGCATTATTCTGAAAATTCTGTTTCCTGTGTGAGCTTAGCAACTCCTGAAAAACAAATAACGATTAACACTTCAAATTTCAGTGAGACGCATTGGCGTAAAAACTTTAGATATACCTACCAATATCAAGACTTTTAAATATTTTTTTTTATAATTAAGTATACAATTACTATTTGTGCACATGTATTTTTTAATACATTAACTTAATATATTTTTAATATTCTATAAACACGTTTGTCTTTTCGCTAAACCTTAACTTTTTATATTTTACTGCAAAAAAATATATTAATATACATATGTACGTACACATACACCGTAGATAAGCAAAGAATAGTTTGGCCCAATGCCATCGGTTTGATGTATTCTTTGACATATTAGTACACAAAGAATGAAGACACACGCATCTTCTAAAATTTGGCATTAGCCGTGAATAAGGTCATGTGATATTCCTTGCATTGCTCTATTGTTAATTTTTTTTAATGCTTTTTTAATTTCAAATGGTGTGTGTGTTGGCATGTGGCATGCCTTTGAAATAAAGAAAATTTTCATAAATCAGATGTGTGTGAACGATGTCGAAAACTACACCTAAAAGTACACATTACGCATCCACGTATAATTACTTTGACGGTATACAGAATTGGCGGGAATGCCTCGCAATGGGCCACTCCCTAGAAGTTAATAAACGTCGTAGCTTAATGTGGATTTGGCCTACGGAAAGTGAATTACTTAAATTTGGAGCATTACTGGAGACGCTGAACATAAACCACATACTTAGTATAGGATGTGGCAATGGATTATTTGAAAGGATAATACAAGATTGTCTGGGTATGTAAGTAATATTTGTGTATAGCTCATAAATATACACAAATGTAAAGAGGAAAATTAGACCGAAAAAGTGTATTCCATTCCTTTTTTTCTTAAATAGGAGTGGCAGTCAATGGTATTGAAGTCGATCGATCGTGGTGGGAAAGTAAATATGCAATTAAAAGTTTTATTAATATTAATTATTTTGACGAAGAAGAAAATATGAAGAATTATCTACAAAAGTGTTGTAACTTGGAAAATTGGAATTTCGCATTGATGTTTTGCTACTTTAACAACCGAACTGCATTCCTTAATTATATAAAAATGTATAAAGGAAATATACTTTTAATTGTTGGACCGAAAACTGGTGCTAATATTTACACTGAACCATTGCCGCTTGATCCACATTTCCCAGGAAGAAATCGTTGGGAATTAAAAGCTACATTAAACATTGGAAACCTTGATGTAATAGCTTTTTATAC